>NC_068428.1:5012509-5317009 GCF_023373465.1 Oncorhynchus keta
TTCATGAAAAGCATGAGGTGTGGTTAACATTTGCAAACTTGAGCTAGATAAGGACCTGTGTGACCTTCCTAGTCCCGTCCCTCAAGTCAGTGAGTCAACACAGGAAGGAGCAATGAATGGATAGTTAATTTATTTCCAAAGCTGCAATGATGGGACACACACAGTATGGATGAATGATCAGTAGTGACGGGATATAAATAGCACTCCCACAGCAATTCTCCATAAATCTGCACCATAATATACTAACAAAAAAACAATTGAAATGTCTATCAAAAAATAATAATAATTGTGATCGTATAGTGGATTTAACAATTCCTAAAATTCCTAATTTGCTATAATAAAAATGAATACATTATTTCCATGTGTCTCATATTCATTACAGCAGAGTAAACTAACAACCATTTTAGCATCAAAATATTTCAAATTAACCTTAAAAATTACTCAATGTCCCTCTCTGGTGGCGAGGAAGTATAATACACATCAACTAACAAAACCGGGCTAATAAACCGGCTAGTGTTCATGAGTTTATAAAACATATACTTCATACATTTGTTTTAAATTACCTGCAATGACTGGACACACAGTGTGGATGAATGATCAGTAGTCGACAGGGTAAAAATAGCACTCCTACAGAATATGCATTTTCCAGTTACCTACCAACTTGAAAGAGGGAACTTTAGCATATAACCTACATGGAAACCTGAGATTCAGCAAATAACATAAAGAGTGGCTTATTTGACGACAAACCAACAACAGTAGTTACTAAAACATTACTAATGTATGATTTAAAAGGTGGATTGTATGATGTAATGTCAACTTTATACATTTCTATCCCAGGACCACTCAATTTTCAAATTGTCCAAAAATCTGCTGTGGATTACCCAGAATCCCATACCTTTATCACTGAGTGTATTACACTGAGTGTAATGTAAACACACGAGCGGCGCAGCGGTCTAAGGTACTGCATCTCAATGCTTGAGGCGTCATTATAGACCCTGGTTCAAAACCAGGCTGTATTATAACAGGCTGTAAGCACAATTGGCCCAGCATCGTCTGGGTTACGGTTTGGCCGGGGTAGGCTATTAACTAGCTTATTAAGTCTTTAACCACACGGTATTGTTACTCTGGTGAATAAAAACTCATGCTTCCTACACTTGTAAGTCGCTCTGGATAAGAGCGTCTGCTAAATGACTTAAATGTAAATGTAAATGTAACTTTTTGTCTGAAGATAAAATTTACGTTTTACTCAACTGCATTACTCACTCCAGTCAGCAGATGGCGATGTGGGACATTAAGCCAATGCTGCTAGTGTGACCTATAACCTAGAGGATGAAACGCTTCTTTCAACAGCAGCAATAGTTAGTCAGCCACCTCCGTAGCTTGCTAGACAAAATAGACAAACCAATAAAGCTCTTTACATGCTTTAGTGTTTATTAGCCACTGTGTTTTAAACACACTACTGTCATCTAGTTAATTTCATATTTACGGTGTTGTTGTTATTAGTCAGCTAGCGGGCTGGTTAAGTTAGCATTGGCCTAGCTAGCTAACATCTCCGACCATGAGTTCACTAAGCTACTCTCCTCCTGCTAAAGGGGGGCTGCTGGACGGAGAAAGAAGCTCTCATCAAAGAGGAGGAAGAGGAGGCTGTTTCAATACAAAAACAAGTTGGTGAGGCTGTTACAGTGAAAGAAGAAGAGAAAGAATTTTCAATGAAAGAAAAGGAAGACGCGTTCAGAGTGAAAGAGGAGGAGGATGCAGTTTTTGGAGTGAAAGAGGAAGAGGGGAAGATGACTGTCACATTGGAAGAAGAGGAGGGAATTGGATTTCTGGGCCCGGTTTCCCAAACGCATCTTAAGGCATCCAATGGTGAACTTAGCCGTAAGATGGTTTTGAGAAACCGGGCCCTGATTAATACTAGTAAGTACTGTCTTAAATACCAAGGCACAAACTCTGCAGTTGTTGAACTGATGTGTGGTGTTAAAGGGGAAATATGCAATTGCTACATCTGTGCCATTGATTCTTTGAGAATATAACACATGCCTCATGAGCTTAGTTCAGCTGTTGTACCCCATCAGAACCCCAAATAAGCTTGTTTAGAAACAATGTAAATCAACACTGTATAGCCTCAAAACATGGGTTTAAACTATGATGTTATCATGGATGGTCAGTCCTTGCATCCATAGGTCTGTCTATGAATTTGAAAGTAGTTACATTTCTCCAACCCCATTATTACCAAAACAGTGTTTGAACTGCAGATTAGTTGATTGATTGATGTGTTTTTATTAAACAGCAACAAAATGGCTGCCCAGAGACTTGGTTTGGTAAACAGCTGAGGCATGGGGGCTGGAGAAATGTAACCACTCTGAAATTCACAGAGAAAGCTATTGTAGCAACCGTAACCCAACACCTACCGACCTCGTCAAGAAGTTCAGACATCTTTGCATAACAGTTATAAGGTTTTGACTTGATGTAACAGGGTTATATTGGTGATTCCCCTTGCCACTTTATTGTTAAGCCAATGGGTTTTTGGTTTGAGTTTGTCTTGCCTTCACCTACTCAACATGGCATCTTATTGGTTGGTTTGCGTAGCTTGCTTACGAGGGGGATGTTCCAGTTAGAATCGTCCCAGTGAACAAGCACCAAACCAGCGGTAAGTTGTTGGTTGCAAAGCACCGTACGTCAAAAGTGATTTTATGCTCTCAAGTGATTATTTAAATGTACAATTTATATCAAATAGTTTGTAAATGTTATTCAAACATCACACATAAGATGCAGGGGTTTTTGGAGAATATTTGTTGTGCATTTTGTTGTAGAGAATTCACGCCAGTATTAGCTAGCAACTTACTGTGTCTGGTGGGGGGGGTTCATATATTTTGTACAGTGCGTGAGTGCAGAGTTGGATGGTGAGACGGGCATTGCATGACGTGCAATCTTGTGTCGTTCTTATCAGGTACATTGTTAAAGATATTATATTGTAATTGTATTATTTTGGTAACTGCCCAGTGAACAAGCACCAAACCAGCGTGCGTGAGTGCAGAGTTGGATGGTGAGACGGGCATTGCATGACGTGCAATCTTGTCTCGTTCTTATCAGAATAAAGCTACATGATTGGTGCTACATATTGGAGTTCCGTGTCGATGACTGATGTACACAACGCCAGAAGAGTACTGTTACAGTGGTGCCGTGACTGTTCTTCTGGATCGGATCATCCTTCGTTGGATTTCCATCCCAGAACTTCGCCGTGGTTGCTGTTGAAGAATCAGATAAGACGTTGCTGGTGCAGTTTGGCGATATCACATTTCGCCACAAGATGGCGCCACTAGAACGTTTTATTATTGCAATTGATAATTTCTCTCTGAGGGTCTTCACAGACAAAGGATAACTTTTGTGTTACTTGTTTATTTGCAATTCTGATGTATATCTGATATAAGTAGGGTGAGTTTTACCAGTGTACTAGATATAGGTGAGATTTAGGTGATATATTTATACATGTTTTGCTGTTTACATTTTCATTAGGGTGTTGATTTCCCATTGTTAAAATGGAAGGTGTTGGGAGAGGTAGGGGTTTCCTGTCATTTAATCTGTCACCATCTGTGGGTAGGGGTTCAGCCAAAATTCCAGTTGCTTCTACACCTATGCCCAAACTGGAGGGTTTTGATGATAGTTTATCCATGGACACGCCCAAGGATGTGTATGAAAGAGGTTTGCCAAATACAGGGAGTGGGGAGGTCTCCATGGATTTCATAGCAGACATAGTACAGCAGATTGGTCATTCCATTGGGGAGAACATTGCCTCCTGTTTGGAGTCAAAGGCAATTGCTGGACATGTTGGGGACAATGTTATGGGGAGTGTATGCAGCTCGAGGGGTATTGATGTGTCAGGCCTGAACCTGGTATTGAAGTCTGGTATCAGGGAACCGGTGTATTTTCGGGGGGATGGCTCTGAAAACTGCACAGTGCATGAGTGGGAGGATATGGTCATGGTTTACATGCGTAGAGAGGGCGTGTCTGTGATGGACCAAGCAGTTGAGGTTATGGGCAGGCTTATGGGAAGGGCCCGCGATGTTGTTAAAGTTGGCATACGCAGCAATCCCTCCATTGATTTATCTAAAGGCCCGAGTCCCATCTTTGACATACTGAAACAACATTTTAGTGACGCTGTTTTTTCAAGCATGCCCCTTGCTGACTTTTATGCCACATTACCTCTGACTGATGAACAACCATTTGAATATTGGCTCAGACTGAACAGGGCTATGGAGTTTGCAGAAGATTGTCTAAAGAGACAGAAAAAAAGTGTTGAAGACCCATCTCGTGAGCTCACAGTCATGTTCATCAGACATTGCCCTAACGCTGAACTGTCCCTTATCTTTAAGTGCAAGCCATTACAGCAATGGACCGCTGCAGATGTTCATGAGAGGCTGGATGAATACAGGAGGGAGCGGAGGTACTCTCACTTATCTACGGTGACCCCAGCCATCGCAACAATGAAGCAGGAAGTTGGTGCTGTCATGCCGATTACCATGCCTGCTGTGAGGTCCCACATGGAAGTACCCAATACGTTGCCTTACCCAGCCCAGCCTATTCAGGGCTCAGCTGAGCCCATGGAACGTATCCTTGCCATGCTGGAGCGTGTGCTGGAGCAGAGGCCACAACAGTCTGACCATAAGTTCCAAAAAGGGAATAGGAGCAAAGTGAAGTCTAATGGGCCATGTAACGTGTGCGGGGATGCTGGACATGATACTTACTTTCACTGCAGGACCAATCACCTCTGCTTTCTTTGTCATGTAGCTGGCCACGCACGCTCTCAGTGCCCCAAGGCCGCAGCTCTGAGCACAGCTAGTGGAGTCCCTACAGTAATCACTGCTCAGCTTCCGGAAAACTAGTAGGCCTGCATGTAGAAGGGGAGAGTGTTGGGCCTTTTGTAGAGTCCCCATCAGTGAGAGCTGTTGATTTGGAGTCTGTATATAAAAGTGTTTGTGACGAAATGGAGACTGAGAAGAGTATCATAATGCAGAACACACAGAGACTTTCCCCATATGATGATTTATTCTATGCCAAGGTGTTAATAGGAGGAGAAGTGGAAGTGAGAGCTATGCTTGACAGTGGGTCCATGGCTTGTACCTTGAGCTCTAGGGTCTTACCTGAACTGTTGCATGCAGGAGTGTTGAAAAGTCCATCATTGAGTCTTACAGAGGTAGTCTTGGTTGGTTGTGGTGGGTTGAAGACGAGGCCTTTGGGAGTATGTGAGCTGGAGATGGAGGTGTACGGATGTAGAGTCGCTGTGCCTACACTGGTGGTTGAAGGCCAGAGTGATGACCTCATCTTGGGCAGCAATCTCCTAAAGCACTTGATTCGCCACCTGAAGACGGATGGAGATCTCTGGAAGAGGGTTTACACTCCTGTGTGTGACGGGGGTGAGGAGAGCAAGCTAATCGAGATGATGGCTAATGTGGAGAGATGGAGAGACAGTGAAGTACCTGACAAAGTTGGAACTGTGAGACTAAAAGGGGCTGTGACTCTAGAGCCTATGCAGGAGCACTTAGTCTGGGGCAGACTACGAAACACTCAGAATCTATCAGCTGGCAGTGCTGTTGTCATTGAGCCCAGCAGTTCAAGGTCAACACCAAGGTCAATACTGGTAGGGAGGACAGTAGCTCTATTGCGGGGGATGGGTGGCTCCCTGTTAGAGTGATAAACCCTTCTCAGAAGACAGTGACATTGAGACGAAACGCCACTCTAGCCGATGTCTTTCCTTGCATGGCTCTAGAGGACTTTGACTGTTCGGGTGTGAATGATGGTTCATCAGCAGCTTTACAGCAGCAAGTGCAGAGAACGGCTGATATACTCACTGACTGCCAAGATGACTTGACACTGACTGACGGTTCCAGCCAACTTCACGATACTGACGGACCTGACAGTTCAAGCGAGCCTGAGGTCTTACGTGACTTAGGTTTGACTGATATTGATGTCTCCTCCTGTCAAGCGTCTCCTGCTGGTAAGAAGAAACTCACCCAGCTCATAGCTGAGTACCAGTCTATTTTTTCCAGGCACAAGTTGGATTGTGGAAAAGCTTCCGGATGTCTTCACCGCATTCAACTGAGTGATGAGAAACCCTTTCGGATGCCCTACCGACGCCTTTCACCAAATAATTATGAGAAGCTCAAACAAGCATTGAATGAGATGGAAGAACGTGATATCATAAGGAAGTCTAGTAGTGAGTTCGCCTCTCCCCTTGTCCTTGTATGGAAGAAGTCTGGAGACCTGAGACTCTGTACTGATTTTCGTTTGCTCAATGCTCGCACCATCAAAGACGCCCACCCACTCCCTCACCAGGCTGACGCGCTGGCTGCGTTAGGTGGAAATGCCTTTTTCTCGACAATGGACCTTACCTCTGGCTACTACAATGTGGAAGTGCATGAGGATGACCGGAGATTCACAGCTTTTACGTCCCCATTTGGATTGTACGAATACAATCGATTGCCACAGGGGTTATGTAATAGTCCGGCAACCTTCATGAGGATGATGCTAAACATCTTTGGGGATCAGAACTTTCTTAGCCTGCTGTGTTACCTTGACGATGTCTTGGTCTATGCGCCCACTGAAGATCTGGCTATACAGCGCCTGGAAATGGTTTTTGAGCGTCTCAAGGCTCACAACCTGAAGTTGGCGCCAAAAAAGTGTAACTTTCTGCAGAGGTCTGTGAAGTTTCTGGGGCATATCATTAGTGCGGATGGTGTAGCTACAGACCCTGAGAAGGTGAGGGCCATTACAGGAGTAACAGAAGCTGATCTGATGAAAGATGGCACTGACATTCCATCTCAGAAGAAATTGAGGTCATTCCTTGGGATGGTGGTGTATTATCAACAGTTCATTGAGGGTTGCTCAACCATTGCAAAGCCTCTCTTTGGATTGACTACTGGACACAAGGCTCCACGCTGGAAAAAGAAGCGAAGCTCACCTGTCAGGAAGTTGACGGCTGCCGACTGGACAACAGAATGCAGACAGGCCTTATTCCAGCTAAAGCAAGCCTTGCTGGACCAGGTTTTGTTGGCCCACCCCAACTTTGAAAAACCCTTTCTACTCTCGGTGGATGCATCCAGCAATGGCTTAGGTGCTGTGCTATCTCAGGTGCAAGAACCGGGAGCTACAGCGAGACCTATAGCCTTCGCGAGCAAGTCCCTCAGTTATGCACAGTCAAGGTATCCTGCGCACAGGCTCGAGTTCTTTGCCATGAAATGGGCTATCTGTGACAAGTTCCACCACTGGCTACGGGGACAGCAGTTCACGGTATGGACGGATAATAATCCCTTGACATACATTCTGACCAAAGCAAAACTTGATGCTTGTGAACAGAGATGGGTCGCCAAGCTGGCACCGTACGAGTTTGACATTAAATACATCCCTGGAAAAATGAATGTTGTTGCAGATGCTTTGAGCAGAGAGCCCTTCGTACGACCCAGTGCACTCCATCGCCTGACAAGGGTCCCGTACGAGACCTTACTAGCTGAAGCCGACGCTGTGCGCACAGACAGAGTGCAAGATGTGTTTCGCTGGTCCAGCCACCCCTTTGACAAAGCCTCTGACTCCAACGAAGTGGTCATTAGCTGTCAGGCTACTGTTGACCCCCATCTGGTGCTTTATCAAGACATGAAGTTGCAGCTGTTCTTCATTCACATAGGTGCTGGGTGGGTGAAGTGGGCTCACATGCACTGCTGTTGCCACAGCTCCCACAGGCTGTTATGCCATCAGAGCAGACCAATGTCGATGTTCTGCCACACGACCTACTGATGAGTAAGCAGCGTGATGACAACGTGATCAGCAAAGTCATCTTCTTTGTTGAGAGGGGGAGAAGACCATCCCGGAGAGAGCGTGCCCATGAGAGTGTTGAGGTTTTGGGTCTTCTCAGAAGTTGGGACAAGTTGACCATGAAGATGGGTGTACTGTATCGTGTTTCAAAGAATGTGGTTACAAAGAGGAAAATGTATCTGTATGTGGTTCCAGCCTCCATGAAAGCAATGGTGTTGAAGGGTGTCCATGATGAAGCTGGCCACCAGGGCCAACAGAGAACAGTCTACCTGACAAGACAGAGGTTCTTCTGGCATGGCCTGGAGAGGGAGGTAAAAGCCTATGTGAAGTGCTGCAGGAGATGCGTGGTGAGCAAGACTCCTGATCCGGAAGCAAGAGCTCCTCTTGAGAGCATAATAACAACTGAGCCTCTTGAACTAGTGTGCATAGACTTCTGGTCTGCAGAAGATTCTTCAAACAAATCCTTGGATGTGCTCGTTGTTACTGACCACTTTACCAAATTAGCTCATGCCTTCTTGTGTCCGAACCAGTCTGCTAAGTCAGTAGCTCATCAGTTGTGGAACAACTATTTCTGTGTCTACGGGATGCCACGCCGTATACACTCAGACCAGGGAGCCAACTTTGAGAGCGCTTTAATAGCCGAACTGTTGAGTGTTGCAGGCGTTCAGAAGTCTCACACCACGCCGTACCATCCGATGGGGAACGGGTCCTGCGAAAGGATGAATAGGACTTTGGGAAACATGATCCGGGCCCTGCCAATGAGAGCTAAGCACAGATGGCCTCAGGCGCTGAAGTCCCTTACGTTTGCATACAATTGTACAATCCACGAGACCACAGGCTTTGCCCCTTTCCTGCTAATGTTTGGGAGGACGCCAAGACTGCCTGTTGACATAGTCTTTGGCTCGGTCATAGAGAACCCAGAAGTTGTCGACTATGACCAGTTTGTTCAGTCTTTGAGGAGAGATCTGAAAGAAGCCATGAATGCAGCACAGGCATCTGCAGCGAAGCAGTTGAAGAGGCATGCTGACCTTTATGACAGAAGAGTCAGAGGAGCACCAGTGGAGATTGGGGATCGAGTATTGCTGGCTAACAAGGGGAGCGGGGAAAGCGGAAGCTCGCTGACCGTTGGGAGGATACTGTCTACCTTGTCACTGGATTGAATGCTGACAGTCACACTTTTAAGATTCAGAACAGCTCCACTGGACGGGAGAAGACGGTACATCGCAATCTGATAATGCCAGTCAACTTTCTTCCTCTTCCCCATGCTGCTGTTGAGGAGGGAACAGACATGTCTGGATTAACAGAGTCTGAGGACATGAATGACAGCCTAGTGTTCTCAGCTGCCATGGACACTGCAGTGGATGATGGTGCTGAGTACAGAACCAGAGTGTGGGTGTCAGAGTTGTCTTCTGAAGGAACAGGTGACACAAGCCTGGAGGGTGATGTGCGATCCTTGGATGCTCAGGATATTCCACCTTTGGTTTCCGTGGATGATATACTGCAGCTGGGAGGTCTGCCTCGATCAGAGAGTCTTCAAGAATCTGACCGAGACTGTAACAGTGTAGTGAGTGAGCTAATTGACCAGTCTGCTTACGATATCCGTACTGACCTACCAAACGCGGACCATTCCTTACCTGATCAGTTAAGTACTGACTGTGTTGATGGACACACTATTGCAACAGTGCACAACACTGTTACCCCTTATGCAGTTGAAGGTAGTCAGGGTCATATTAGGTCAAGGGCAGGAAGGCTATTTAAACCAGTGTCAAGACTGATTAAGATTATGAATCAGCAGAAATTTAGCTCTTGAAGGTAAAATATGTGAATAGAGGGTCAATGGTATTGACATCTTTTATTTGTTTTGCTTTTACATCATTGTGACCATAATTAGAGGTTGCAGGATGGTAATGTGACATGATAAAGTCTCTTATGGTGGTTTATTTTATTACTTGGATGTTTGAAAGTCACCAAGTGTACTTAACATGTGACAGGGCATGTTTACCTATGAGGACTAAGGGGTTTGATCAACCGCTTTTCACTCTAATTCTCAAGGAGAATAGTCTAAGGACTGGAATATTTAGTGACTGATTTAAAGCAGGGTCTGCATCCTTGATATACACAGCGTTACCTTTTAGTTCTCTATTAGGTAGTACATTTTTTTTCTCTGGATTATTCTGTACATATGTTGAGTGTCTCTGTATCTGGTATGTTTGCACAGTGCCGTTTTGTATTTTGTTATTTTTCTTTGCAAGTGGAATTCAGTAGGGGGGAGTGTAACAGGGTTATATTGGTGATTCCCCTTGCCACTTTATTGTTAAGCCAATGGGTTTTTGGTTTGAGTTTGTCTTGCCTTCACCTACTCAACATGGCATCTTATTGGCTGGTTTGCGTAGCTTGCTTACGAGGGGGATGTTCCAGTTAGAATCGTCCCAGTGAACAAGCACCAAACCAGCGGTAAGTTGTTGGTTGCAAAGCACCGTACGTCAAAAGTGATTTTATGCTCTCAAGTGATTATTTAAATGTACAATTTATATCAAATAGTTTGTAAATGTTATTCAAACATCACACATAAGATGCAGGGGTTTTTGGAGAATATTTGTTGTGCATTTTGTTGTAGAGAATTCACGCCAGTATTAGCTAGCAACTTACTGTGTCTGGTGGGGGTTCATATATTTTGTACAGTGCGTGAGTGCAGAGTTGGATGGTGAGACGGGCATTGCATGACGTGCAATCTTGTGTCGTTCTTATCAGGTACATTGTTAAAGATATTATATTGTAATTGTATTATTTTGGTAACTGCCCAGTGAACAAGCACCAAACCAGCGTGCGTGAGTGCAGAGTTGGATGGTGAGACGGGCATTGCATGACGTGCAATCTTGTCTCGTTCTTATCAGAATAAAGCTACATGATTGGTGCTACATATTGGAGTTCCGTGTCGATGACTGATGTACACAACGCCAGAAGAGTACTGTTACATTGACAGTCGCTGGACCCAGGTTTGAGTTCAGCTCAGGGCTACCCCCTGAATTCACTACACTATGAATACAAGGACTGGCCATCCATGATGACATAATGATAGTTTAACCAGGTTTCCAGGCTATATAGTATATTCTAGAATTCATCCAGGATGTCATAATGATAGTTTAACCAGATTTCTAGGCTATATAGTATATTCTTGATTTGCCAGTGAAGATTTCCTGTGGAGGTCAAATTGTTACCACTGATAAGTCATTGTAATAATATTCAGCCAATGTTTTTCATACCATTACGTTAAAGGCTAAACATACCTAGATCAAATTATGTTCATGAATTGGTTTGAAACCTTTGTTTTAAAACCTTCTCAAAGTTGGTCCCTTGACGGATTTGTAGAAAATGGTTTGTCTTAAAACAATATTTTTTATTTATTTAAATGTCGGAAAAAGGAAACCGCACACTGCTCTTGGTAGTAATCACTGATATTTCATAAGCTTATGTATCGGCCTTCGTCAGAGCAATACTCAACAAATGTTCACTAGATTTAATGCTATTAATGGTTGTGTGTCGAAGGAAGCAAAAGAAGTTGAAGTTATGATTAGCGAACATGAGGTTATAATGAAGGAGATTCTAGGCCCTAATTGTATAGCCATAGACAACACGATCAGCCAGTCCATTGGAAAATACAGAGACTTTCTACGAGCAATAAAGATCAAGAAATATCATCGAGACACAGACGACTACCGGCTTAACCAGTTGTATGCATGGGAAGGCCCAAGGACAGGAGCACGGAGAGGCCGACGTAGGGACGCACCACTGATCGGGGGACGCAGCAGCGGGAGGACATGGAAACTTGGACACAGAGGCATCCACCGAGAGTGAATTCCCTACAGACAGCGACTCTAGCAACAATAGCACACAGTCCG
Organism: Oncorhynchus keta; assembly: GCF_023373465.1. Classification (NCBI taxonomy): domain Eukaryota; kingdom Metazoa; phylum Chordata; class Actinopteri; order Salmoniformes; family Salmonidae; genus Oncorhynchus; species Oncorhynchus keta. The sequence goes on from NC_068428.1 coordinate 5,024,215, forward strand.
TTTTTTTTAGCCCGGAAGCAACACAAGGCTCCACGAAAGAAAAGAAACGATGTAGGAGAGGCAAGCAGTTGAAGAGGAGACCAGGAACACAGGCCGTGGACACGGAGCTACAGCAGGACACGGTAATTAACCTCACTGACGCTCAAGTCTCAGTCTTATCTAAGGGCCTCTCTTTTGTACCTTCATGTACAGATAAACCATTCGATACGAAAGTAGATCTGTTTAAATTCTTTCGCAAGATTAATCTTAAGCATGTGTTTTCACAAAACACTGTTTGCGGCCTAGAAAAACATCAAAGAACTGGTACCCATTTTAAACCCAAAAGCAAATTCTGTCCCATGGTTAACTCCTCGATTAATACCTATTGTAGGTTAGTCGAACAAGAAGCCATGTCAGTATATACGAGACAAACAAACCACATTCAGAAGAATCTCACTAGAACAGAAGAACAGGCACTTAATGAATTAATGAAAGATTCATCTTTGGTTATTAAACCTGCAGACAAGGGTGGTGCTGTGGTTGTTTTCGACTATGAAAAATATAAAGAAGAAATTCAGAGACAACTCAGTAATGAACGTTTCTATAGAAAACTGAGTGTTGATCCCACGTAGATGTTCCAAAGGGATATATGCTCTAATCGGGAGCCCTATTTTAAACCACCTCATCTCAAAACCTGAATATGAATATCTTTGCTGCAAATGTGCCATACGTACCTAAAACACAACAAGGCAACTATCCAGGCAGACCAGTGGTTGCAGGAATAGGCTCAATGCTAGAGCCGCTCTCGAACTTTGTTGACTCTTTTATTAAAACTCATGTGCAAGCATTGCCATCACATGTAAAAGACTCTATAGACTTCAGAAACAAGATCTCACCAATAACGGGTTTAAAAGAAGACTGTATCCTGGTCACATTACATGTTGAGAGTCTATATACCAGCATTCCCCATGTGTGTGTGTGTGTGTGTGTGTGTGGGGGGGGGGGCAGCACTAACACACTATTTGGGAGACAGAGATACTAATGAATATCCACCAACAAACTTCATTCTAGAGCTGTGGCAGAATATGTTTTGACGTATAACTATTTTAGGTTTGATGATGAATACTACCTCCAAACGAATGGAACATCGATGCTCTACATTCACTCCTAGTTATGCTAACCTTTATGTGGGTCTTTTTGAAGAACGTATTGTTGATAATGAAAACGAAAATCTATTTTTGAATAAAGTCCTGAAGTGGTATCGATATATTGACGACATTTTTTTGCATATGGGAAGGAACTGAACAAGAGCTGTCAGATTTTATGGCACTACTCAATGACATTGACCTCAATCTCAAATTCACTATTGAATGTGACACTCAACGTGTTTATTACCTCGATATGTGGATTGAGAAATCAAATGGAACCCTGTTTACAACTCTGTATAGAAAAGAAACGGACTGAAATACTCTATTGCAGGGGGACTTCCAAGAAGCCAATTTTTCAAACATAGCCGAAAGATTCAAGCTGTTTATACGCTTTCGGTGTATTTTAGCTACTGTGTTTTCGACACACTTCTATCGTATATCTACTTGTTAACCTATTTAATGTAATACTACTTATTTTATATTAGTCAGCTATAGTTGCTGGCTGGTTAAGTTAGCACTAGCCTAGTCGCTAATGATAGCTAACATCCCCGAACATGAGCTCAATAAACTACTCCCCTCCTGTTAAAGAAGAGGAGGTCTGCTGGACGGAGAAAGAAACTCTGGACCTGAACGTTGTCGTGAAAGAGGAGAAGGAAGAGGAGGATGTCACAGTTAAAAAAGAAGTAGAGGGTGAAGCTGTTACCGTGAATGAAGAAGAGAGAGAGACGTTACAGTGAAGGAAGAGGAAGATGCGTTCAGAGTGAAAGAGGAGGATGTTACAGTAAAAGAAGAGGAGGAAGAGAAAGAGGGGGGAACAGTTTTTGGAGTGAAGGAGGAAGGAGAGGAGGAGGAGGAAACGGAAGGTCAGATTAACACCAGTAAATACTAATATTTAATAACGGGGGCACAAACTCTGCAGTTGTTTTACTGATGTACACAAACGTGGTTTTCAAGCAGTAATGGTTTTTGTTTTGCATACATTTTAAAGTGAAAAATCAGAGTCTGGTGTAATTCCGTTACTGTGGAATTGCCCATCTCCTAACTTCTGAACAATAATATAAACAGAACATGCAAGACTTTACTGAGTTACAGTTCATAGAGGTCAATTGAAATATATTCATTAGGCCCTAATCTATGGATTTCACGACTGGGCAGGTGGCTGCCATAGGCCCACCCACTGGGGTGCACGTGTAACGGATGTGAAACGGCTAGCTTAGTTAGCGGTGTGCGCTAAATAGCGTTTCAATCGGTGACGTCACTTGCTCTGAGACCTTGAAGTAGTAGTTCCCCTTGCTCTGCAGAGGGTCCCTGGTTCGCGCCCGGGTATGGGTGAGGGGACGGTCTAAAGTTATAATGTTACACAAGGCCAAGCCAAACAGAATAAGTTTTCCACACAAAAGGGCATTGTTACAGACAGAAATACTCCTCAGCACACAGACGATCCCGCATGAAACATGGGACCAACACTTTCCATGTTGCGTTTATATTTTTGGTCAGTATATAAACTTGTCAGCGTAGAGCCCTGAACTTTAATAATATATAAGCAGTTTATCTGGCAGGACTGGCACTTTGTTGATTCTTGATGTTCACTTGTACAGCTGTTCATCATTACTATTGTATTTAAATGAATTATTTAGAGATTAAAAGTCTCTTGTCACAAAAATTTAATTAGATTGAGCAATATACCACATTACTTCATACTTACATTTCTTGTTTTACAAACATTGCCACGCATGCTCATTTGTTTTCTTGTGATTTTGGTGTACTTTTTTTAAACTTTTTTGCCCCACTGTAGCTGTGTATGTGCAGATAGTTTTACTACATCAAGCCAGCTACTACATCAAACGCTAGTAAAACCAAATGCATGCTTTTCAACCGATCGCTGCCTGCACCCGCATGCCCGACTAGCATCACCACACTGGATGGTTCCGACCTTGAATATGTGGACACCTATAAGTACCTAGGTGTCTGGCTAGACTGCAAACTCTCCTTCCAGACCCATATCAAACATCTCCAATCGAAAATCAAATCAAGAATCGGCTTTCTATTCCGCAACAAAGCCTCCTTCACTCACGCTGCCAAGCTTACCCTAGTAAAACTGACTATCCTACCGATCCTCGACTTCGGTGACGTCATCTACAAAATTGCTTCCAACACTCTTCTCAGCAAACTGGATGCAGTTTATCACAGTGCCATGCGTTTTGTCACTAAAGCACCTTTTACTACCCACCACTGCGACTTGTATGCTCTAGTCGGCTGGCCCTCGCTACATATTCGTCGCCAGACCCACTGGCTCCAGGTCATCTACAAGGCCATGCTAGGCAAAGCTCCGCCTTATCTCAGCTCACTGGTCACGATGGCAACACCCATCCGTAGCACGCGCTCCAGCAGGTGTATCTCATTGATCATCCCTAAAGCCAACACCTGATTCGTCCACCTTTCGTTCCAGTACTCTGCTGCCTGTGACTGGAACGAATTGCAAAAATCGCTGAAGTTGGAGACTTTTATCTCCCTCACCAACTTCAAACATCAGCTAGCTGAGCAGCTAACCGATCGCTGCAGCTGTACATAATCTATTGGTAAATAGCACACCCATTTTCACCTACCTCATCCCCACAGTTTTTATTTATTTACTTTTCTGCTCTTTTGCACACCAATATCTCTACCTGTACATGATCATCTGATCATTTATCACTCCAGTGTTAATCTGCAATATTGTAATTATTCGCCTACCTCCTCATGCCTTTTGCACACATTGTATATAGACTCCCCTTTTTTCTCTGTGTTACTGACTTGTTAATTGTTTACTCCATGTGTAACTCTGTGTTGTCTGTTCACACTGCTATGCTTTATCTTTATCTTGGCCAGGTCGCAGTTGCAAATGAGGACCTGTTCTCAACTAGCCTACATGGTTAAATAAAGGTAAAAAAATATATATTTAAAAAAAGTACACACAGGAGATAAATCTTATAGCTGTAATCAGTGTGACAAAAGATAGTCTCATTCAAGTGGTCTGATTAAACATCAGAAAATACATGCAGGATATCCACAGAGTGTAGAATAACCTCCAACACCAGACCTGGGAATGATCTCCAACACCAGACCTGGGTAGTAGAACACAGTGTGGAATGATCTCCAACACCAGACTTGGGTAGTAGAACACAGTGTGGAATGATCTCCAACACCAGAATTGGGTAGTAGAACACAGTGTGGAATGATCTCCAACACCAGACCTGGGTAGTAGAACACAGTGTGGAATGATCTCCAACACCAGACTTGGGTAGTAGAACACAGTGTGGAATGATCTCCAACACCAGACCTGGGTAGTAGAACACAGTGTGGAATGATCTCCAACACCAGACCTGGGTAGTAGAACACAGAGTGTAGAATGACCTCCAACACCAGACCTGGGAATGATCTCCAACACCAGACCTGGGTAGTAGAACACAGTGTGGAATGATCTCCAACACCAGACTTGGGTAGTAGAACACAGTGTGGAATGATCTCCAACACCAGACTTGGGTAGTAGAACACAGTGTGGAATGATCTCCAACACCAGACCTGGGTAGTAGAACACAGTGTGGAATGATCTCCAACACCAGACTTGGGTAGTAGAACACAGTGTGGAATGATCTCCAACACCAGACTTGGGTAGTAGAACACAGTGTGGAATGATCTCCAACACCAGACCTGGGTAGTAGAACACAGTGTGGAATGATCTCCAACACCAGACCTGGGTAGTAGAACACAGAGTGTAGAATGACCTCCAACACCAGACCTGGGTAGTAGAACACAGAGTGTAGAATGACCTCCAACACCAAACCTGGGTAGTAGAACACAGAGTGTGGAATGATCTCTAACACCAGACCTGGGTAGTAGAACACAGATTGTGAAATGATCTCCAACACCAGACCTATATACAGTTGAAGTCGGAAGTTTACATACACCTTAGCCAAATACATTTAAACTCAGTTTTTCACAATTCCTGACATTTAATCCTAGTAGAAATTCCCTGTCTTAGGTCAGTTAGGATCACCACTTTAATAATAATAATAATATATGCCATTTAGCTGACGCTTTTATCCAAAGCGACTTACAGTCATGTGTGCATACATTCTACGTATGGGTGGTCCCGGGAATCAAACCCACTACCCTGGCGTTACAAGCGCCATGCTCTACCAGCTGAGCCACAGAAGGACTTTATTTTTATGTGAAATGTCAGAATAATAGTAGAGAGAATTATTTAGTACAGCTTTTATTTCTTTCGTCACATTCCCAGTGGGTCAGAAGTTTGCATACACTCAATTAGTATTTGGTAGCATTGCCTTTAATTTGTTTAACTTGGGTCAAACGTTTCAGGTAGCCTTCCACAAGCTTCCCACAATAAGTTGTGTGAATTTTGGCCCATTCCTCCTGACAGAGCTGGTGTAACTGGGTCAGGTTCATAGGCCTCCTTGCTCACACACACTCTATTTATTAATACATTTTTTATTTCACCTTTATTTAACCAGGTAGGCTAGTTGAGAACAAGTTCTCATTTGCAACTGCGTCTTGGCCAAGATAAAGCAATTCGACACATACAACAACAGAGTTACACATGGATTAAATACAGTTAATAATACAGTAGAAAAAAATAAAACAAAAAGTCTATCTACAGTGAGTGCAAATGAGGTAAGATAAGGGAGTTTAGGCTATAAATAGGCCCTGGTGGCAAAGTAATTACAATTGAGCAATTAAACACTGTAATGGCAGATGTGCAGAAGATGAATGTGCAAGTAGAGATACTGGGGTGCAAAGGAGCAAGATAAATAAATAAATTCAGTATGGGGATGAGGTAGATAGATGGGCTGTTTACAGATGGGCTATGTACAGGTGCAGTGATCTGTGAGCTGCTCTTTACAAATTGTCAATGGGATTGAGGTCAGGGCTTTGTGATGATCACTCCAATACCTTGACTTTATTGTCCTTAAAAGCCATTTTGACAGAACTTTGGAAATATGCTTAGGGTCACTGTCCTTTTGGAATACCCGTTTGCGACCAAGCTTTAACTTCCTAACTGATGACTTGATGTTGTTTCAAAATATCCACATAATTTTCTTCTCATGATGCCATCTATTTTGTGAAGTGCACCAGTCCCTCCTGCAGTAAAGCACCCCCACAACATGATGCTGCTACCCACATGCTTCACAGTTGGGATGGTGTTCTTCGGCTTGCAAGCCTCCCCCTTTTTCCTCCAAACATAACGATGGTCATTATGGCCAAACAGTTCTATTTTTCTGTCATCGGACCAAAGGACATTTCACCAAAAAGTACGATCTTTGTCCCCATGTGCAGTTGCAAACCGTAGTCTGACTTTTTTGGGGCGGTTTTGGATCTGTGGCTTCTTCCTTGCTGAGCGACCTTTCCTTGCTGTGTCGATATAGGACTTGTTTTACTGTAGAAATAGATACTTTTGTACCCGTTTCCTCCAGCGTCTTCACAAGGTCCTTTGCTGTTGTTCTGGGATTGATTGGCACTTTTCGCACCAAAGTACGTTCATCTCTAGGAAACAGAACACGTCTCCTTCCTGAGCAGTATGACGGCTGCGTGGTCCCATGGTGTTTATATGTGCGTACTATTGTTTGTACAGATGAATGTGGTACCTTCAGGCGTTTGGAAATTGCTCCCAAAGATGAACCAGACTTGTGGAGGTTTACAATTTTATTTTCTGAGGTTTTGGCTGATTTCTTTAGGCTTTTCCATGGTGTCAAGCAAAGAGGCAGTGAGCTTGATGGTAGGCCTTGAAATACATCCACAGGTACACCTCCAATTGACTCAAATGATGTCAATTAGCCTATCAGAAGCTTCTAAAGCCATGACAACATTTCTTGGAATTTTCCAAGCTGTTGAAAGGCACAATCAACTTTGTGTATGTAAACTTCTGATCCACTGGAATTGTGAGACAGTGAATTATAAGTGAAATAATCTGTCTGTAAACAATTGTTGAAAAATTACTTGTGTCATGCACAAAGTAGATGTCCTAACCGACTTGCCAAAACTATAGTTTGTTAACAAGAAATGTGTGGACTGGTTGAAAAACTAGTTTTAATGACTCCAACCTAAGTGTATGTAAACCTCCGACTTCAACTGTACATCTACAGGATGTATTGTTACACCATGTAGGAGCAGTACAGACCTAGTCTGTTGATTATATACATCTACATTATGTATTTTTACGCAAAAAGAATAGGGAAATAATATTATTTTATACTAATACAAATGCTCAGAAAAAGAGATTTAGTTTAACATGTAATTATCAAAAGGTAGGGGTCTGAATTATTGCCACCCATGTTTTCAATACTCCAGCACCCTCCTATTGAGAGGATAACAACACTGAAATGTTTTATGAGATTAGAGAACACATTAGGTGGGATCTTAGACCATTCCTCCATATAGAATCTCTCCAGGTCCTTGATTTATTTAGTCTGCGCTTGTGGACTGCCATGTTCAATTCAAACCACAGGTTTTCAATGGAGTAGAAGACTGGCCATTGAAAATGTTGATTTTGTGCCCAATTAACATTTTTTTCGTGGATGTTGATGTGTCTTGCTAGAAGATCCACTTATGGCCAAGTTTCAGCCTCCTAGCAGAGAGGAAACCAGATTTTGTGCTAAAATATCCTGGTAGTGGGTGGGTAAAGTTTATTTATTTATTTTATACAGTAATTTTTGCTCATCTTTATCAAGGGTATCAATAACTAGGTGCTTATTTTGATATGTAGTTTATTTATCTGAATCGGAAATACAGATGTGGGGTAGATGTAGAGTTTGTTTTAAATTCTCATAAAAAATCTGAACTAATAAAACAACACTTGTTGCTCTTTGTACGTGTTGATATAATATTCATATTTAATGGAGAGGAAAAAACGTTTCCATAAACTGCTTTATACTATTCTAATTCAATGAAGAAGAAAAAAAGTGTTCCCTCCTCAACTGCGTTTCCTCCCTCCAGACAGCAGATGGCGATATATGTCTTTCAGAAGATGTTTCTAGTGTGACGTATTATCTAGTGGACGGAACGCTTCTTCAACAACTGCAGCCACCTCGGTAGCTCGCTAGCCAACGAAGTCGGAACATTCAAGTTCTTTAGACAATTTCGTGCTTTATTTGCCACTGATTTAAACATACATATGTGGAAACAACTAGCTACCCAGTATAATTTAATATTTACGTTGTAACTCAACTAGCTGGCCGGTTAGGTTAGCGCTAGTGTAGTCGCTAATGCTAACTGGCTAACATCCCCGAACATGAGTTCACTAAGCTACTCTCCTCATTCTAAAGAAGAGGAGGTCTGCTGGACGGAGAAAGAAGCTCTCGTGAAAGAAGAAGAGGAAGAGAAGGAAGTTACAATACAAAAACAAGTAGAGGGTGAGACTGTTACCGTGAAAGAAGAAGATCAAGACGTTACAGTCAAAGACGCCTTCAGGGTGAAAGAGGAGGAGGATGTTACTGTGAAAGAAAAGGAGGAAGATGCAGTTTTGGGAGTGGAGGATGAAGTGAAAGAAGATGAAGACATTTTTGGAATGAAGGCTGAAGAGGGGGAGATCACTGTCACATTAGAGGAGGACGAAGAAGAGAGGACTGGAGAACTGATTAACACCAGTAAATACAGTGAGTACTATCTTAAGAGGCACAAATTCTGTAATGTGTTCTGTAATGTGTATAAACACACCAAAGGGAAACCGATAAGTGTTTTGAGCAAAATAGTGTTTTTTTACAACTGAAAACTTGGAGTGAGTGATGTCATAGTAAGGAGTTGGCTTGATGGGAAGTCGTGATGTCATCCAATAGGCGACAGATCTTCATGTGAATTTTCTTTTTTGTATTCAGATCTCTGAAATGCACTCTACCTATGTAACATTTAGTGTCGCCTTATATTACGCTGGGAAACAGTTTTCATGGGCACAGAAATCCTAAATAATTTCAGACTTTGCTCAATCCAATGGTTTTAACCGAGAGTCTCCTTAACTTTATTGACAACACCCAAGTCGATACTGTCATTAACGTGGTTCTTCAATAATTACACACAATTCTTAATATTGTAGCTGTTTAGTTACAGTCACATGTTCAACTATCATCAGCTGATCCAGGAAATAATTTTCTGAATGCTAGTTGAATGACAAACATCACGTCATGCAACAACAACCAAAGTGATTCTTCATTCATTACTCTAGTAAATGCTGTGCTCCATGTTGGATCCAACATCCCTAACAAATGTGATGTTTATAATGTGTTATTGTCTCCTTGATTTACAGTCGGGTCTCATTAGTCTGTTTGCACACAGAGATACTTAGCTCATAATGTGTAGAGAACTGTTCCTTGATGGATAGGCTATTGTACAACACACAGAGCTATTTTCCTTTATTCGGGACATTTAGAATGACAACACATTACAGAGTAGCCTAGTAGGATTGTTCTCAAAATTATCTGGTGATCAGGTTATGAAATGTCATGACAGACATTTTAGTTTCCTTGTTTCACCTGAAATATTAAATGATTTATAGTCTGAGGTCTATGTTGTTGTTGTTAGGTGGGTCCTACAGCAGGTCTGTGTTGTTAGGTGAAGTTATGGGTCCTACAGTAGGTCTTTGTTGTTGTTAGGTGACGTTATGGGTCCTACAGTAGGTCTTTGTTGTTGTTAGGTGAAGTTATGGGTCCTACTACTGTAGGTCTGTGGGTCAGCAGGTCTGTGTTGTTAGGTGACGTTATGGGTCCTACAGTAGGTCTTTGTTGTTGTTAGGTGAAGTTATGGGTCCTACTACTGTAGGTCTGTGGGTCAGCAGGTCTGTATTGTTAGGTGAAGTTATGGTACCTACAGCAGGTCTATGTTATTGTTAGGTGAAGTTATGGTCCTACAGTAGGTCTATGTTGTTAGACCTACTGTAGGACCCATAACTTAATCTAACAACAACATAGACCTACTGTTGCACCCATAACTTCATCTATGTTGTTGTTAGGTGAAGGTGTGGGTCCTACAGTAGATCTATGTTGTTGTTAGGTTAACTTATGGTTCCTACAGTGGGTGTATGGCAGGTATTCCCAAACTGGAGTATGCCGTGAGGGGTTTGCCAAATAAAAATGTGATTCACATTTTTTTTTAAATGAACAAATAATACATTTTATTCACATTATCAAACAGCCTGTTTATATTTTCCAACCGGGTGATGTTTTGTTCTTACCTAGGTAGCCTCGTTTCACTTCCAAAAATGAAATTCAATCATCTCATGTTCAGCGAAATAACAACACAATGTCAAATACAGGTAGCCCAGTCAAATAATTAACATCCAATCACATTAGCCATTAGTCTCTCGCGGGAATTCCACTAACGGTCCGTATGTAGCGAAACATAGCTGCTGCTCATGTTGGTATCTGTACTGATGGCGCAGGGAGACATAGTAGAGTGGTAACGCGCGAGCAAGCAGTTGCTCCCGACGCCACTTGGGTACACTGCAACATCCACCGAGAGGCTCTTGCTGCCAAGGGAATGCCTGACAGCTTGAAAGACGTTTTGGGCACAACAGTGAAAATGGTTAACTTTGTTAAAGCAAGGCCCCTGAATTTGCGTGTATTTTTTGCAATATGCAATGATGTGGGCAGCGACCATGTAACGCTTTTACAACATACTGGTTATCAAGGGGCAAAGTATTGACGTGTTTTTTAAAACTTTAACCTCGCCTCTCAGTTTTTCTTTACTGACCATAATTTTCACTTGTCTGACCTCTTGCATGATGACGAGTTTCTCACAAGACTGGCCTATCTGGGTGATGTTTTTTTCTCGCCTGAATGATCTTAATCTAGGATTACAGTTACTCTCCGCAACCATATTCAATCTGCGGGACAGAATTGAGGCTATGATTAAGAAGTAGGAGCTCTTCTCTGTCTGCATTAACAAGGACAACACACAGGTCTTTTCATCATTGTATGATTTTGTGTGTGCAAATGAACTCAAGCTTACGGACAATGTCAAATGTGATAGCGAAGCGCCTGAGTGAGTTGGGTGCGCAATTACGCATTTACTTTCCCGACACGGATAACGCAAACTGGATTCGTTATCCCTTTCATGCCCTGCCTCCAGTCCACTTACTGAAATCTGAACAAGATAACCTCATCAAAATTGCAACAAGCGGTTCTGTGAAAATGTTATTTAATCAGAAGCCACTGCCAGATTTCTGGATTGGGCTGCGCTCAGAGTATCCTGCCTTGGAAAATCGTGCTGTTAAGACATTGATGCCCTTTGCAACCATGTGCCTATGTGAGAGTGGATTCTCGGCCCTCACTAGCATGCAAACTAAATACAGGCACAGACTGTGTGTGGAAAATGATTTAAGACTGAGACTCTCTCCAATACAACCCAACATTGCAGAGTTACGTGCATCCTTTCAAGCACACCCTTCTCATTAACCTGTGGTGAGTTATTCACAAATTTCAATGAACAAAGGTTTTATATGTAAGATAGTTAAATGAAGAGCAAAATTATTGATTATATTATTATTTGTGCCCTATAAGAGCTCTGTCAATTTCCACAAGCCGGGTTGTGACAAACTTATGTTTAATAAATGTATGTATAGTGTGTGTGTGTGTGGCAGGCTTACAATGATGGCAAAAAACAACATTTGAGTGTGTTGACCCTGGTGCTAGAGGGGGTACGCAGCTGGAGCTTTCCTCATTAGCAGGAGTTTCTATAACCAAATTGCCCTCATGTTGCAATTTTAACAAACACAGAAAGGGGTCGATATTGGAGACCAAAAGTCATCTGGCACACTGCTTAGGGGTTCAGCAACTTTAACTTATTTTTAGCCTACAATCATCAATGTTACTACTAATGAGAAAACAAGACAAAATATGACTTGTTGCTCACTTGACTGTCTTAAGACAATTGTCAAATAATTTAACAGACGTCAATTGTTGTACAACTTCATGGGTACGCTCTGGGCATCACCTTTTACCTCAAACAGTGGATTTCTGCTGTTCTGGGTCTTTAACCATCTGTCTGACTTTGTCGTTCACACAGGAGAGAGACGGGACTATCATGGATCCTCTGGGGAGCTTCAACAACATCATGATGCTGACGAGGCAGAGAAGAGTCTCTCCAGATCAGAACTTCTCAAGAAACACCAGCAGAGAGGAAAGAAACCTCACTGCTGCTCTGACTGTGGGAAACATTGCAAATCTTCATCAGAACTTAAAAAACACCGGAGAACACACACAGGAGAGAAGCCTTATAGCTGTGATCAATGTGGGAAGAGTTTTACTAATTCAAGTAATCTGAAAACACACCAGAGAACACACACAAGAGAGCAGCCTTACAGCTGTGATCAGTGTGGCAAGAGTTTTACTCAGTTATGCAACCTGGTATCACACCAGAGAACACACACAGGAGAGAAACCTTATAGCTGTGATCAGTGTGGCAAGGGTTTTACTCGGTCAACCAACCTGGTATCACACCAGAGAACACACACAGGAGAGCAGCCTTATAGCTGTGATCAGTGTGGCAAGGGTTTTATTAATTCAAGAAACCTGGTAACACACCAGAGAACACACACAGGAGAGAAGCCATATAGCTGTGAGCAATGTGGGAAAAGCTTTTCTCGGATAGGATACCTTAAAGGACACCAGAGAACACACACAGGACAGAAGCCTTATAGCTGTAATCAGTGTGGCAAGAGTTTTACTCAGTCAAGCAAGCTGCTATCACACCAGAGAACACACACAGGAGGGCAGTCATATAGCTGTGAGCAATGTGGGAAAAGCTTTTCTCGGATAGGACACCTTAAAGGACACCAGAGAACACACACAGGAGAGAAACCTTATAGCTGTAATCAATGTGGGAAGAGTTTTACTCATTCAAGTAATCTGAAAACACACCAGAGAACACACACAGGAGAGAAGCCTTACAGCTGTGATCAGTGTGGCAAGAGTTTTACTCAGTCAAGCAACCTGGTATCACACCAGAGAACACACACAGAAGAGCAGTCATTTAGCTGTGAGCAATGTGGGAAAAACTTTTCTCAGAGAGAAAGCCTTAAAGAGCACCAGAGAATACACACAGGAGAGAAGGCTTATAGCTGTGATCAATGTGGCAAGAGATACTCTCATTCAAGTGGTCTGATTAAACATCAGAAAATACATGCAGGAGATCCACAGAGTGTAGAATGATCTCCAACACCAGACCTGGGAATGATCTCCAACACCAGACCTGGGTAGTAGAACACTGTGGAATGACCAACACCAGACCTATATACATCAAATCACATTTTATTTGTCACATACAGTTGTTTAACAGATGTTATTGCGGGTGTAGCGAAATGCTTGTGTTTCTAGCTCCAACAGTCCAGTAATATCTAACAAGTAATATCTAACAATTCACACAATGTAAAGGAATGGAATTAAGAATATATAAATATTTGGGTGAGCAATGTCAGAGCGGCATTAGTCTAAGATACAGTAGAATAGGATATAATCTAGTCTGTTCATTAAATACATTTACATGATGTGTTGTTACACCATGTAGGAGCAGGATAGACCTAGTCTGTTCATTATATACATCTACATTGTATATTGTTATGCCATGTAGCAGCAGTATGGAGGTACAGTGGGGGACAATTGTTGACACCCTTGATAAAGATAAGATAAACGACTCTATAAAATAAAGAGTTCAAATACTAAGCTATATTGTATGCAAAAAAAAACAAGGGAAATTATATTATTTTATACTAGTACAATTGCTCAGAGAAAGAGATTTAGTTTAACATGTAATTCTCAAAAGGAAGGGGTCTGAATTATTGCCACCCATGTTTTCAATTCTCCAGCACCTTCCCCTTGTGGGGATAACGACATTCAAATGTTTTATGAGATTGGAGAACACATTGGGTGTGATCTTAGACCATTCCTCCAAACATAATCTCTCCAGGTCCTTGATTTATTTAGTATGCGCTTGTGGACTGTCCTGTTCAATTCAAACCACAGGTTTTCAATGGAGCAGAAGTCCGAAGACTGAGATGCCCATAGAAAAATGTTGATTTTGTGCCCAATTAACTAGTTTTTCATGGATGTTGATGTGTCTTGCTGGAAGATCCACTTATGGCCAACTTTCATTCTGCTAGCAGAGAGGTAACCAGGTTTTGGGCTAAAATATCCTGGTAGTGGGTAAAGTTAATTTATTTTATACAGTAATTTTTGCTCATCTTTATCAAGGGTATCAATAATCATGTACTTATTTTGATATCTAGTTATTTGAGTCAGAAATACAGATGTGGAGTAGATGTGGAGTTGGTTTTAAATTCTCATTAAAAATCTGAACTAATAAAACAACACTTGTTGCTCTTTGTACGTGTTGATATAATATTCATATTTAATGGAGAGGAAAAGACGTTTCCATAAACTGCTTTATACTATTCCAATTCAACGAAGAAGAGAAAAGTGTTCCCTCCTCAACTGCGTTTCCTCCCTCCAGACAGCAGATTGCGATATATGTCTTTCAGAAGATGTTTCTAGTGTGACGTATTATCTAGTGGACGGAACGCTTCTTCAACAACTGCAGCCACCTCGGTAGCTCGCTAGCCAACAAAGTCAGAACATTCAAGTTCTTTAGACAATTTCGTGCTTTGTTTGCCACTGATTTAAACATACGTACGTGGAAAAAACTGGCTACCCCATTTAATTTAATATTTACGTTGTAAGTCAACTAGCTGGCCGGTTAAATTAGCACAAGTCTAGTCGCTAATGCTAACTGGCTAACATCCCAGAACATGAGTTCATTAAGCTACTCTCCTCATTCTAAAGAAGAGGAGGTCTGCTGGACGGAGAAAGAAGCTATCTAATAAAACAGGGACATTTTTTTTATTTCACCTTTATTTAACCAGGCAAGTCAGTTAAGAACACATTCTTATTTTCAATGACGGCCTGGGAACAGTGGCAGAACGACAGATTTGTACCTTGTCAGCTCGGGGGTTTGAACTCACAACCTTCCAGTTACTAGTCCAACACTCTAACCACTAGGCTATGCTGCCACCCCACATTGATCTGATTAACACCAGTAAATACAGTGAGTACTATCTAATACAACAGGGACATTGATCTAATTATCACCAGTAAATACAGTGAGTACTGTCTAATAAAACAGGCACATTGATCTGATTAACACCAGTAAATACAGTGAGTACTATCTTAACAGGGGCACAAATTCTGCAGTTGTTGAACTAATGTGTATAAACACACTAAAGGGAAACAGATAAATGTTTTGAGCAAAATAGTGTTTTTTTTTACAACCGCAAACTTGGAGTGAGTGATGTCATAGTAAGGCATTCAAGGAGTTGGCTTGATGGGAAGTCGTGATGTCATCCAATAGGCGACAGATCTTCATGTGAATATTCATAATTATTTTTTAAATCCTTCATGTTCTGTCAAGTTGGTTGTTGATCATTACTAGAAAGCAATTTTCAAGTCTTGCCATAGACTTTCAAGACATTTTAAGTCCAAACTGTATCTAGGCCACTCAAGACATTCAATGTCATCTTGGTAAGCTCCTTCAGTGTAGATGTGGCCTTGTGTTCCTACAGTTTTTTTGTATTCAGATCTCTGAAATGCACTCTACCTACGTAACATTTAGTGTCTACTTATATTACGCTGGGAAAACAGTTTTTATGGGCACAGAAAACCTAAATAATTTCAGAGTTTGCTCAATCCAATGGTTTTAACCGAGAGTCACTTTAACTTTATTGACAACACCCAAGTCGATACTGTCATTAACGTGGTTCTTCAATAATTACACACAATTCTTAATATTGTAGCTGTTTAGTTACAGTCACATGTTCAACTATCATCAGCTGATCCAGGAAATCATTTTCTGAATGCCAGTTGAATGACAAGCATCACAACATGCAACAACAACCAAAGTGCTTCTTCATTCATTACTCTGGTAAAGACAGTTAGGCTGTGCTCCATGTTGGATCCAACATCCCTAACAAATGTGATGTTTATAATGTGTTATTGTCTGCTTGATTTACAGTCGGGTCTCATTAGTCTGTTTCGACACAGAGATACTTAGCTCATAATGTGTAAAGAACTGTTCCTTGATGGGTAGGCTATTGTACAACACACAGAGCTATTTTCCTTTATTCAGGACATTTAGAATGACAACACATTACAGAGTAGCTTAGTAGGATTATTCACAAAATTATTAAATTATTTATAGTCCTAGGTATATGTTATTGTTAGGTGAAGTTATGGGTCCTACACTAGGTCTATATTCTTAGGTGAAGTTATGAGTCCTACAGTAGGTCTATGTTGTTGTTAGGTGAAGTTATGGGTCCTACAGTAGGTCTATGTTGTTGTTAGTTGAAGTTATGTGTCCTACAGTAGGTCTATGTTATTGTTAGGTAAAGTTATGGGTTAATTTGTTAAAAGGCTATTTTTGCAGTCAGCCTAAGAGAACTCCCCTGAGGTTTCCCCCACGGTGGTGAATTGCTTAATGTGAGTTTCGTTGAGTAGCACTCCTGATCTTGCGCTGATAGTGCGCTGTAATATTCAGAATACATTGTGAAAACTAAAATCTTCGCTCACCATTTTTGCTCCAGGCAGATATATTACATCCATAACTAGCGGTTTCTTCATTAGCAGGGAGGAGTTTCTACAACCAAATTGCATGTGCATCGCCATCATGCGGCAATTTTAGCCAACACAGAAAGGGGCCTATATTGGAGACCAAAAGTTTGCGCGTGCGCAATCGTGCATACATGTATTTTGTCCCCCCAAACCAAATGCGACCACAACACGCAGGTTAAAATATCAAAACAAACTGAACCAATTATATTATTTTGGGGACACATTGAGAGGCATTAAAGATGTATGCCAATTTAGCTATTTCATTTGTCCTGAGATATAAACATTGAGGTGTTATTTTACCTGAAATGCACAAGGTCCTCTACTCCACCAATTAATCCACACATAAACGGTCAACCGAATCGTTTCTAGTCATCTCTCTTCCTTCCAGGCTTGTTCTTCTCTTGACTTTATATTGCGATTGGCAACTTTCATAAATTAGGTTCATTACCACCACTGACCTTGTTCTTTCTTTCAGTCACCCATGTGGGTATAAGCAATGAGGAGATGGCATGTGGGTACCTGCTTCTATAAACCAATAAGGAGATGGGAGAGGCAGGACTTGCAGTGCGATCTGCATCACAAATAGAACTGACTTCTATTTTAGCCCTTAGCAACACAGACGCTCGTTGGCGCGTGCGAGAGGTGTGGGTGCAATAATTGAATAATATAGATTTCTAAATTGATTTTGCAACGCACGCGATGTGAGCGGTGTAGTCAGCCTGTTAGGATTTCAACAACTTTAATAACTTACTACTAATGTGAAAAACAAGACTAAATATGACTATTGTTTCTAACTTGACTGTCTTAATTGTCAAATTTAACAGATGTCAATTGTTGTACAACTTCATGGGTACGCTCTGGGCATCACCTTTTACCTCAAACAGTGGATTTCTGCTGTTGTTGGCATTTAACCATCTTTCTGACTTTGTCGTTCACACAGGAGAGAGACGGGAATATCGTGGATCCTAAACAACATGATGCTGACGAGGCAGAGAAGAGTCTCTCCAGATCAGAACTTCTCAAGAAACACCAGCAGAGACCCACAGGGAAAAAATCAAACTGCTGCTCTGTGGGATATGTTTCATAAGATTCAATTCACTAAAAGTACACCTGAAAATTCACACTGGATGGAAATCTCACTGCTGGCCTGACTGTGGGAAAAAATTCAATTCTTCAGTAGACAATAAAATAATTCACACTGGAGAGAAACCTTTTGGCTATGATCACTGTGGGAAGAGTTTTATCCGGCTACAAACCCTGAAAACACAGCAGAGAATACACACTGGAGAGAAACATTATAGCTGTAATCAATGAGGGAAGAGTTTTTCTCGGCCAGACAGCCTGAATATACACAAGCGGACACACACAGGAGAGAAACTTTATAGCTGTAGTCAATGTGGGAAGGGTTTTACTCCATCTAGCCAGCTGACTTTACACCAGAGAACACACACTGGAGAGAAACCTTATAGCTGTGATCAATGTGGGAAAGGTTTTACTCTAATTAACAGCCTGGTGTCACACCACAGAACACACAGGAGATACATCTCATAGCTGTAATCAATGTGGGAAGGGAGACACTGGTAAAAGATCTCTGATCAAACATCAGAAAATACATGGAGTTGTTTCATGATATCAATGAAAGAATGTCACAATGTAGAGTATTTTAATGATGTCACAATGTAGAAGCCTAAACGTTTGCCCCCCTGTTCTGTTGATTTCAGCTATGGATTTTAGCCTCAGGGGAAACATCCAGGCTCTGAATTGATATAGTACTATTTATGAGTTTTAACAAAAATTGACGAACAAAAAAAGAGTTGTGTTACACCTACCACGTTGGTGACACACTTGAATCAAAATGCAACACTTCAAAATGTAGCTAGCTGTTTTCTACAAATTGTCCTCTAACCAGGGATGTACACATTTTTCCCAGATTCAGTGTGTTTTTTGAGCTGTTGGTTTTAACAGGACGTGTAACCTCATCTCCCCTCTCTCGCTCAATTGATGTCAACGTGATATTTATGAGTGATGACAAATGTGTTGTTTCTCTTTGTTTAGCGACCCCTAAATGTAATCCATAATGTAGCTGACTGTCTTCCGCAGGTTGTCCTCTAACCATTGAGGTAAAACATATCACCCATTTCCATGTGTTTTTTGTTTTGTTGTGTTAGTTTCAAGAGCAGGTTCAACCTGTTTTCCCCCAAATCGACATGCATTGCCATGGATCTTAATTTCAAATAAAATGTTATTTGTCACGTGCGCTGAGTACAGTGAAATGCTTACTTACAGGCTCTAACCAATGGTGCAGGAAAGAAAAGAAGGTGCGTGTGTAGGTAAGTAAAGAAATAAAACAACAGTAAAAAGACATTTGAAAAAAGAGTAGCAAGGCTATATACAGACACCTGTTAGTCAGGCTTATTGAGGTAGTATGTACATGTAGGTATCGTTTTAAAGAGTAGCAGAAGCATAAGAAGAGTGGTTGGTGGGTGGTGGGACACAATGCAGATAGCCCAGTTAGCCAATGTGCAGGAGCACTGGTTGGTCGGGCCACTTTAGGTAGTATGTACATTAATGTATAGTTAAAGTGACTATGCATATAAGATAAACAGAGAGTAGCAGCAGCGTAAAAGAGGGGTTGGGGGTTGGAACACAATGCAAATAGTCCGGGTAACCATTTGGTTACCTGTTCAGGAGTCTTATGGCTTGGGGGCAAAAACTGTTGAGAAGCCTTTTTGTCCTAGGCTTGGCACTCCGGTACCACTTGCCATGCAGTAGTAGTGAGTGAGAACAGTCTATGACTGGGGGTGGCTGGGGTCTTTGACAATTTTTAGGGCCTTCCTCTGACACCGCCTGGTGTAGAAGTCCTGGATGGTAGGCAGCTTTGCCCCAGTGATGTACTGGGCCTTACGCACCAACCTCTGAAGTGCCTTGCGGTCGGAGGCCGAGCAATTGCCTACCAGGCAGTGATGCAACAGGTCAGGATGCTCTCGATGTTGCAGCTGTAGAACCTTTTGAGGATCTCAGGACCCATGCCAAATCTTTTTATTTTCTTGAGGGGGAATAGGCTTTGTCGTGCCCTCTTCACAACTGTATTGGTGTGTTTGGACCAATCTAAATTCCTGGACAACAAGGAATTTTAATCTCTCAACCTCCTCCACTACAGCCCTGTCGATAAGAATGGGGACGTGCTCGGTGCTCCTTTTCCTGTAGTCCACAAGGAGGGGACTGAGCACGCACTCCTGGGGAGCTCCAGTGTTGAGGATCAGCGTGGCAGATGTGTTGCTACCTACCCTCACCACCTGGGTGCGGCCTGTCAGGAAGTCCAGGATCCAGTTGCAGAGGGAGGTGTTTAGTCCCAGGATCCTTAGCTTGGTGATGAGCTTTGAGGGTACTATGGATTTGAACACTGAGCTGTAGTCAATGAACAGCATTCTCACATAGGTGTTCCTTTTGTCCATGTGGGAAAGGGCAGTGTGGAGTGCAATAGAGATTGCATCATCTGTGGATCTGTTTGGGCGGTATCCAAATTGGAGTGTGTCTAGGGTGTCTAGGGTTCCCGTGCTACGGGTCTGTAGTCATTTAGGCAGGTTGCCTTTGTGTTCTTGGGCACAGGGACTATGGTGGTCTGCTTGAAGCATGTTGGTATTACAGACTCAATCAGGGACATGTTGAAAATGTCAGTGAAGACACCTGCCAGTTGGTCAGCACATGCCCGGAGCACACATCCTGGTCATCCGTCTGGACCCGCAGCCTTGTGTATGTTGACTTGTTTAAAGGTCTTACTCACGTCGGCTACGGAGAGCGTGATCACACAGTCGTCCATAACAGCTGATGCTCTCATGCCTCAGTGTTGCTTGCCTCGAAGCGAGCATAGAAGTGATTTAGCTCATCTGGTAGGCTCGTGTCACTGGGCAGCTTGCGGCTGTGCTTCCCTTTGTAGTCTGTAATAGTTTGCAAGCCCTGCCACATCCGACAAACGTCAGAGCCGGTGTAGTATGATTCAATCTTAGCGCTGTATTGACACTTTGCCTGTTTGATGGTTCATCGCAGGGCATAGCGGGATTTCTTGTAAACTTCCAGATTAGAGTCCCGTACCGTTGAAAGCGGCAGCTCTACCCTTTAGCTCAGTGCGAATGTTGCCTGTAATCCATGGCTTCTGGTTGGGGTATGTACGTACAGTCACTGTGGAGACAACGTCCTCAATGCACTTATTGGTAAAGCCAGTGACTGATGTGGTGTATTCCTCAATGTCATCGGAAGAATCCCAGAACATGTTCCAGTCTGTGATAGATGTGGAGAGTCAGCACCTTTAGTTGCTCCACCTTTTTGGTTTACTTCTGTCTTTAAGTTTGGTGTTGGTTTTTTCTTTTGTTTGCCTCTTCTTGGGCAGATTTAGTGGGTCTCATGGGGGGTGCCTTTTATGTCGCAGTTGTTGTTACTAGTCAACTTTCAGTGAACACTCCCATAGTGTCTTTCAGAACTGCTCCTAAAACCCCACCTGTTTAGTTGTTGTCAGTGACTCTTTGTTAGTTCCGTCTTCTATTTAAGGGACATTTCTCGTTTTCCTGCTGGGGAACGTAACAAGAAACAATGTAGTAAAACAAGCTTATATTTTGGGTTGGATATTGCATCCAATTGTTCATATTTGAATCAATGACATTTCAATATAATTTTCCTTAAAATGCTCATTAGTCTTTCAGTTGTTAATCTTCAGTTTTTTATCCTCTTATGTTTGTTGTGTAGTAAATGTGAGTTTTTCATTGTTTTCTTTATGTGAAGCCATGTCGGAAATTTGCTATATTAATAAAGTTTGATTTGAACATATTGCAAAACCAATGACCGACCAATCAACAGACTTTGGCATAAGCAACACATATTTGGGGCGGCAGGTAGCCTGGTTAGAGTGTAAATGTTTATTTTCATTGTTTTAGATTTTTTTCTCTGAAGCCATTGTGTTGCATCCATGTCTGAAAGGTGCTGTATAAATAAAGCTTGATTTGAACATATTGTAAAACAAATGAACCCAATGACTGACCAATCAACAGCCTCTTGCAAAACCAATGAACAAATCTGTGCAAAATCAGCATTTATCTTCGTCCATAAATTCAGTATATCTTCCACTGTCAAAATAGTGCATGGTATGTAAATTTAGTATCACTTTTCAACGAACCCAGTACATTTGTTGAAAATGATAAATCCACCCTGCAACACAGAAACACATTTAGTCATATTATAATAAACACTCAAAGTAATGGATATGGAGCATCTATGGCCTCAGTTACACTTCACCAATGGTATGGTGAAGATCTGGACTGTGCCCTCTGTTCCATGCCAGCCAACCCCAGGCACATTCTCACAGGGTGTAAAACAAGCCTCACCCAAGGACGCTACACTTGGCGTCACAACCAAGTCCTTAAAAACCTTGCGTCCGCCCTGGAGGACAAGCGAGCTACCACCAACTCCCTACCACCCCCAGCAGCGTCACACCCTTTACGGACTAACTTTGTCCACGAAGGGGCTAAACCACCGAAGAGCGGCTCGACACCATTAGAGCGAGACCAGCTGCGCTTGGCCCGCGACTGGAAAATGCTAGTTGACATTGGCCGGCAACTTGTGTTTCCTCCGGAGATCGCAACCACCACCCTAAGACCTGACATGGTGCTCTGGTCCCGTTCGCTCAAGAAGGTCTTCATCATTGAGCTCACAGTACCCTGGGAGGACTCAGTAGATGAGGCTTATGAGCGAAAACATCTGCGCTATGCCGATCTAGCTGCCGAAGCACGGCATCATGGCTGGAACACAGAAGTCCGACCAGTGGAGGTGGGCTGCAGAGGTTTTGTGGCAACATCTACAACCCGACTGCTTAGAGACCTGGGAATTAAGGACCAGAGCCAGCGTTCGGCAATCAAAGCTGTGTCGGAGGCGGCAGAAGGCAGCAGTCAGTGGCTCTGGATGAAGAGGAAAGACCCCAGCAGGGCCCCGAAGTGAGAGGGCCAGGAGGTATGCGGTCAACAATGCTTGACTCAGGGAGGAGGACGCCCCTGCCATGCATAGTCCCATGGGATGTTGGCTATCAACAACAAGGCAACTCCTTTGATTAATTGAGAATGGGACGCAAGCGTAGGATTGATCACCCTGTCGCTAGCCGCCTTTGGGGAGGGTGTATAGTGTGAAAGGCCGAAACACCCTAGGAACCAAAGGTACACTACTTACAATGCGCTCCCCAAATTTCACCAGGCTCACTGTTCATTAACTCTTGGAATTGCTTGCACAAAGGATAGTGACATCTCATCCTGTGTTCTTGGAATCTGGTACCTAAATGTTACTTCTGTCATCCAATCACACCAAGCTGCATTAGGTTCAGATCTATCAGGATGGGCCTTTGACATAGTCTGGATGCAGTCAGGCCACTGAATATAAATAAGCAATGTAAAGAGTAGTGGGGAAAAGTACATTCTACACAAATGACCTTCATATTAACAAATAACTAATGTGTGTGCCTGAGGGGAAATTAACTTTCATACAGACAAAATGGGTGAGAAATTACACCAATATCAGTGGACAATTTGCACTGCTGTTGAAAAGCATCTCCACAGTATGATGTTGCCACCACCATGCTTCAACTTAGGGATGGTGCCAATTTTCCTCCAGACGTGACACTTGGCATTCAGGCCAAAGAGTTCAATTTTTGCTTAATCAGACCAGAGAATCTTGTTTCTCATGGTCTGAGAGTCCTTCAGGTGCCTTTTGGCAAACTCCAAGCGGGCTGTCATGTACCTTTTACTGAGGAGTGACTTCCGTCTGGCCTCTCTACCATAAAGGCCTGATTGGTGGGGTGCTGTTAGATATTACTTAGATAGTACTGCACTGCCAGAGATAGAAACACAAGCATTTTGATACACCTGCAATAATATCTGCTAAACATGTGTATGTGACCAATAAAATGTGATTTGATTTGGATTTTAAATAAATGTCCTATTTATCAAGGTGCTTTTGGCTGGGGTCAAAATTACTCCAAAGGATTTGAAATTGTTAAAAGTCCATTTTGATACAGAAACACTAAACCATGATTTAGATTTATTAAGAACAAGTTGATTGACAAAGTCATGAAAAATTTGAAGAATTGAATAAATCACATCTTGATATTTATTTATTTTATTTTATTTCACCTTTATTTAACCAGGTAGGCAAGTTGAGAACAAGTTCTCATTTACAATTGCGACCTTGGCCAAGATAAAGCAATGCAGTTCAACACATACAACGACAGAGTTACACATGGAGTAAAACAAACATACAGTCAATAATACAGTATAAACAAGTCTATATACGATGTGAGCAAATGAGGTGAGATAAGGGAGGTAAAGGCAAAAAAAGGCCATGGTGGCAAAGTAAATACAATATAGCAAGTAAAACACTGGAATGGTAGATTTGCAGTGGAAGAATGTGCAAAGTAGAAATAAAAATAATGGGGTGCAAAGGAGCAAAAGAAATAAATAAAATAAGTAGGGAAAGAGGTAGTTGTTTGGGCTAAATTATAGGTGGGCTATGTACAGGTGCAGTAATCTGTGAGCTGCTCTGACAGTTGGTGCTTAAAGCTAGTGAGGGAGATAAGTGTTTCCAGTTTCAGAGATTTTTGTAGTTCGTTCCAGTCATTGGCAGCAGAGAACTGGAAGGAGAGGCGGCCAAAGTAAGAATTGGTTTTAGGGGTAAACAGAGAGATATACCTGCTGCAGCGCGTGCTACAGGTGGGTGATGCTATGGTGACCAGCGAGGTGAGATAAGGGGGGACTTTACCTAGCAGGGTCTTGTAGATGACATGGAGCCAGTGGGTTTGGCGACGAGTATGAAGCGAGGGCCAGCCAACGAGAGCGTACAGGTCGCAATGGTGGGTACTATATGGGGCTTTGGTGACAAAACAGATTGCACTGTGATAGACTGCATCCAATTAGTTGAGTAGGGTATTGGAGGCTATTTTGTAAATGACATCGCCGAAGTCGAGGATTGGTAGGATGGTCAGTTTTACAAGGGTATGTTTGGCAGCATGAGTGAAGGATGCTTTGTTGCAAAATAGGAAGCCAATTCTAGATTTAACTTTGAATTGGAGATGTTTGATGTGGGTCTGGAATGAGAGTTTACAGTCTAACCAGACACCTAGGTTTTTAAAAAATGTATTTTAATTTTACCTTCATTTAACTAGGCAAGTCAGTTAAGAACAAATTCTTATTTTCAATGACAGCCTAGGAACTGTGGGTTAACTGCCTGTTCAGGGGCAGAACGGCAGATTTGTACCTTGTCTGTTCGGGATTTGAATTTGCTACCTTCAGGTTACGAGTCCAACGCCACCCTGAGGTATTTGTAGTTGTCCACGTATTCTAAGTCAGAACCGTCCAGAGTAGTGATGTTGGACAGGGGGGCAGGTGCAGGCAGCGATTGGTTGAAGACCATGCATTTAGTTTTACTTGTATGTCATTGTAGCTTGCCTGGAGGGTTGTTAACACAGTGTCCAAAGAAGGGCCAGAAGTATACAGAATGGTGTCGTCTGCGTAGAGGTGGATCAGAGACTCACCAGCAGCAAGAGCGACATCATTGATGTATACAGAGAAGAGAGATATGCCTCTGGGGTCAAAATGATCTATGTCAGAAGTATGGTTCAATGCAAATATGTAGTGGGTGTAAAATTTGTTTTAAATTCTCACTCATTGAAAACGAATCAATCAACACATGCTTCTCTTTGAACGACTTAATATAACATTAAACTTTTATGAAATAAATGAAAAATAAACGTTTGGTTCCTCAACTGCACTGCCCACTCCAGTCAGCAGATGGCAATGTGCGTCTTTTAGGTTCAGGCGATGCTGCCAGTGTGACGTATAATCTAGTGGACGGGACGCTGCTTCAACAACAACAGCTAGTTCAGACACCTCGGTAGCTTTCTAGCAAACATAGCTACAACATTAATGCTCTGTACACTGTTTTGGTGTATATTTGTCGATGTGTATAAAACACACTTCTGTCGTATGTACTTGTTGGCCCATTTAATTATATATTTACGTTTTTTGTCAGCTGGCTGGTTTGCTAAATTAGATTAGAACTAGGCGAGGCGCTAATGCTAGCTAGCTAACATCTCCAACCATGAGTTCACTAAGCTACTCTCCTTCTGCTAAAGAAGAGAAGATCTGCTGGGCGGAGAAAGAAGCTATCGTGAAAGAGGAGGTGGAAGAGGAGGCTGTTACAATACAAAAACAAGTAGAGGGTGAGGCTGTTACCGTGAAAGAAGAAGACGCGTTCAGAGTGAAAGATGAGGAAGATGTTACAGTAAAAGAAGAGGAGAAAGAGGAGGTTGCAGTGTTTGGATTGAAAGAAGACCAGGGAGAGATTACTGTCACATTGGAGGAAGAAGAGGAGGTTGGAGATCTGTTTAACACCAGTAAGTACCGTCTCTGCAGTTGTTGAACCAATATGCAGTAAAGGGGTTCTACACTTTAATGTTGTTCTGTAGGAATGGCTGAAGCTACACTGGAACTGTAGAACATCAAGAGTGGACCATCAACAAAACGTTAACAATTGATCAAATGCATCCAATGACAATGCCTGAAATACTATAGTCCTCAATATCTCCTATTAGCTTATCCCAAGATATACTCTTAAAGGGGAAATCAGCAGTTGTTACATCCATTTTGGGACTAATACATTAATGACATGTACCCATTGTTTCTTGAAGAAATCACGTAGAAATGCCTCATGAGCTTAGTTCAACTGTCATACCCCATCAGAACCCAGATTTTGAAAATCAAAATTTTAAATATAAGCTTTTTTTTCTCACATCAATAATTTCACACAATACTTTCATATCACATCAAAATAGGTAACCAGTTGCGATGCCCCAAACGGTAAACCAAATTAGTTTCTAGTCTTTTCTCCTTCCTTCAGGCTTCTTTTTCTTCTTTGGCCTTTTTATGGCGGTTGGCAACCAACTTTAAGGTGCATTACCACCATCAACTGGACTGGAGTGTGGACCTCAGTTCATATTTCAATCACCCACGTGGGTATATACCAAGACAGTTGTGAAGATGGCACAACAAAACCTCTTCCCACTCAGGAGACTGAAAAGATTTGGCATGGGTCCCCAGATCCTCAAAAGGTAATACAGCTGCACCATCGAGAGCATCCTGACCAGTTGCATCACCGCCTGGTATGGCAACTGCTCGGCATCTGACCCTAAGGCGCTACAAAGGGTAGTGCGAACGGCCCAGTACATCACTGGGGCCAAGCTTCCTGCCATCCAGGATCTATGGAATAGGCAGTGTCAGAGGAAAGCCCATAAAATTGTCAGAGACTCCAGTCACCCAAGTTATAGACTATTTTCTCTGCTACAGCACGGCAAGCGGTACCTGAGCGTCAAGTCTAGGACCAAAAGCCTCCTCAACAGCTTCTATCCCCAAGCAATACGACTGCTGAACAATTCATAAAATCGCCACCGAACAATTTACATTGTTTGCAATTAGAGATCATACGTTTCCTGTAGTTCTTGACCAGTTTTGCATACACTGCAGCAGGGATTTTGGCCCACTCCTCCATACAGACCTTCTCCAGATCCTTCAGGTTTCGGGGCTGTCGCTGGGCAATATGGACTTTCAGCTCCCACCAAAGATGTTCTATTGGGTTCAGGTCTGGAGACTGGCTAGGCCACTCCAGGACCTTGAGATGCTTCTTACGGAGCCACTCCTTAGTTGCCCTGGTTGTGTGTTTCGGGTCGTTGTCATGCTGGAACACCCAGCCATGACCCATCTTCAATGCTCTTACTGAGGGAAGGAGGTCGTTGGCCAAGATCTTGCGATACATTACCCCATCCATCCTCCCCTCAATACGGTGCAGTCGTCCTGTCCCCTTTGCAGAAAAGCATCCCCAAAGAATGATGCTTCTACCTCCATGCTTCACAGTTGGGATGGTGTTCTTGGGGTTGTACTCGTCCTTCTTCTTCCTCCAAACACGGCGAGTGGAGTTTAGACTAAAAAGCTCTATTTTTGTCTCATCAGACCACATGACCTTCTCCCATTCCTCTTCTGGATCATCAAGATGGTCATTGGCAAACTTCAGACGGGCCTGGACATGCGCTGGCTTGAGCAGGGGGACCTTGCATGCGCTGTAGGATTTTAATCCATGACGGCGTAGTGTGTTACTATTGGTTTTCTTTGAGACTGTGGTCCCAGCTCTCTTCAGGTCATTGACCAGGTCCTGCCGTGTAGTTCTGGGCTGATCCCTTACCTTCCTCATGATCATTGATGCCCCACGAGGTGAGATCTTGCATGGAGCCCCAGACCGAGGGTGATTGACCGTCATCTAGAACTTCCCTCATTTTCTAATAATTGCGCCAACAGTTGTTGCCTTCTCACCAAGCTGCTTGCCTATTGTCCTGTAGCCCATCCCAGCCTTGTGCAGGTATACAATTTTATCCCTGATGTTCTTACACAGCTCTCTGGTCTTGGCCATTGTGGAGAGGTTGGAGTCTGTTTGATTGAGTGTGTGGACAGGAGTCTTTTATACAGGTAACGAGTTCAAACAGGTGCAGTTAATACAGGTAATGAGTGGAGAACAGGAGGGCTTTCTTAAAGAAAAACTAACAGGTCTGTGAGAGCCGGAATTCTTACTGGTTGGTAGGTGATCGAATACTTATTTCATGCAATAAAATGCAAGTTAACTACTTAAAAATCATAAAATGTGATTTTCTGGATTTTTGTTTTAGATTCCGTCTCTCACAGTTGAAGTGTACCTATGATAAAAATTACAGACCTCTACATGCTTTGTAAGTAGGAAAACCTGCAAAATTGGCAGTGTATCAAATACTTGTTCTCCCCACTGTATATATATATTTTTTAATGTTGCTTACACCCTTCCCCAGAGGTGTCTCATTTTTGTGATTCATTGCTGATTCCTACCTGTAGCTCACTATGAGGTGTCAAGTGATACAGGTTAAGGGCCCTGTTGGAGATCAGTGGTTGGTTGCGGAGTCGAGGGAACTTGCAGGGTTGGACACGGCTATGTTATTATCGCACACACAGTCTCTGTGGTTCAAATGAACCCCATTCCTGGGAATTAGATTTGATTACAAATCGCCCCTGTCTGTTACCACAGAAGGGTTCCAAGTCTGTCCCATTCCCAGCTAGGTTACAAGGCGCTTTGTCGCCAGTACTTGTGACTGGTTGATAGGGGAAACCTCCATGCTTATTATAGAAAAATAGTTTAGGGAAAAACTATTTAGTAAACTGAAATAAAATAGCAAACCTGTTCGAAAAACAAACATTATTCTGAAACTATTATCTTTGCCAACAAATAAAAACATTGCATTCTGCAGCTAGAAAATATCCTAATAGTAATAAATATCCTATAAATCACATTGGCTGCACATGGCCAAACTTTAAACATTGTATCAACTATCAACTGGGTCAGCCCAAAACTCGAGATAGCAAACTTGCAACATTGTATGAAATATTCTGGGCCCTCAGTTTCCTGCGCCAGTGAGTTCTCTATTTGTTCAAGGGATAAGAAGTAATCAGGTATTTTATGACATTTCCACTGGATCAGAGCATTACATTTTTCCGTTTTATTCTGAGTGGTTATCAAAAGGGCGAGAGCTGAAAATATTTTGAGGAACTATTGTTAATTTTTAATTGATTTTAATAAGACTGTTTCCCTACTGTTTGAGGTGAAGAAAAAATTACCTTGAAGCTCCACAGCTCATTAGTGGTGGTGTGTTAAGACAATCAGACATACTATCAGACATCCCCAAATGGGCACATTTATAGGTCTACATTTGTGCGCAGGCCAGGTAGACTAGTCCTACTTCTATATGTGTAACCAGGTAGACTAGTCCTACTTCTATGCGTAATCAGGTGTGCGTTCTTAATCAACATTGACAGGAGTGTTTCAAACAAAAGACAATGAATAAATGGACTAAATTGACATATCTTGCGGGGTCAGGTCTGTGTGGTCTGCCATGGGCTGTTTCATTTAGTATCCGTTTGGTTCGGTTGGGGAAGGATAGTATTTCCCCGTAGTATGTTATACCGAAGTTGACCGACTGTAAGGGAGTGTAACTTTATGACTATAATTACTGTTCCCTGAAGGAGGGAAACGAGGTACACACCTGCTTGCCCCCCTGGGTCAGAGAAGAGCGGTACAGCATACTATTAAATCCACACGTTATGGCAATAACTACTGTTCCCTGAAGGAAGTTTCCTGAGTTCTACTCCGCTAGCCAGCACCTCTCCTAAACAGGTGTTCTTCTCTAAAGGAGGGAAAGATGTACAACACCTGTTTGTCCCCGTCCCTTCCTGGTCGGTGAAGGGCGGTATTAAATTTAAGGAATAAATCCGAGCCTAACACTCATCACCTGTGGAAGGCGGGGCTTCCAGCGAGTTGCGGATTTAACGAGTATGTTGTACCTAGTTTCCCTCCTTCTGGGAAGAGTAGTTATGGTCATAACGTTAAGCTTGACATATGATGAACTTCAACTTAAATATTGGATCTTGCTGTCGGACAGTGTTTTGATTTCAGATCTCTGAAATGCTCTCTAACTAAGTAACATTTAGTGGCTCCTTATGTTATGCTGGGAAAACAGTTTTCATGGGCACAGCAATTCTAAATCATTTCAGTTTGCTAAATCCAATGGTTCTGAGTCACCTTAAGTTGATTCACAACACCCAAATGGATACTGTCATTAACGCGGTCATTCAATAATTACACATAATACTTAATACTGTAGCTGTTTTGTTAGTCGCATGTTCAACTATCATATGCGGATCCAGGAAATAATTTTCTGAATGCCAGTCAAATGACAAACATCACAACATGCAACAACAACCAAAGTGATTCTTCATTCATTACTCTGGTAAAGACAGTTATGCTGTGCTCCATGTTGGATCCAACATCCCTTACAAATTGACGTTATTGTCTGCTCGATTTACAGTAGGGTCTTGTTAGTCAAATCAAATCAAATTTCATTTGTCACATACACATGGTTAGCAGATGTTAATGCGAGTGTAGCGAAATGCTTGTGCTTCTAGTTCCGACAATGCAGTAATAACCAACAAGTAATCTAACTAACAATTCCAAAACTACTGTCTTATACACAGTGTAAGGGGATAAAGAATATGTACATAAAGATATATGAATGAGTGATGGTACAGAGCAGCATAGGCAAGATACAGTAGATGGTATCGAGTACAGTATATACATATGAGATGAGTATGTAAACAAAGTGGCATAGTTAAAGTGGCTAGTGATACATGTATTACATAAGGATGTAGTAGATGATATAGAGTACAGTATATACACGTATACATATGAGATGAATAATGTAGAGCAGAGGTGGGCAAACTTTTTGACTCGCGGGCCACAATGGGTTCTAAAATTTGACAGAGGGGCCGGGCCAGGAGCATTTGGAGGGAGTGTTTGGGCCGGATATACTAAAGCATTAAATGTAGTGTGTGCAAACCTCATAGCACAGTAAGAACACTACAACCCAATTTATTAACTGTCTTTCAAATGTGAAAAATAGCCCTTATCAGTTAATAAATTTGTCTCAAGGAATATGCAAGATATGGCATTTACATACTATTTCGCAGATACTGGGAGGAGGAAATGTAAATAGATTAAAATAACATACGCACTGTGATTTATCAAGATTGCGTCTGTTTTTAATAAGTTTCAATCGAAGGTGCAAAGTTAAAGAAATCAACATTTATTGAAAAATGGAATCACTTTCAACATTCAAAACATATTATTACACAACGAAATACTCAAGCTCAATAATATCTACTTGTGTTAAACTCCGCAAAATCATGGATGGATTGTCCTGACCGCGCGCTCTACAAACTCGCCACGGACGCCCTCGCCTTCACGCGCAAACAGTACACGTGTATCGTTGCCAAGCACACAGACATAGGCTGTATTAAATATCCTACCTGCAGCTGAAAATTTAAATTTAAATTAAGAGCGATGTGCGGCGTGTTAATTAAGCTACTGTACCGCTGCTGTGCGTAAATGCGCATTGCTCTTAATTAAAAGACGCACTTCCAAACTTTCCATATGCATTTTTTCATAACACAGCAGAAAAACTCACCATTTCAGTGGGAACAGTGTTGTTGGTCTCCCTTTTTTGCCAGTGCATCAAAGTCTGGAGTTAGTTTTGTTGTGGCAATTCTCAGGACAGATCTGAGGTGTTGGTCAGTTAACTTGGATCTGTGATGGGCTTTGTTGATTTTCATGACGCTAAACGTCACTCTTGAATTGCAGTTTGTCGGTGAAAAAAGTTCTGTTGACTCTGTAAATTAGCTGCCAACCTCTGAGCAGTAGCCGCCCGTTCTTGTGTTGACTGCTTGCTAGCATAGTTTGCATGCTTCGTGGCAAAGTGACGGCTGATATTGTACTCTTTGAAAACCGCAACAGCTTCTTGGCATATCAGACATACAGCCGTTGATCGGACTTCAGTGAAGAAGTATTTTGTTGATGCGTTGTGCAGACCTCACTACCCTCTGGAGAGCCTTACGGTTGTGGGCGGAGCAGTTGCCGTACCAGGCGGTGATACAGCCCGCCAGGATGCTCTCGATTGTGCATCTGTAGAAGTTAGTGAGTGCTTTTGGTGACAAGCCGAATTTCTTCAGCCTCCTGAGGGTGAAGAGGGTGCTGCTGCCCCTTCTTCACGATGCTGTCTGTGTGAGTGGACCAATTCAGTTTGTCTGTGATGTGTACGCCGAGGAACTTAAAACTTACTACCCTCTCCACTACTGTTCCATCAATGTGGATAGGGTGGTGTTCCCTCTGCTGTTTCCTGAAGTCCACAATCATCTCCTTAGTTTTGTTGACGTTGAGTGTGAGGTTATTTTCCTGACACCACACTCCGATGGCCCTCACCTCCTCCCTGTAGGCCGTCTCGTCGTTGTTGGTAATCAAGCCTACCACTGTTGTGTCATCCGCAAACTTGATGATTGAGTTGGAGGCGTGCGTGGCCACGCAGTCGTGGGTGAACAGGGAGTACAGGAGAGGGCTCAGAACACACCCTTGTGGGGCCCCAGTGTTGAGGATCAGCGGGGTGGAGATGTTGTTGCCTACCCTCACCACCTGGGGGCGGCCCGTCAGGAAGTCCAGTACCCAGTTGCACAGGGCGGGGTCGAGACCCAGCTTGATGACGAGCTTGGAGGGTACTATGGTGTTGAATGCCGAGCTGTAGTCGATGAACAGCATTCTCACATAGGTATTCCTCTTGTCCAGATGGGTTAGGGCAGTGTGCAGTGTGGTTGAGATTGCATCGTCTGTGGACCTATTTGGGCGGTAAAGCAAATTGGAGTGGGTCTAGGGTGTCAGGTAGGGTGGAGGTGATATGGTCCTTGACTAGGCTCTCAAAACACTTCATGATGACGGAAGTGAGTGCTACGGGGCGGTAGTCGTTTAGCTCAGTTACCTTAGCTTTCTTGGGAACAGGAACAATGGTGGCCCTCTTGAAGCATGTGGGAACAGCAGACTGGTATAGGGATTGATTGAATATGTCCGTAAACACACCGGCCAGCTGGTCTGCGCATGTTCTGAGGGCGCGGCTGGGGATGCCGTCTGGGCCTGCAGCCTTGCGAGGGTTAACACGTTTAAATGTTTTACTCACCTCGGCTGCAGTGTAGGAGAGTCCGCATGTTTTCGTTGCAGGCCGTGTCAGTGGCACTGTATTGTCCTCAAAGCGGGCAAAAAAGTAATTTAGTCTGCCTGGGAGCAAGGCATCCTGGTCCGTGACTGGGCTGGTTTTCTTCTTGTAGTCCGTGATTGACTGTAGACCCTGCCACATACCTCTTGTGTTTGAGCCGTTGAATTGAGATTATACTTTGTCTCTATACTGACGCTAAGCTTGTTTGATAGCCTTGCGGAGGGAATAGCTGCACTGTTTGTATTCGGTCATGTTACCAGTCACCTTGCCCTGATTAAAAGCAGTGGTTCGCGCTTTCAGTTTCACGCGAATGCTGCCATCAATCCACGGTTTCTGCACGTTTTAATGAACTCGCACACCGAATCAGCGTATTTGTCAATGTTGTTATCTGACGCAATACAAAACATATCCCAGTCCACGTGATGGAAGCAGTCTTGGAGTGTGGAATCAGCTTGGTCGGACCAGCGTTGGACAGACCTCAGCGTGGGAGCTTCTTGTTTTAGTTTCTGTCTGTAGGCAGGGAACAGCAAAATGGAGTCGTGGTCAGCTTTTCCGAAAGGAGGGCGGAGGGGGGGCCTTATATGCGTCGCGGAAGTTAGAATAACAATGATCCAAGGTTTTTCCAGCCCTGGTTGCGCAATCGATATGCTGATACAATTTAGGGAGTCTTGTTTTCAGATTAGCCTTGTTAAAATCCCCAGCTACAATGAATACAGCCTCAGGATGTATGGATTCCAGTTTGCAAAGAGTCAAATAAAGTTCGTTCAGAGCCATCGATGTGTCTGCTTGGGGGGGGGGGATATATACGGCTGTGATTATAATCAAAGAGAATTATCTTGGTAGATAATGCGGTCGACATTTGATTGTGAGGAATTCTAAATCAGGTGAACAGAAGGATTTGAGTTCCTGTATGTTTCTGTGATCACACCACGTCTCATTAGCCATAAGGCATACGCCCCCGCCCCTCTTCTTACCAGAAAGATGTTTGTTTCTGTCGGCGCGATGCGTGGAGAAACCCGCTGGCTGCACCGCCTCCGATAGCGTCTCTCCAGTGAGCCATGTTTCCGTGAAGCAAAGAATGTTACAGTCTCTGATGTCCCTCTGGAATGCTACCCTTGCTCGGATTTCATCAACCTTGTTGTCAAGAGACTGGACATTGGCGAGAAGAATGCTAGGGAGTGGTGCACGATGTGCCCGTCTCCAGAGTCTGATCAAAAGACCGTCTCGTTTCCCTCTTTTGCGGAGTCATTTTTTTGGGTCGCCGGCTGGGATCCATTCCGTTGTACTGGTTGAAAGGCAGAACACAGGATCTGCTTCACAAAAATCATATTCTTGGTCGTACTGATGGTGAGTTGACGCTGATCTTATATTCAGTAGTTCTTCTCGACTGTATGCAATGAAACCTAAGATGACCTGGGGTACTAATGTAAGAAATAACACGTAAAAAACAAAAAACTGCATAGTTTCCTAGGAACGCGAAGCGAGGTGGCGATCTCTGTCGGCGCCGGATTCTAGGTAGTCTGTCTGCAAACGGAGATACTTAGCTCATAATGTGTAAAGAACTGTTTTGCATGATGGATAGGCTATTGTACAACACACAGAGCTATTGTCCTTTATTCAGGACATTTAGAATGACAACACATTACAGAGTAGCCTAGTGGGATTATTCACAAAATTATCTGGGTTTTTTCCATGTTTCACCTGAAATATTAAATGATGTATAGTCCGAGGTCTATGTTGTTATTATTAGGTAAGGTTATGGGTCCTACAGTAGGTCTATGTTATTGGTATAACTAGTGGTTTCTGCATTAGCATGGATGAGTTTCTACAACCAAATTGAGTCTACATTGCCCTCGTGCCAATTTTAGCAAACACAGAAAGGGGCCTATATTGGAGACCAAAAGTCGTCTGGCACAGCGCTTAGGATTTCAACAACTTTAATAACTTATTTCTAGCCTACAATCATTGATGTTACTACTAATGTGAAAACAAGAAAAAATATTACTTGTTGCTCACTTGACTGTCTTAAGATAATTGTAACATTCATTACAGATGTCAATTGTTGTTCAACATCATCTATCATGTTGGTATCACCTTTTACAGTGGATTTCTGCTGTTGTGGCCTTAACCATCTGTCTGACTTTAGGAGAGAGACGTGACTACCGTGGATCCTCTGGCGAGTCTCTGCAACATCATGAAGCTGACAAGGCAGAGAAGGACACCTCAGGGCACCTCAAGAAACACCAGCGGAGACCCACAGGGAAGAAATCTCACCGCTGCTCTGACTGTGGGAAAGGTTGCAAATCTTCATCAGAACTTAAAGTACACCTGCGAACACACACAGGAGAGAAATCTCACCACTGTTTTGATTGTGGGAAGAGTTACTTAAGATCAAATTCACTAAAAGTACACATGAGAATTCACACTGGAGAGAAACCTTATAGCTGTGATCAATGTGGGAAGAGTTTTACTCGCTCAAACGGCCTGATGGTACATCTGAGAGCACACACAGGAGAGAAACCTTATATCTGTATTCAATGTGGGAAGAGTTTTACTAGCTCAAGCTGCCTGATAGTACATCTGAGAGCACACACAGGAGAGAAACATTATAGCTGTAATCAATGTGAGAAGAGTTTTACTCGGTCAAGCAGCCTGGTATCACACCAGAGAAAACACACAGGAGATAAACCTTATAGCTGTAGTCAATGTTGGATGAGTTTTACTCAGTCAAGCAACCTGGTATCACACCAGAGAACACACACAGGAGAGAAACCCTATAGCTGTGATCAATGTGGGAAGAGTTTTACTCAGTCAAGCAGCCTGGTATCACACCAGAGAACACACACAGGAGAGAAACCTTATAGCTGTGATCAATGTGGGAAGAGTTTTACTACATCTAGCCATCTGACTATACACCAGAGAACACACACAGGAGAGAAGCCTTATAGCTGTACTCAATGTGGGAAGAGTTTTGTTACATCTAGCCATTTGATTTTACACCAGAGAACACACACAGGAGAGAAGCCTTATAGCTGTAAGCAATGTGGGAAGAGTTGTACTCGGTCAAGCAACCTGGTATCACACCAGAGAACACACACAGGATTGAAACCTTATAGCTGTGATCAATGTGGGAAGAGTTTTACTACATCTAGCCATCTGACTATACACCAGAGAACACACACAGGAGAGAAATCTTATAGCTGTGATCAATGTGGGAAGAGATTCTATGATAAAAGAGCTCTAAATAAACATCAGAAAATACATATATAAAGGAGTTGTTTCATGATATCAATGACATTATGTCACAATGTAGAATGTTTTAAACATTGTAGTAGGAGTGTTTTAGTGATATCACAATGTACAACCATAAACGTTGACATTATGGGGTATTGTGTGTAGATTGATTTGGAAAACAATATTATTTAATACATTTTAGAATAAGGCTGTTAACGTAACAAAATTAGGAAAAAGTCAAGGGGTCTGAATACTTTCTGAATGCTCTGAATATGATATTGGTTTACTGTTAGAATAAGTTGTTTGACTACAGCAATACAGTTAAAGCAACAATGCATCGACCTAGAAAATGGATGGCCAACCTTGCTGCTAGAGATCTAGCTACTGGGTATGCAGGTTTCTGTTCTAGCCCTGCACTAACACCTGCCATTGTGCTGATTATTTGGATTAGACACTATTCAACTATTCAATCATGTCTTGTTTTGGAGTCAGATGGATGTCTAAATCCACTGCCCATTTCCACAGGTGTTCTTTATGATATGAAATAAAGTATTGATTCTTTGAATGAAGTAAAGTGTATTTTTGGGTAATTGAACATTCCCTGTTTGCCTGTTTTATTTGGTTGTTACTCTAATTTAGTCTGACATTGCACAGATTTGCAGCTGATGTCCTTGGTCATTGGTGTGGGTGGAACAGCTGATGTCCTTGATCATTGGTGTGGGTGGAACAGCTGATGTCCTTGATCATTGGTGTGGCTGGAACAGTCCCTGTCTGACCTGTGATGCAGCCTCTGTTCACAACAGCACTTCATACCCACGAAGCAGCAGCCATTATCCTACCAATACCACGATCTGGGTGGGGCTAGGATAACAGTAGTGTTATCGATGGCTACTAGGGCTTTCTCACTTTGTCTTTCCTTGATTATTCACATCTCCTTACCTGTATTGTGTCAAAACTGTATTGGAGGAGAAGGTACAAGGTCCCTCCCCTCTGACCTTCTTCTCCAATGGGTTTTTAGAAGGATACGAGGAGAGTAATTGAGGAAGGATGAATTGAGAAATACCCTAGCACTCACCTGTCAACTAACTCATGTACACACTCACTGACCTCCTCAACCTCAACTCACTCACCCCTCTGTTACACTCACTGACCTCCTCCTCCTAAACCTCAGCAGCCAGCGGAACTGAGTCAATCTAGTACCCATAGAATGAATGTTGTGTGTATTTCATTCTGCTCCATTTAAACATGTTTTTTTATTTTTTTTACTTAAACTTTATTTTACTAGGCAAGTCAGTTCAGAACACATTCTTATTTACAATGACGGCCTACCGGGGAACAGTGGGTTAACTGCCTTGTTCAGGGTCAGATTGACAGATTTTTACCAGCTTGGGGATTCAATCCAGCAACCTTTCGGTTTCTGGCCCAACGCTCTAAGCACGAGGCTACCTACATTGACTCAAATCATTATTTAATTATGCTACACTGCCTCATCAGTATTTAATTATGCTACACTGCCTCATCAGTATTTAATTATGCTACACTGCCTCATCAGTATTTAATTATGCTACACTGCCTCATCAGTATTTAATTATGCTACACTGCCTCATCAGTATTTAATTATGCTACACTGCCTCATCAGTATTTAATTATGCTACACTGCCTCATCAGTATTTAATTATGCTACACTGCCTCATCAGTATTTAATTATGCTACACTGACTCAAATCAGTATTTAATTATGTTTCATTGATTCAGAGCAGTATTTAAATCTGTTACATTGACTCAGGTCAGTATTTAATTCTGCTTCATTGACACAGATCAGTATTTAATTCTGCTATACTGCCTCAGATCAGTCGGTGTTTGCGTTATACTGTCTGTGGCATAGGAGGAGGTGAAAGCGGTGTGACTAGCAGACGTGAGCTCTAGTTGCCATTGATGTGATGTCATCCCACTGAGACTTGAAGTAGTCTCCTATCTGTCATGAATGGATCTATTTTAATACTGGAAGCATCTCTGCTGCGGGAGGATCTCTGGTAATTTGCACAGATCAGCTTCATTCTGCTACACTCGCTGTCCTCCAGTGGTTGGCATGCTAGCTACAAGTGTAATTTAATTGGTGTCCTGGCCCAATCAGCCATACAGGGATGGAACTTATACACTACATAGCTACTTTGCAGCCCATGCAAAAGTTATCCTTCACTGTGGTCACTCTCCAGGGGATTTTTCTCTCGTCTCCACTATCAGTGCTCTACCCTTTTGGTTACAGTGGATTTATTTATGGCATGCATGTCCAATGCAGACATGATGGGTTAGTATTGGGCTCATAGGCATGTCCAATGCAGACATGATGGGTTAGTATTGTCATGACATTGCCCTGTTGGGTGATGTTTATGACCACCCCATAAATACCTTCCCCCCTTTTCTCTCCACTCTACAGAATGGTCTCTTGGAAAGCCCTTTTTTCCCACAGAGAAAGTATGGTAACATCAAAAGGTTGGGGAATGGAACAATAATTCCCTTTCTCAACCAGTTGAAAGTGTCCATTGGTACTTAAAGAATATGATGTCAGATCAGTTTTTGTCTGGGACATTATATCTGCTGACAGGATGACATAAACTGTATCTTGGAAAATATAATCATTCTAGGTATCAGGTTATCTTGGAAATGTTGTGCAATTTAAATATGAAACAATTTTTGAGAAGATTAAATGTGATTTTAGCTCCTAAATGAGAGATTTTTTAAGCCATTTTATAATCACTCAATCAATGGCCACACCCAAGAGAACAGACATTGGTTGGGGAGGGATGAAAAACGCCCTTCTCTTCCCCAGTATAAAGCCCCCGTGACCCAATTCACGTTAGACGAAGCAAATCGAGGTGTGAGCTATGGATGCGAATGGTTGAACAACTACTCTAACAAAATTGACATGAGACCAGATCACGTGGATTTGACGATCACGTGGATTTGACGATCACCATGCTGGAATGGTGAATTTCGACTAGATCAGCCAGAATACAGCATGAGCTGATTATGGCAACTTGGTAAAAACTTTCAAAGAGGCACTGAGCTTGAAGGTAGGCCTTGAAATAGATCCACAGGTACACCTCCAATTGACTCAAATTATGTAAATTAATTGTTGGAAAAATTACTTGTATCATGCACAAAGTAGATGTCTAATCGACTTGCCAAACCTATAGTTTGTTGTTAAGAAATTTGTGGAGTGGTTGAAAAACAAGTTTTAATGACTCCAACCTAAGTGAATGTAAACTTCTGACTTCAACTGTATATTGTGTGTGATTATTTAGGTATTTAGTAAATAAGTAATTAAGCCAATTTGTGTATTGCTGATTCAACTTGTTAGCCAGGGTTCGTGCACATAACCAAGTACATTACGACAATCAGAATGAGACTGAATAAGGTGACGATTAATAATTGAGTGCGATTGATATTAAAGATCTTTTAAGAGAGTGGATTCGGGAGGTAACCGCTCTATATCCGTGGTGCCCCAGGTTATTAATGGTTTAATTGTTGCATGGTTTAATTCAATGACACAATCAATTAAACGTTAGGTCATCTATTTTTATAAAATAGCATGTCATATAATTGAATCATAGTCAGAGACACGACAGAGGTCACACATGGTTTAGATGGTAAATATTTAGCTGTTCATCACATAAGCAAAAGAGAATACTTTCCTTCATCTATGTTAATCTACATTAGAGCACATTGTCTAGATATTGGTGTAATTTCTCACCCTTTTGGCTATATAAAGACATTTCCCCTCAGGCACACATTTGTTCTTTCTTATTATGAAGGTAATTCGTGTCAAATGTACTTTTCCCCACTCATTCACACCATCTCTTTATATTGCTTATGCATATTCAGTAGCCTGACTGCGTCAAAGGCCCATCCTGGTAGATCTGAACCTAATGCAGCTTGAGTGATCGGATGACAGAAGTCACATTTAGGTGCCAGGTGTAACTGAGGCCATAGATGCTCCATATCCATTACTTGAAGTGTTTTATCTAATATGACTAAATGTGTTTATTTCTGTGTTGCAGTCAAGAAATGGAATGGCAAGGCCACAGTACATGACATAAGCAGAGTTGTGGGAGACCACCTCAAGCCCCTCGTAGAGCCGGGGGTGGTGTTTACCACTCCACCATGCCTTCAGCAGGCTTGAAAAGTTAGATTGATCCATTTGTTTGTTTGTTTTCAGTAGTTGAATCCTTTGACGCATTGTTGATTTAAACTTTTTTCAACAAATGCACTGGGTTGGTTGAAAAGTGATACTAAACGTACGTAACATGCACTATTTTGACAGTGGGAGATACTGTTTTCCATACTAAGATGGACCAAGATGTGTGTTGCTTTTGCACATATTTGTAAATAGCTTTAGCAAGAGTCTGTTGATTGGTCAGTCATTGGGTTAATTTATTTTACAATATGTTCAAATCAAAACAAGCTTTATTTATACAGCACTTTTCAGCCATTGATGCAATGCAATGGCTGCACAGGAAAAAACATAAATAAACAATTATTTACCAATCAAACACAGAAGATTAACAACTGAAAGACTAATGAGCATTCTAAGGAAATGACATTGATTAAAATATTAACAATTGAACGCAATATCCAACCCCAAATATAAACTTGTTTTACTACATTGTTGTTACATTGTTGTTACGTTCCCCAACCAGAAATTTCCCTTAAATAGAAGGGGGAACTAACAAAAAGTCACTGACGACAACCACAACTAAACAGGTGGGGTTTTAGTAGGGGTTCTGAAAAACACTATGGGGGTGTCCACTGAAAGTTGACTAGTAAACAACAACTGGGACATAAAAGACACACCCCATGAGACCCACTAAATCTGCCCAAGAAGAGGCAAACAAAAGAAAAACCCACACAAAACTTAGACAGGAAGTAAACCAAAAAGGTGGTTAAAATAATTTATTACAATCAATACCATTCATACTATTACAAAATCATAATTCTCATTCATTCTTAATTAATTCTATTTACAAAAACATCAAACAAAAACAAACCTCAGGGGAGCATCGTCCCTCCCCGTCATACCTAACCAATACCTAACCCTTTCCCTATCTCCCCTTCCCTAATCTATCCCCTTACCAAACTCACTCTAACACTCCCAGCCCTAAACCCCCTTTCCACCTCTCCCGTGCCGCATGCTTCCCCCACTTCCTCTCCTCCCTCTTCATCCTCCCCCTCAAATCACCTTCCACCCTTCTCACTATCCCTTCCACCCCCCAATCTCTCCCTGTCTCGTAAATTCTGCCTGGCTTCCCACAGTCCCTTTTTAAAGAGACTCATGACAAGCCAGAGCAGAAACCTGTCCCTATCCGTTCCCTTTGCTCTCCCTACGCCTCTCTCTAGCCTAGCCCATGTCAAAACAAAATCCCTCCTAACCACACCTAGCATCACCCGTGCCCTAGCCCATACTAGTCCGGCACAGGCACAGTCCCAGAAGGCATGGCGCACAGTCTCCTCCCTGCCACAAGCAGATCTTGGACAGGTGGGGGATCGCACCACACTATACCGGTACAAGATGGAAAGTACCTGCAAGCACTTATGGAGGCCCAACCAATTCAGGTCATTGAGCCTGTTGTCCAGGCCCCGCGCCTGCACTCCCTCCCAGACCACTGACGAGATGCCCGCTAACTTCAACCTCGGGGTGCGCACGCAGCCACTTTGCCGCATGGCCAAAGTGCCA
The DNA here is from genome assembly GCF_023373465.1 of Oncorhynchus keta. Lineage (NCBI taxonomy): Eukaryota > Metazoa > Chordata > Actinopteri > Salmoniformes > Salmonidae > Oncorhynchus > Oncorhynchus keta. Next base: position 5,066,637 of record NC_068428.1, read on the forward strand.
CGGCAGCTGTTCCGCCCGAGGACCCGCGTTAGACCACACCATTACGCTTCTCGCCTGGTACGAGAAGAACACCTGCAGGAGGTAACCGGACGGGTGTATCACTGGCTGAGCAAGCTCCGCTAACAAGAAAGAAACAAAAATTGAGTCCAGCTTGAGGGGGAAATGTGGTACCCCCCTACCTCCCTCCCCGATGGGACAGATCATGCGTGCCCTGGCGACCCACTCGCACCTGCCACTCCACATAAACTGAAACACAAGCCTCACTAGAGGCCTCCTCAGACAAGCCGGCAATGGGTAGATGTATGCCAAATACAAAAGAGACGGCAACACATCCACCTTTAGGACCAGGACTTTGCCCATAAAAGACAAATACCTAGCCTTCCACATTGCTAGCTTCCTCTGTACCACTGCGATACACATGTTCCAGTTTAGCGTTGCTGAGCCGGAGGCCTCAAAATGAACCCCGAGAATCCTCAGGACCCCTTCGCAGAGAGATAAACCCCCAGGCACATCCGTTCTACCGCGCCATCTTCCGAAAAACTTGACGGAAGACTTTGCATGGTTCAGAACTGCTCCCGACGCTCGGGTGAAATCCCCAAAGATGGCAAGGGACCTTGTCAGGCACGAGTCCTTGCACAACAGCAAGGAAGTGTCGTCGGCGTACTGTGTCATCTTAACACGCAGCCCACCACTTTCAGGGATCAACAAGCCTTCCACCCCTGTGTCTGCCCTAATGGCAGCCCCCAGAGGCTCCATGTACAGAACTAAGAGGAGAGCCGAGAGTGGGCATCCCTGCCTGACCCCAGACGAGAGGTCAAAAACGTCACCTAAGTGACTATTTACACTAACTCGACACCCCGCTCCGACATATAATGTACGAATCCATCCTATAAACTTCTCCCCAAATCCTAATCTACCTAACACCCTGAATAGAAAATATCTATTCACGCGATCAAAAGCTTTCGCCTGATCTAGCGCTGCTACCATTAAAGGCAGCCCTCTATCTTCAACCCAAGCGATGGAATCCCTGATCAACTGTAGGTTCCATCTTATAGAGCGGCCCTCTACCCCGCACGTCTGATCCTCGTGGACGACGCAGGGAAGGGCTGTGCGCAACCGGTCTGCTAAAACCTTTGCAAGAATCTTGTAATTTACGCACAGCATGGTCAATGGCCGCCAGTTGCCAAGGTCAGTTGCTTCCCCCTTCTTATAAAGAAGTGACAGCACACCAACAGCCATTGATCCCCCCGGGACCCCCGTCTCAAGGATGGCCTTCAAGACTTCGAGAACCACTGGTCCAAGTATACCCCAAAACTTGAGGTAAAACTCAGCCGGCAGCCCATCCATCCCAGGCACCTTCCCTTTTCCCATCCTCCTAAGAGCGCTCTCAACCTCTTCTAGTGAGATCTGGGCCTCCATCACGTCTCTAATGTCCTCTGGCAACCGCCGGGACAAGTGTTCTAAAAACACGTTTCCCTGCTCTACATCTATTTCCCTTTCCTTAAATAAACCTTGGAAATGATCAGTTGTCACCCTGACCATTTCCTCTGGTTTACTTACTATACTACCATTTTCTTCCCTAACGCCATGCATTACCTTCCTACTCTGCCTGGCCCTAACCGACTTAAAGAACATAGCGGAACAAGTCTCATTATGTTCTAGAAAGCCACTATGCGCACGCTCCAGGAAAGCTTGAGCCTTCTGCTCCTGCAGCTCCCTGAGCTGTGCCTTTAGGGCTGTGAATCTCTCCCAGTCAATCGACCCACCGAGGTTGCCTGCCTCGTATTCGAGTTCAATTAACCTTTGGATACGATCCACCTGCCTCCTTTCCTCCCTTTTTTTCCTTCTACAATATCCTATTATAAAAGCCCTAATCCTCACCTTAACTAAATCCCACCACTCTAACACCCCCTCGCACATGGACCGGAGGCCGTCAAGCCTCCGAAAGAAACAAAAAAATGCATCAACGAAAGCCTGCTCCTCCAGTATATCCCGATCTAACTTCCAGTACCCCCTACCGAAGAGGCAGACTGGTGACCCTACCTGCAGGAACACCCCGTCGTGATCCGTGAAGAAAACAGGCACCAGCCGCCCAGACAACTGACCCAAAGACCTGGATACAAAAATGTAGTCGAGCCTCCGCGCAACCCCCCTGGAGTTGCGCCATGTAGGACCGACCATTGCCGGAGTAGTGTGCATGCCACCATCAACCAGACCATGGCAAGCCATTAGCCCAGTGATGGCGCCTGCACTGCTATCACCACCTACCCCTAAATCTATATTAAAATCCCCTCCTATCACCAAGTGCCTGTTTGTAACACACAGGTGCGCCAGACAGTCCACCATCTCCCTCCTGTCTGCCGCCACCTGTGGCCCATACACCCCAATTAACCTATATCTAGCTTCTCTATACTTGACATCTATCCCCAATACTCTACCCTGCATTATAACAAAAGTGCTCTCTACCTTAACCTCTCTGTTCCCACACAGAATCCCTACTCCTGTTGAGTGCACCCCTCCTATGCCCCAAAAAGATTCCCCCTTATCCCACTCCCTCCTAAATCTACACACTCGAGGAAGCCTGGCAGGCTGTCCCCCCACTCCTTCCCCCTATCTTCCCCCTCCCACCCCCTCCCCTCCCACCACCACTCCTCCCTCCTTCTCCGTCACTGTCCCCGTTCCCTCTTCCACTCCTTCTTGTACCACTGTCCCCTTCTCCCTCTTCTCTGCTCCTCCACGTTCTTCCACCTTCTTTTTAATCTCTCCTTATTTTTCCTTCTTTCCATCTTCTCTCCTCTTTCTTTTCGCCTCTTCCTTCTTCCCTTCTTCGTCCTTCTCCGTCCTTTCCCCTGTGCCATCCGTACAATCCGCATGCGTCCTCTCTTTCCTCCACCCATCCCCCGCTCCCCCCCCCAGCTGCAGACGCGTATGACCTGTGACGAGCCGGGCAATCAAGCCACAGGTGTGCTCTTGAGCCACACCCGTGGCAAGCCTTGGGCTCGTCACATTCCTTGGCCTCGTGCTCTTCCGACCCACAAAATCGACACCTCTTGGCGCTGCACGAGGCCAGTTTATGGCCATAGGCCATACAACGCCTGCAGAACGGGGGCTGACGTGCATAGTATAGTGTTCCCCTGTCAGTCCCCAGGGAGAACATCGCCGGAGGATGGAGGTAGCCATCCACACTCTTCGGGGACTCCCTGAGTAACGCCTGGAAACCTCTCTTTCCGTTCCAGAAACCCAGGGAGTCCCTGAGGTACCTCGCTGAGGAGACATTGTCCATGTACCTCCCCAGAAAGGCCCTCACCTCTTCATCTTTCACATGCGGATTGTACATGGTTACGGTGACCACCCTGAAGTTGTTCTTCGCCAGGCTGGTCACCGCATAATGGCACAGGGGTCCCGTTTTCTCCGCTTCCTTTGCCATCTTCATTACTTCGTCATGTTTTTCTTCTTTGTGAAACGTCACATCGAAAGCCTTCTCATTCGGGTTCCCTTGAAGGCAGAGCACTTCCTTCACCTCTATCCTGAGGCATCCCATCAAAATGGTCCTTCCAAATGTCTCTCTACTCCACGGCTCCATCTCCATTTCAGTCCAGGCAAATCGTAAGGTATTTGCCATACCAATCCCCGGAAACGATCTTGTTTGCTTGTATTGATTCATTTAAAAAAATAAGCTCTCTTCAGAAAGAAGCTTCAACCTGAAATGAAAAACATCTTTAATAGGAAAAGGTGGAGCAACTAAAGGTGCTGACTCTCCACATCTATCAAAACAAGTGGAGCACTGGGCCAGACACTCTTAAATAGAACCTGGACCAGCTCAGGTGAAACACCTTCCCACTAACGAGATAGACAAGCCAGCACAGGTGTAACACATACTGACTAACGAGGTGACACCAATCAGTGCGTGCTACGTGCTAAAGTCCAACCTCAAAACATAAATGGAAAAACCAAAGCCTTCCACACCTTCCACCTTAAGACAACACATATATACTATATATTTGTTGGACAAGTTTGTTTACCACCAACAGGTATATTGAACGTCAGGCCTGGTCTTCTTTTCAATTACATTTTGCTAGGTGGGATAGCCCCAATGTCAAAACATTTTTAAAGTCTCCAAATCAATAACCAATATGCAGAAACAGTTTGTGATATATAGAAAACCTAAATATAAAATGTGCCATCTACACAAACATCTGCCACAATGATCATAGAAGGTGTATTTCCTACTGATTAATAAACAGTGAGCTCTTGTCATTGAAGTCCTAAATCTTCCTAAATCTTCACCTGCCTCTTTAATAGTTACTTGTGTTGTGGAATAATCAGAATTGATTGGTAACATAGGTAAGATGTTTTATTTTCATGATATGCTTATGAGTTGGCGACGAGGAGGGGATGTGAATCTTCACTCGGTGACCGTTCCTACGATCTAGGTAAATAAATCGTGCACGAGGGATCCCCTAACCTTGGGATCTCAGGGAGAACCACACTTCGGGAACGAAGCAGATAGACCAACCTTTGATCTAAGAGGAAGCGAACCGAGTGGATACCACATCTCAAACTGAGTTTTTTTTAAAGAAAAAGGTGAGCGAACCACACACAGATTTGAAGTAAAGTTTTTAAATGATGCCTGTTACGTATACTCTGAGCGTGAATTCCTTTGTAAGGAAGGCACCTTGTTGGCGTAAGCAGGGCCGAGTCAGAGGAGAATAATCTGGGGGTTTTGTGGACTCAAAAGATACTCTGCACTGTCCGGTTGTCAGTGACCAAGAGCCCTCCTGACACTGAATTGATCACAGTGGGGATTTGGTGAGGTCGTCTGTCGGGGTGAGGGGCCAGGGGGACTGTGTGTTCTAGGTGAAACACGGCACTTGGTGAAGCCCTATTGGAAGAAGGACCTCATTCTGTGTATTTGTGCGATTTGTCTAAGTGACCCTCAGATGTGGTGAATTCCAATTATTTTAAATGTGCTAGCCAGGTATGCCCTGGGTTACTCTGTGTGAGTATTTTGTTATGGGATCACAAGGTAATAGTTGTCGGACCGTTCTGTGTGAGCGGGGTAGGGTTGACTCTGTGTGGGCAGACCTTTTTTCTGATGTTCTGTGTGGACATCTGACCAGTTCTATGTGAACATCTGACCAATCCTGTGTGGGTGATCCTTAAAGTTCTGTGTGAGTACCTAAGATTTCTTAAGTTTTATATGGATTCTGTGAATTATTTGAAATTATGATGAATTGTATGTGTGTATAATCAATTACTAGAGATTTGATAAAGTAATGCTGAGAATGATTAGATACAATTTAAACCACCCATTCGTATACGTACGTAGGTTTTGAGTTGATATCTTAAATGGATAATTTGATAAAGATGACTATGCACTATTAAAATAATCTACAAAATCTGGGAAATTGAGCTCTAGAAACTGATTAGAGTGTGTCCACTTTTGGTTATCTTACCCTAATGATGTAACTATAGAACGCATATTGGATTATCTCCATCTGGGTGAAACATTTTAAATTAAACTGCCCTTAATGTCTGAACATGTTAGAATTTTTTTTTTCTTCCCAGTATGAGAGAAGTTGCAGGATTTATTTGAATAAACTGTTTTCCATAAAGTTAAAGAGAATTCGAGCGATTCTCGATGTAATTTATAATGTCGTACAAAGCCTAAGGTTTTCCATCAAACTAATTATCATTGCGTGATTAATGTGATGTAGTAAAGTAATTGAAAGACATTGCATAAGTAAACGATAGACACTGAACTGATCTGAGAGTCACAGGGTTATGATAAAGCTCATATAATTAAAGATGGACTTTGATAACTAACTCTGACTTGTGTTGTGGTTTGCGCTCATGATTTGGTAAATAGAGGAAATTTCCACGACACTTGCCTTCCAGTTCCACCATAGATCTAAAAGCGTGAAGCTAGGAAGAGAAGGAATCAGGAAATAGGCTCTTTCTTTCTTTTAATGTTCCCTCTGTCGCTCTGACTCCTGCTGACCCCTGGGTCAGGACACAAAGCAGAGAGGGACTGAAAGGGAAGGAGAGGCAGGGCACGTGACAGTGGCCTGTGAATACTGAGGTCTTGTGGAGTGGTCACTCTCTCCTCTTAGGGCTTGAACTGACATGTGTTACTGTAATTTAATTATACCAATGTGTTTTCATTAATTGAATTCCCTTAATCTATTTTGAGAATTTGTAAGATTCTTGTTTGCATAAAATAGACAGAGACCAGTCTTATCAATAATAGGTAACATCATTTATTCTCGGAGCGCGCTCCCACGTTACCACGAGCAACCGTTTATATACAATAACATGACGTCATTTCATTGCTCCTAAAATGAATCTCCTCCTCCAGACTGGGTCAAAGTGAACTTTAAAGGTTCATTCTGACCCCCTAGCACATACACAGGACACACAACACAACGGAATTAACTTTTGACTCACCATTATCGATCACCACTTAGCTGACAGTTCTAATTAACAGAAAACCTAGGAATTGTGGAAGGACCACTAGAGGGCAGGCTGGGCTCATGGATAGTAGCCCAACAAAGCATGGGAGACAAGGTAACCAGAGTCAATTAAGCACAGCTGACGGTACTAATGAGATACTCTCCTTCCCCTATAAAAGAGAGAATGGAACCAGCAGAGAGAGGAAAAACTATCTCTGGAAGATGGCCACCGAGAGAGAGAAGCTGTGCTGAAAGAACCACGAAGATGGTGACAAACCCGTGATTTATGTTTGTTGTAGTTTAAAGATTATCCTATTGTGTTCTTGTTTCATCTCGAGAAGAAGATGTGTGTTTTTCCTTGGAAGATTTTTCATTGATTATGTTAGAATGTTTTTGGTTGGCAAAATACCCTCAATAGAGAACCGTGTTCAATCAGAAAAACCTACTCCTGACTCGTTTATTCCACCTTCCCGCTTTAGAGTGACGCCTAATTACTTGGTACGCTCACATTGGTGGAGGATGCGGGTATTAGGTGGACGAGTGACACAAGGATAAGTGAGTAAATTAATATTCTTCCAGAAGACCCGGAGGAACCATTCAAGAACGATGGATAACGCCCTACTACAACAATTGATCACGGCACAGCAGACAACCATAGAACTCCTGCAACAACAGCTGAGTCGACGAGAAGAACCTACAGTTAGGCCAAGAGCGGCTGCTCACGCCATCTTACCTCGTCTCTCCAAGGAGGATGATATTGAGGCCTTTCTCATGACCTTCGAAAGGACGGCCACCTTGGAAGAGTGGCCGCCCACAGAATGGGCTAGCGCATTAGCTCCTCTTTTGACCGGGGTGGCTCAGGAAGCCTATTTTGACCTGGATTCCCGCGAAGCGGCGGACTATGGGCGACTAAAAACCGAGATCCTGTCCCGGTACCAGCTGACTGCCAGAGATAGGGCTGTAAAGTTCCATCAATGGACCTATACAGCTGATCAACCCGTCCGTGCCCAGATCTTCGCCTTAATACGACTGACGAAACAGTGGCTAGAACCTGGAAAGGGAGTAGGACATGTGATAGAGACTCTCGTAGTGGACAAGATATTGAGAGAATTACCCAGTGACTTAAAAAGGGTTGTGGGGCAAGCCAACCCGTTGTCAGCCGACGACATAGCCCAGGCGGTGGAAACATATCGGTCTACAGGGGAGTTGTTAAAAAGTGACAAGGAGGAACGGAAGGAGTCTTCCAATCCCGTACCACGACTCACCCCGGCGCGCCCGCCACCGAAACGTCCAAGCCCCTCCAGGAGGTGGGAGAAGTCAGCCACCACACAGCCGGGTCGGTGTTATAAGTGTCAGTCTCCCAACCATTATGCCCCACAATGTCCTAGCAAGGATGAGCCCATGGTCACGGAGTCGTCACTGCCTACCCCCACACATCCCGTTTTGAGGGGGCAGGATCAACATTGTTGGTTAGCAGAGATAGCCCCAGCCTCAGAGATTCCGATGCGAGTTGAAGGACAAGATGTGGTAGCTATTCTCGACTCGGGAAGTATGGTTACGTTAGTAGAGGAGCGGATGGTGACCTCCGCCACACTGCTACCAGACAAAGTAGCCGTATCCTGTATCCATGGAGACACCCACTATTACCCCACTGTGAATCTGCCTATTCTCACTCCAAAAGGAAGGTGTACAGTCAGGGCAGGGAAAGTGCCCCAGCTGAAGGTGCCATTATTGATCGGGAGAGACTGTCCCCTATATAAGGAGCTTCGGCAGATGACGTTATGCACGGGAAGAAGGGGGACAGGAAAGAAGAGAATCTCCAAGCCCGAGGTAGTAGTACTACAAGGAGACGTAGCCGCGTCCTCGTCCTCTACAGCAGAGGAAGAAATAGCGAACCAACGTTTACGACAGATATTCCAGGAAACCACCGATGAAGACACCTGTGAAGGGTTATACACAACGCAGGAAGGAAGGAGCAACCAGGCACTAAGGGATATATTTGAAGCTCCATCCGAGGAGGGAACCTGGAAGGGATTCTCCTCGGTCTCCCCTGATGGGGATGTGGAACAACCTCCACATCCCTCTACTGAGGTTGACCTGCCCCAGGAATTAAAGGGACAGTTCGGCACCTCGCAGCATAGAGACCCAGACCTAAGGGAGGCCATGAGGAAGGTGAAGGTGATCGACGGAAGGAACGTCGACGGATCAGGTGAGCCCCCTCTTCCTTACTATGCAATCAGGCGGGGTCTCTTATACTGGGTCGTGACGAAGGGGAAAACCAGGAATTACTAATGGTGCCTAGACCATACAGGGATACAGTTCTACAGTTAGCCCATTCCCACGTCCTAGGAGGACACCTGGCACGAGACAAGACGATTGACAGAATCATGCAGAGATTCTATTGGCCCGTGTCACCCGAGATGTGGCCAGGTATTGTAAGACGTGTGATCAATGTCAACGTACAGCCCCACGGCCACACCTACGTAACCCTTTGATTCCTCTCCCCATCATAGAGACTCCTTTGAACGCATAGCTATGGACCTCGTAGGACCCCTCCCAAAATCCGCCAGAGGACACGAGTACATCCTAGTGGTTATAGATTATGCTACCAAGTTCCCGGAGGCCATACCCCTACGTAACATGTCGTCAAAGGGAATTGCCAAGGAGTTATTCCTGATGTTCTCTCGTGTGGGCCTTCCCAAGACTATCTTAACCGATCAAGGAACCCCGTTCATGTCCCGGTTGATGAAGGACTTGTGTCGGTTATATCAGGTTCAACAGATACGTACAAGCATATTCCACCCTCAAACAGATGGGTTGTGTGAACGCTTGAACAAAACAATTAAAAGCATGTTGAGAAGAGTGGTGTCACGAGATGGGAAAAACTGGGACATGCTTCTCCCACACTTAATGTTTGCCCTGCGAGAAGTACCCCAGGCATCCACTGGATTCTCTCCGTTTGAATTGCTCTATGGCAGACCCTGTCGAGGAATCCTCGACCCAACCATGCCCCTTTCGATCTACAATAGAACACGTTACCCTGATGAGAGACCGCCTGTCAGCAGTGTGGCCCATAGTCAAGGAGCATATGGAGAAGGCCCAAAGGACCCAAGGCCGGGCCTATGATAAATCTGCGACCCCCCGTGAGTTCACCGTGGGAGAGAAAGTGATGGTGCTTGTGCCCACGGCCGAACATCGCTTGCTGGCGCAGTGGAGGGGGCCCTACGAGGTAATGAAAAGGGTCTCACCGGTCAATTACCTCATCAAGCAACCTGACAGGAGGAAGAAGGTCCAACTCTATCACATAAACCTGCTGAAGACGTACCATGGACGAGAGGAGGAGGTGGCTTTGATGGCCCTGGAGGGCAAAGAAAAAAAAGAGGCTCTACCACAGGTGCGCCGTGGCCAAACTCTCCTACCGGAGCAGTCAAGACAGCTAGACAAGCTGATTATGAACTTTGGTCGAATATTCTCTCCATTCCCAGGACAAACAGATGTCCTGTTCCACCATATCCACACTGAACCCGGCAAGAAAGTGCATATCCGCCCTTACAGGATTCCTGAGACTCGCCGAGTCATCGCTAAGAAAGAGGTGAGGGAGATGTTGAGGATGGGCGTGATCGAGCCCTCGACGAGCGAGTGGTCCAGTCCCATAGTCCTGGACCCCAAAGCCGATGGTAGTATGAGACTCTGCAATGACTTTAGGGGCGTGAATGCCATCTCTACATTCGATGCGTACCCCATGCCCCGCGTGGATGAACTCTTGGAGCGCTTAGGAAAGGCCAAGTTCATCACTACCCTGGATTTGACGAAGGGATATTGGCAAGTGCCGGTGGCTCCGGAGGATCGCCCAAAGACTGCCTTCGCCACCCCAGAGGGGCTTTTCCAGTATGTGAGGATGCCCTTCGGACTGCACGGAGCTGCTGCAACCTTCCAACGCCTCATGGATGCCATTCTACGGCCCCATCAAGAGTATGCAGCGGCGTACATAGACGATGTGGTCATCCACAGCGAGGACTGGGATAGTCACCTCCTGCGATTACGGGCGGTGCTCGTGAGTTTGGAAGCCACAGGGTTGACAGCCAATCCAAATAAATGCTGCCTGGGCCTGTCCGAAGCGGAATACCTGGGGTATACCGTGGGGAATGGGAAAATACGCCCGCAGGCAGAGAAGACCAGGGCAATTCGTGACTGGCCTCGACCCCGGACCAAGCGAGGCGTTCGGGCCTTCTTAGGGATAACAGGATATTATCGCCGTTTTATCCCGGGATATGCAACCATTGCCAACCCCTCACAAACCTCATCAGGAAAAACCTGCCAAACCAGGTAGAGTGGAAAGACGAGACGGAAGAGGCCTTTCAATTGTTAAAAGATGGCCTGTGTTCCGATCCCGTTCTACAGGCTCCGGACTTCTCACAAGAGTTCATTGTGCAGGTCGACGCCTCGGATACAGGGCTCGGGCCGTACTAGCTCAGGGTGAAGGTGAAGCAGAGAAGCCGATTCTCTTCATTAGTAGGAAACTCAGCGATCGGGAACAGAGGTATGCGACCGTAGAGAAAGAGGCCTTAGCCATCAAGTGGGCCCTCGATTATCTCCGGTACTACCTACTGGGTCGGAGGTTTGCATTAGTTACTGACCATGCGCCCCTCACGTGGATGGCTGGTAAGAGAAACAATAACAACAGAATAACCAGATGGTTTTTGTCTTTACAACCGTTCTCTTTCCATGTCATCCACAGGGCCGGATCGAGAACGGGAATGCAGACGCGCTGTCCCGACGCGACCAAGACGGTGCGTCTGGCGCCCGATCCTCCGGTTCGGTCCTGGGGGGAAGGTATGTGGAAGGACCACTAGAGGGCAGGCTGGGCTCATGGATAGTAGCCCAACAAAGCATGGGAGACAAGGTAACCAGAGTCAATTAAGCACAGCTGACGGTACTAATGAGATACTCTCCTTCCCCTATAAAAGAGAGAATGGAACCAGCAGAGAGGAAAAACTATCTCTGGAAGATGGCCACCGAGAGAGAGAAGCTGTGCTGAAAGAACCACGAAGATGGTGACAAACCCGTGATTTATGTTTGTTGTAGTTTAAAGATTATCCTATTGTGTTCTTGTTTCATCTCGAGAAGAAGATGTGTGTTTTTCCTTGGAAGATTTTTCATTGATTATGTTAGAATGTTTTTGGTTGGCAAAATACCCTCAATAGAGAACCGTGTTCAATCAGAAAAACCTACTCCTGACTCGTTTATTCCACCTTCCCGCTTTAGAGTGACGCCTAATTACTTGGTACGCTCACAGAATGCACTCACTGCCTTATCTAAAACACCCCAGAGCTCAGTTTCGTCGGTTCAACCATAGGTTAACTACCTTATCTGTTTACTTAATCCACAAACCATTCCTTTCTTCCTAGTTGGAATGGTGTTCATTAACTTTAATTACTCCTTGTCCGTGTCACACAATCCCTTCTTATGAACTCATATTGTTAATCAGATATAATAAAACAGAGTATAAGTTTACTTAGTTACAGTTCCCTTTAAAATGATTTGTTCAGTCATTTAATCATAATTTTATGGGAGCAAGGGACCATAAACATATGGGAGCAAGGGACCTCCAAGAATCAAAGCAGAGGGGGGAGAGAGGAAGAGAGAGAGAGACAAAAAAAAGAGGAAGAGAGAGAGTGGAGGTTAGAACAAGTGTCTTCAGTTCTATTAAGGACCTAGTACTACCTTGCCTGGTTCCGGGCCACTGGCCTTCGTCCTTTTCTTTCTCTCTGCCTGTGGAACGCTTTCAACACCTTGTAAGAGTCCGTGTCCTGACAAATTGAGGCTGTTCTTAGGGCAAAAGGAGGTGCAACTCAATATTAAGGTGTTCCTAATATTTTATCCACAATGATCATAGAAGTTCCTTATAAACTGCACAAACACCAGAAATGCTGTTGTTTTGACAAGTAGCAATGAATCACTGATATCGATTAAGGGGGAAAATCAGGTTGCACTTGCTGTTGAAACTAACACAACTAAAAAAACACATGGAAATGGGAGATATCTTTTACCTCACTGGCTAGAGGACAACCTGAAGAAGACAGACAGCTACATTTTGAAGTGTACATTTTGAATCAAGTGGGTCACCAACGTGGTAAGTGTTACACAACTCTTTTTTTGTTAGTCACGTTTTGTTAAATCACAAAAATAGTACTCATCCATTTCAAAGCCTGGATTTGTCCCCTGATGAGGAGATATAGATATATATACGCTGCTCAAAAAAATAAAGGGAACACTTAAACAACACAATGTAACTCCAAGTCAATCACACTTCTGTGAAATCAAACAGTCCACTTAGGAAGCAACACTGATTGACAATAAATTGCACATGCTGTTGTGCAAATGGAATAGACAACAGGTGGAAATTATAGGCATTTAGCAAGACACCCCCAATAAAGCAATGGTTCTGCAGGTGGTGACCAGACCACTTTTCTGTTCCTATGCTTCCTGGCTGATGTTTTGGTCAGTTTTGAATGCTGGCGTTGCTTTCACTCTAGTGGTAGCATGAGACCGAGTCTACAACCCACACAAGTGGCTCAGGTAGTGCAGCTCATCCAGGATGGCACATCAATGCGAGCTGTGGCAAGAAGGTTTGCTGTATCTGTCAGCGTAGTGTCCAGAGCATGGAGGCGCTACCAGGAGACAGGCCAGTACATCAGGAGACATGGAGGAGGCCGTAGGAGGGCAACAACCCAGCAGCAGGACCGCTACCTCCGCCTTTGTGCAAGGAGGAGCAGGAGGAGCACTGCCAGAGCCCTGTAAAATGACCTCCAGCAGGCCACAAATGTGCATGTGTCTGCTCAAACGGTCAGAAACAGACTCCATGAGGGTGGTATGAGGGCCCGACGTCCACAGGTGGGGGTTGTGCTTACAGCTCAACACCGTGCAGGCCGTTTGGCATTTGCCAGAGAACACCAAGATTGGCAAATTCGCCACTGGCGCCCTGTGCTCTTCACAGATGAAAGCAGGTTCACACTGAGCACATGTGACAGACGTGACAGAGTCTGGAGACGCCGTGGAGAATGTTCTGCTGTCTGCAACATCCTCCAGCGTGACCGGTTTGGTGGTGGGTCAGTCATGGTGCGTGGTGGCATTTCTTTGGGGGGCCGCACAGCCCTCCATGTGCTCGCCAGAGGTAGCCTGACTGCCATTAGGTACCGAGATGAGATCCTCAGACCCCTTGTGAGACAATATGCTGGTGCGGTTGGCCCTGGGTTCCTCCTAATGCAAGACCTCATGTGGCTGGAGTGTGTCAGCAGTTCCTGCAAGAGGAAGGCATTGATGCTATGGACTGGCCCGCCCGTTCCCCAGACCTGAATCCAATTGAGCACATCTGGGACATCATGTCTCGCTCCATCCACCAACGCCACGTTGCACCACAGACTGTCCATGAGTTGTTGGAAGCTTTAGTCCAGGTCTGGGAGGAGAACCCTCAGGAGACCATCCACCACCTCATCAGGAGCATGCCCAGGCGTTGTAGGGAGGTCATACAGGCACGTGGAGGCCACACACACTACTGAGCCTCATTTTGACTTGTTTTAAGGACATTACATCAAAGATGGATCAGCCTGTAGTGTGGTTTTCCACTTTCATTTTGAGTGTGACTCCAAATCCAGACCTCCATGGGTTGAAAAATTTGATTTCCATTGATCATTTTTGCGTGATTTTGTTTGTCAGCACATTCAACTATGTAATGAAACTACATTCTGACATCATTAAAATACTCCTACTACAATGTTAAAACATTCTACATTGTGACATTAATTCATTGACATTATAAAACAACTCCATGTATTTTCTGATGTTTGATCAGAAATCTTTTATCAGAGAATCTCTTGTCACATTGATCACAGCTATGAGGTTTCTCACCAGTGTGTGTTCTCAGATGTACTATCAGGCTGTTTGGCTGAGTAAAACTCTTCCCACATTGATCACAACTATAAGGTTTCTCTTCTGTGTGTGTTCTCTGGTGTGTCTTCAGACAGCCAGATGTAATCAAACTCTTCCCACATTGAGTACAGCTAAATGGCTTCTCTCCTGTGTGTGTTCTCTGGTGCACTATCAGGCTGCTTGACTGAGTAAAACTTTCCCACATTGATCACAGCCATAAGGTTTGTCTCCAGTATGAATTCTCTGATGTATTTTAAGGTCCACTGAAGAGGTGAATCTCTTCCCACAGTCAGAGCAGCAGTGAGGTTTCTCTCCCGTGTGTATTCTCAGGTCTACTTTCAGTGAATTTGATCTTAATTAATTAAAACTTCTTGGAACTACCGCTCCCGGATCCGGGAGAATTGTCATCAACAGACACTGGCATAACGCAACGGACAAAAAAATATTACTAGAAAATATTCATATTCATGAAATCACAAGTGAAATATATTGAAACACAGCTTAGCCTTTTGTTAATCACCCTGTCATCTCAGATTTTGAAATTAGGTTTTACAGCCAAAGCAAGACAAACATTTGTGTAAGTTTATCGATAGCCTAGCATAGCATTATGCCTAGCTAGCAGCAGGCAGCTTGGTCACGAAAATCAGAAAAGCAATCAAATTAAATTGTTTACCTTTGATGAGCTTCGGATGTTTTCACTCACGAGACTCGCAGTTAGATAGCAAATGTTCCTTTTTTCCATAAAGATTATTTTTGTAGGCGAAATAGCTCCGTTTGTTCTTCACGTTTGGCTGAGAAATCGACCGGAAATTGCTGTCACGACAACCTGAAAAATACTCCAAATTAGATCCATAATATCGACAGAAACATGGCAAACGTTTTTTATAATCAACCCTCAAGGTGCTTTTCAAATATCTATTTGATAATTTATCAACCGGGTCAGTTGGCTTCTTAGTAGGAGCGAGAGAAACAATGGCCGCATTTGTCTATTACGCACATATCACTCTGAGAGCCACCAGCTGACCACTGACGCAATGTTGTCGCTCACGCTCATTTTTCAAAATAAAAGCCTGAAACTACAGTGCCTTGCGAAAGTATTCGGCCCCCTTGAACTTTGCGACCTTTTGCCACATTTCAGGCTTCAAACATAAAGATATAAAACTGTATTTTTTTGTGAAGAATCAACAACAAGTGGGACACAATCATGAAGTGGAACGACATTTATTGGATATTTCAAACTTTTTTAACAAATCAAAAACTGAAAAATTGGGCGTGCAAAATTATTCAGCCCCCTTAAGTTAATACTTTGTAGCGCCACCTTTTGCTGCGATTACAGCTGTAAGTCGCTTGGGGTATGTCTCTATCAGTTTTGCACATCGAGAGACTGAAATTTTTGGTTGTTTAAAATCCGTTTTTATAGCCTAACAGGAAACATTTTGTGAACCGCTCGTGTCGTGAATTCCGTCTCATTCCATTTTCGACGACACATTCCAGGTAAATAACCTACACAGAATGTGACTTTTCCAGTCATGTTTGGTTTCACTGCAATCAACTGGTTTGTTTGTAACACAATCAAACCTGATGGGTCATTTCGCGGGATGTATTGACTGAAAGAAACGGATTTGAAGAAACAAATCAAATCAAATCAGATTTTATTTGTCACATACACATGGTTAGCAGATGTTAATGCGAGTGTAGCGAAATGCTTGTGCTTCTAGTTCCGACAATGCAGTAATAACCAACAAGTAATCTAACTAAGAATTCCAAAACTACTGTCTTATACACACAAGTGTAGGGGGATAAAGAATATGTACATAAAGATATATGAATGAGTGATTGTACAGAGCGGCATAGGCAAGATGCAGTAGATGGTATCGAGTACAGTATATACATATGAGATGAGTAGTGTAGGGTATGTAAACAAAGTGGCATAGTTAAAGTGGCTAGTGATACATGTATTACATAAAGATGCAGTAGATGATAGAGTACAGTATATACATATACATATGAGATGGATAATGTAGGGTATATAAACATTATATTAAATAGTATTGTTTAAAGTGGCTAGTGATATATTTTCCATCAATTTCCATCAATTCCCATTATTAAAGTGGCTCAGTGAGTCAGTGTGTTGGCAGCAGGCACTCAATGTTAGTGGTGGCTGTCTGTTTAACAGTCTGATGGCCTTGAGATAGAAGCTGTTTTTCAGTCTCTCGGTCCCAGCTTTGATGCACCTGTACTGATCTCGCCTTCTGGATGACAGTGGGGGGAACAGGCAGTGGCTCGGGTGGTTAATGTCCTTGATGACCTTTTGGCCTTCTTGTGACATCGGGTGGTGTAGGTGTCCTGGAGGGCAGGTAGTTTGCCCCCGGTGATGCGTTGTGCAAACCTCCCTACCCTCTGGAGAGTCGTACGGTTGTGGGCGGAGCAGGTGCCATACCAGGCGGTGATACAGCCAGACAGGATGCTCTCGATTGTGCATCTGTAAAAGTTTGTGAGTGTTTTTGGTGACAAATTTCTTCAGCCTCCTGAATTTGAAGAGGCGCTGCTGCGCCTTCATCACAATGCTGTCTGTGTGGGTGGACCAATTCAGTTTGTCTGTGATGTGTACGGCGAGGAAATAAAAACTTACTAACCTCTCCACTACTGTCCCATCGATGTGCTGCGATTACAGCTGTAAGTCGCTTGGGTTATGTCTCTATCAGTTTTGCACATCGAGAGACTGACATTTTTCCCCATCCTCCTTGCAAAACAGCCCGAGCTCAGTGAGGTTGGATGGAGAGCATTTGTGAACAGAAGTTTTCAGTTCTTTCCACAGATTCTCGATTGGATTCAGGTCTGGACTTTGACTTGGCCATTCTAACACCTGGATATGTTTATTTTTGAACCATTCCATTGTAGATTTTGCTTTATGTTTTGGATCATTGTCTTGTTGGAAGACAAATCTCCGTCCCAGTCTCAGGTCTTTTGCAGACTCCATCAGGTTTTCTTCCAGAATGGTCCTGTATTTGGCTCTATCCATCTTCCCATCAATTTTAACCATCTTCCCTGTCCCTGCTGAAGAAAAGCAGGCCCAAACCATGATGCTGCCACCACCATGTTTGACAGTGGGGATGGTGTGTTCAGGGTGATGAGCTGTGTTGCTTTTACGCCAAACATAACGTTTTGCATTGTTGCCAAAAAGTTCAATTTTGGTTTCATCTGACCAGAGCACCTTCTTCCACATGTTTGGTGTGTCTCCCAGGTGGCTTGTGGCAAACTTTAAACAACACTTTTTATGGATATCTTTAAGAAATGGCTTTCTTCTTGCCACTCTTCCATAAAGGCCAGATTTGTGCAATATACAACTGATTGTTGTCCTATGGACAGAGTGTCCCACCTCAGCTGTAGATCTCTGCAGTTCATCCAGAGTGATTATGGGCCTCTTGGCTGCATCTCTGATCAGTCTTCTCCTTGTATGAGCTGAAAGTTTAGAGGGACGGCCAGGTCTTGGTAGATTTGCAGTGGTCTGATACTCCTTCCATTTCAATATTATCGCTTGCACAGTGCTCCTTGGGATGTTTAAAGCTTGGGAAATCTTTTTGTATCCAAATCCGGCTTTAAACTTCTTCACAACAGTATCTCGGACCTGCCTGGTGTGTTCCTTGTTCTTCATGATGCTCTCTGCGCTTTTAACGGACCTCTGAGACTATCACAGTGCAGGTGCATTTATACAGAGACTTGATTACACACAGGTGGATTGTATTTATCATCATTAGTCATTTAGGTCAACATTGGATCATTCAGAGATCCTCACTGAACTTCTGGAGAGAGTTTGCTGCACAAAGTAAAGGGGCTGAATAATTTTTCAGTTTTTGATTTGTTAAAAAAAGTTTGAAATATCCAATAAATGTCGTTCCACTTCATGATTGTGTCCCACTTGTTGTTGATTCTTCACAAAAAATTACAGTTTTATATCTTTATGTTTGAAGCCTGAAATGTGGCAAAAGGTCGCAAAGTTCAAAGGGGCCGAATACTTTCGCAAGGCACTGTATATATATATATATATATATATATATATATATATATATATATATATTTCACCTTTATTTAACCAGGTAGGCCAGTTGAGAACAAGTTCTCATTTACAACTGCGACCTGGCCAAGATAAAGCAAAGCAGTGCGACAAAAAACAACAACACAGACACATGGGATAAACAAACGTAGTCAATAATACAATCTACAAATGTGTACACAGTGTGTGCAAATGAAGTAAGGCGGTAAGGCAATAAATAGGCCGATAGTGGCGAAGTAATTACAATTTAGAAATTTACACTGGAGTGATATATGTGCAGATGAGGATGTCCAAGTAGAAATACTGGTGTGCAAAAGAGCAGAAAAACAAAAAAAATATGGGGATGAGGTAGGTAGTAGGTTGGATGGGCTATTTACAGATGGGCTGTGTACAGGTGCAGCGAGTTCTCCACATATTCTAAATTAGAACCGTCCAGGTTAGTGATGCTAGTCGGGCGGGCGGGTGCGGGCAGCGATCGATTGAAGAGCATGCATTTAGTTTTACTAGCATTTAAGAGCAGTTGGAGGCCACAGAAGGAGTGTTTGTTAAGGTTTGTTAACACAGTGTCCAAAGACGGGCCAGATGTATACAGAATGGTGTCATCTGCGTAGAGGTGGATCAAAGAATCACCCGCAACAAGAGTGACGTCATTGATATATACAGAGACGAGAGTCGGCCCGAGAATTGAACCCTGTGGCTCCCTCATAGAGACTGCCAGAGGTCCGGACAACAGGCCCTCTGATTTGACACACTGAACTCTATCTGAGAAGTAGTTATTGAACCAGGCGAGGCAGTCATTAGAGAAACCAAGGCTGTTGAGTCTGCCGATGAGAATAAGGTGATTGACAGAGTCGAAAGCCTTGGCCAGGTCGATGAAGACGGCTGCACAGTACTGTCTCTTATCGATGGCGGTTATGATATCATTTATGACCTTGAGTGTGGCTGAGGTGCACCCGTGACCAGCTCGGAAACCAGATTGCATTGCGGAGAAGGTATGGTGGCATTCGAAATTGTCGGTGATCTGTTAGTTCACTTGGCTTTCAAAGACTTTAGAAAGGCAGGGCAGGATGGACATAGGTCTGTAACAGTTTAGGTCTAGAGTGTCTCCCCCTTTGAAGAGGGGTTGACCACGGCCGCTTTCCGATCTTTAGGAATCTCAGATGATACGAAAGAGAGGTTGAACAGAGTAGTAGTAGCATAGCGGTTGCAACAATGGCGGCCGGTTGCTGCGGTGGTGCAGAGCTGTTGGCCGGGCTTGGGGTAGCCAGGTGGAAGCATGGCCAGCCATAGAGAAATGCTTATTGAAAATCTCGATTATCATAGATTTATCAGTGGTGACAGTGTTTCCTAGTGTCAGTGCAGTGGGCAGCTGAGAGGAGGTACTCTTATTCTCCATGGACTTTACAGTGTCCCTTTACTGTCTGCCCAAACTTTTTGGAATTAGCACTGCAGTTTTCATACTTGAGTAAAAGTGAAGATGAATTAATAAAAAATCACTCAAGTAAAAGTGAAAATCACCCAGTAAAATCTTACTTGAGTAAAAGTAAAAAAGTATTTGCTTTTAAATATACTTAGGCATCAAAAGTTAAAGTATATATATACTTTCAAATTCCTTATATTAAGCAAACCAGACGGCACAATTTTCTTGTTTTTTTTTATTTAAGGATAGCCAGGGGCACACTTCAACACTCAGACATAATTTACAAACAAAGCATTTGTGTTTAATGAGTCCGCCAGATCAGATGCAGTAGGGATGACCAGGGATTTTATTTTTTAGTGAATGAATTACACCATTTCCTGTCCTGCTATGCATTCAAAATGTAACGAGTACTTTTGGGTGTCAGGCAAAATGTATGGAAAGTACATTATTTTCTTTAGTAATGTAGTGGAGTAAATGTAAAAGTTGACAAAAATAGAAAAAGTAAAGTACAGATACTGAAAAAAACTACTTAAGCAGTACTTTAAAGTATTTTTACTTAAGTACTTCACACCACTGAGTAGTAGCAAAATAAAGTAAGTAGGTTGAGGAGCAGTCATGTCTCTCCACTCTATTTATAAAATGTACCATGTTTACTGGTGAGTTGCTGGTCTGGCAACCACTTTCAGTGGATACAAAGTCTCTAAAGCTGAAAGCATCAACAACACAAACACCACTTCAAATCCCTGCAATTGGCACTTCTACAGAACAAGGTGTTTGCTGGCATTTTTCCTCTCAACCACAATTCAGAAACCTAGGCCTATTTTACATAAACATATACTCAAAATGAAATACTTTTAAACAAATAATTAAAAACTTTTCAACAAGATTGTATAGCAACGGTCCATAGCCTGTCTTTCAATCTGTACAAATTATTGGGTCATGGGAAACGTATCATGGAAATTTGATCTGCGCATCCCAAATGGCACCCTAATCCCTTTATAGTGCTTTTTTAAACTTTAGCCCTAGCAAAAATTGGCGCACTATGTAGGGAATAGTGGTCAAAAGTAGTGCACTATGTTGGGACGCACTCATATCTTCTTTCAGTACCAAGTGAGCTTGGCCGATAGGAACATTCCCCAGCTGCCAGCACTCCTGCACACTCACCCAGTCAACACTTTGCTGATCCATTTCCACATTCACACTCTCTGAATGGGGGAAAATTTGATCCCTGCCTGACAGAAATTAAGCGCCTCGCACTCTTGGCCTTGCATTTAGCAGAAACATAACACTATGTTACATATCTCACTACTTTGTTCCATACTCTGTGCTCTCCTCATGCCTAATATTAACACTTGTCAATATTAATGAAAGGGATTATGTTCAGTAAAACCATGGAATATGGTGTTAATAATATTTATACAACTCTATTAGCAAAATACAAATTACGAGTACAAGCGCATAAATATATCGTAATTTGTCATGAAGAAAAATAGTTGGAAAAAGTATTTATCATTTTGTTGCAATGTTTTTATAAATCATGTCCAATATTTGATTGGCAATAAAAAATGTGTTGATGTTGGTCACATTACTGCTAAATAATTTGAGTTTGTCATGCTGCGCAGTTCCAAAACAATCCAAATGGTAGCAGCCTAAACCACAAATGAAGGTTTTCCATGAAATTATGTTTTAGTTACACGCAATGTAGCAGGATTGAGAATTTAGGCTACCATCCTTTGGATTATGTTGGAACTGCTTAAAATCACATTAGCAGTAGGCTTGTATTACAACTGTAGAGTATTTAATTACACAAAAACACCACCTCCAACCCGCTGTAGTAACAACACTTCACAATTTTACACACATGTACATACCAGCAGACAATCCATTCTCCAACTAAATATTCACGTTTGCGAGTTATATTACACAGTACTAGGACGTTAGTCCATCAGTAAAGATTAGAAATAAAACTAAATGAATCTGTAGATGCAAACCTGTTTATGACTTCACTCTTCCCCAAGCGTGTTATTATCTATATCTTTGTCAGTTGTCATGATGCATTCTATTTTGGGTCATTGGGCTCCACAACCAGATATGTAGACGTCTTAATGCACTGAAAGACCTCTCACAGCTGCTAACTGGGATGGTCAGCGCGGCCTGTATGATTGCCTTCAGCGATGGAAACATTACAGGGTCTAACAGTTTATACACACAGGACGTGTCAGAAGTGGCATCTTTCTTTTTTTGAGAGCAATAACTACTTTCTCTGGCTTGAGAGGAATATGACATGTTTGTCTTGTGTGGGCCTCCCCTCTCTCTGTGTTCTCTCTCTGTCCTGTCTGCTCCCCTCTCTTCCTTGTCTGAAGTTCTGCTTTCCTGGATCTCCTATATTATTACAGAGATGGCATAGTATCAGTACCATAGCAATATGGAGTATTCTGAACAGTCAAACACACAGAAGCAACATACGCACGAACGCACGCACGCACGCACGCACGCACGCACGCACGCACGCACGCACGCACGCACGCACACACGCACACACACACACACACACACACACACACACACACACACACACACACACACACACACACACACACACACACACACACACACGGAAAATATGAACAACAGGCAAATCATGTTTACCTGAATTGAGCTAAAGGTAAAATCTGGGATAATTTCTGTTCCATAATAATATTAGCAGTTCACTCAATCTTAAACCTGATTAACATTCAACTTTCTTATCCTTCACTAACCTCAATACCTGTGTTCTCTCTCGCTCTGTCACTTTAGCAACAAAATCAATCACCAATTTGTAAGTCGCTCTGGATAAGAGCGTCTGCTAAATGACTTAAATGTAAATGTAAAATCGACATGCGTGCAACCATGGTGAAAAACCGATGAGGTTGGCTTAGATTGTTGACAACATGTAAGCTATATTTTTTCTCCAATGTGTATTGAAAACAAATACATTTGCACAATGACCAATTGTTGTTTCAAATACATTTACAGTTGTTGGTTAGCTAGCTAGCAAATACTTGCCGTATGGGACCGACCTCCTTGATTCGGTCTTATGTAACAAAATTTGAAATGGTGTTTTTTTGCATTGGATAAAAGCTGAGACACAGAGCTCCTTGTCATGGATGCCATGGTTGCCCTTAGTTTGAAGATGTAATCTGGAGACAGGTGTTTTCTCAATCTCCTTAGCTTTCATACTCTAATTCCACTGATTTCAAAACTCGGTCCTCCAGAAAGTGGAGAGCAACACTGATGCAGTCCTACTATGCGATACATTTAAAATAAAGCTGCATTAGACAGGATTACCAACACATACTGACCAGCTCAAATAGACAGAACCCTGCTATATGGCAGACCAATCCAAACTCATCTCTCAGCAGGTCCAGCCCACTCATTATCTCAGGCAATCATGGCTAGCGGGAAGGTTGCTCACTTTTTTTCGTGACTAAACCAACAAGGCTCGTAATATAACCATTTTATTCATATTTATAGATGGCATATAAGTCTGTTATTAAGGCACATGAAAGTTCACATGTTCCCAAAGGCATTTCTTCCCCGAAACGCATTTTATTTTTTTAAAAGGTTCAATTTAAATGGCTCTCATACGAAGTAATGACCAGCAACAAATGCCTAAGATTCCTGAAACGAGTCACATATTTGCATTGACATGAAATCAGTCAAAACACCTCAAAACAAGACATGGTATCAATAACATGATGAAACATGCTGAAATAAGCCACTTATGATTCCCTACATGGCAGTGTCATTCTTGCTAGCAGTCTGGCCATCCAGAATCACAACAGGCTGACTTCTGCCCCATGGAAGCCCGCACATTATTCTCATGACGTTGTCAGCCAATCCATCTATATAGCTACTGTAGATGCTAAGTAATTGTACTGTAGACACACATACAAAATCTATTAAATTGCTCCTGCAAATAAAACAACCGTCACTGTGTTTTCTGAGTTGTATCTTTCGCTCTCTTTCTCATGAAGAAATGTCCATCTTCTATAAATTGGAAGAAAATGTAGCTCGGCTATCCAGCTAAGTTTTTCAACAGATAGCTAGCTAATTGAGCTGATGACAAAAAGTAGCTAACGATTTAGCCTTAACTGGCTTCTTAAGGCTAGGGGGCAGTATTCTGAAGTTCGGATGACTGACGTGCCCAAAGTAAACTGTCTGTTACTCAGGCCCAGAAGCTAGGATATGCATATAATTGGAAGCATTGAATAGAAAACACGCTGAAGTTTCTAAAACTGTTAAGATAATGCCTATGAGTATAACAGAACTGATATGGCAGACGAAAACATGAGGAGAATCCATCCAGCATTTCTTTTGTTGAGGTCACAGCCCATTCAAATGCTTGTTTATGGGATATTCAAAGGAATACCTCCTAGATTGCAGTTCCTATGGCTTCCACTAGATGTCAACATTCTTCAGAAATCCAATTCCTAATCTTACCTCCACTCCAAGTTCAAACTCATTTAGCTTTAGTAAAAAAAGTCATGGCGGCTACAAAAGGCAACACTGCAGGTGACATTTTTCCCCGGACTCAAGCATTAGCGATGGAAAAAGCCTCCAAGAAGAAGTTAGCTTCAGAAAAAGCTAGTGGCCATTAGCCAGGAGCAAGAGGACCCGCTCCCCCCCGAGGCCCAATGAATGCCAACCTCGCACTCTGTCGAAGACATCCTTTCTGAGTTGAGATCCCAACATACAGAACTAAACATTAAATTAGATTCCATTAATTCTCAGCTCAGTGCGATAGGCGGCAGGGTAGCCTAGTGGTTAGAGCGTTGGACTAGTAACCGAAAGGTTGCAAGTTCGAATCACTGAGCTGACAAGGTACAAATCTGTCGTTCTGTCCCTGAACAGGCAGTTAACCCACTGTTCCTAGGCCGTCATTGAAAATAAGAATTTGTTCTTAACTGACTTGCCTAGTAAAATAAAGGTAAAAATAAATTAAAAAGGTGATAATCCTGGAAAATGCTTTGCCTGACATCAACAACAAGATAACCATAAACGCGGGATGCTTGGATGAGGCAGAGGGGCGAATCCTATCCATGGAAAACTTATTGACAGATGCCATGGAAACAATAGCATATGTGAAAAAGAACATAGAGCATCTGGAAGAGAAAACAGAGGACCTGGAAAACAGGGAGCGAAGGAATAATTGTGTTCTATTCAATCTGGGCGAAAAAGAAGAGGGAAACATGCCACTGATCCGCTACCTGCAAGACAAACCTCCCGAGTGGCTCCACCTGTCCACCGACAGGCCCATAGAACCAGAGAGAGAGAGAGAGAGAGAGAGAGAGAGAGAGAGAGAGAGAGAGAGAGAGAGAGAGAGAGAGAGAGAGAGAGAGAGAGAGAGAGAGAGAGAGAGAACCGAGCACTGAGGCCCCCACCAGCAACCAGACAACCACCGCGCCCAAACACCATACGTTTCCTGAGATTCACCGACAAGGAACGAGTCCTACAGGCGGTGAAAAACAACACCATCACAGTGGGAAACGCCAAACTCACTTTACACCAGGACCAGTCAGCTGGAATACGCCGAGAGTTTGACGTCGGCTGGGGTGTTCAGAGATGGTTATTTTATGTACACCATTTATTTTCCTTTTATGTGAACGCAGCTGTAATTACTATCCACTTCTACACAGCGATGACTTGCACTAAAGTTTGATTACTGTTCGATGACGATGACTAGTACCTTAAATCTATTGACATGGAACTGCCATGGTCTAGGGCATGCAATACAACGGAAAAATATACTATGTGCTCTAAAAAAGGAAAAAGCAGACATTGCGCTATTACAAGAGACACACCGCTGTGACGCTGAACATGCCAAACTCCGCAGAGCTTGGGTGGGACAGGTGTATTTCTCATCTTTCAAATCAAACAGAAGAGGCACAGCCATACTTATCCATAAAAATGTTCCATTCATAATTGATAATTGATCCGGAGGGGAGATTTATTTTGATAACTGGGTCACTATATGGTCAACCAATTACTATCTTAAACATATACGCCCCTAACACAGATACTCCTGCCTTCATGTCAAAAATGATAACCTTTGGCGCTGTGGCCGGAGATTTTAATTGCACCCTTAACCCAACCCTAGACAAATCATCTCAAGTCCTCACCACAAATCCTAGATCTGAAAAGATGTTGAACTCTCTTACTAAAGATATGGGACTGATAGATATCTGGAGAGAGACTAATAGCTCATCTATTGACTATACATACTATTATAATGTCCACAACACCTACTCCCGTATAGATTACATTTTTATCCCAAAGAGCTTCATAAATTCAGCCACATGTACAATCGGACCCATAACACTTTCAGATCACGCCTTTGTCCACCTCCGCTTTGACCTCTGCAAAAACAGGTCAAAGAGCTGGAAATTCAACACCTCCATGCTATCAAATGAAGCGTTCCATACATTGGTAACTACATGGATAGACAACTACACACAAGAAAACAAAGATTCTTCTGTTTCTCCGGCCACAATGTGGGACGCTGCTAAAGCCACACTAAGAGGTCATCTAATTGCATATGCTTCCTCTAAGAAAAAAGCTATTGAAGCACACAGGCTAGATCTTGAACGGGAGCTGGAATGCTGTGAAAAAATACATAAACAATCCCCAGACAGCACCTCCTGGAGTCACCTTAAAGCAGCCAAAGCTAAACAGAATTTGGACTATACTCGGGAGATAAAAAAAAAAGTTTTCTTTACTAAACAGAAATACCATGAGTATAGCAATAGGCCCAGTAGATTGCTTGCTTACCAATTTAAAAAGGAGCAGTCAGAGCGTACAATCTTGGCTATCAGAACAGCAGAGGACGAGGTCACATATGACCCCAAAAAGATCAATTTAACCTCTTGAATCTAGGGGGCACTATTTTCATTTTTGGAAAAATAACGTCCCCAAAGTAAACGGCTATTTTGTCAGGACAAGATGCTAGAATATGCATATAATTGACAGCTTAGGATAGGATATTGTCTGTGAGTATAACAGAACTGATATTGCAGGCGAAAGCCTGAGAAAAATACGATCAGGAAGGGACTCTTATTTAGAAAGCTCTGCGTTCCTATGCGTCCCCATTGAGCAGTGAATGAGATATCAACCAGATTCCTTTTTTTCTATGGCTTCCCTAATGTGTCTCGTGTCACAATACATAGTTTCAGGCTTTTATTTTGAAAAATGAGCCTGAACATGAACATTGCGTCAGTGGTCAGCTGAAGTCTCTCAGAGTGTTTGGTGCGTAAAGGACAAATGCGGCCATTGTTTCTCTCTATCCTACTAAGAAGCCACCAGTCCCGGTTGATATATTATCGAATAGATATTTGAAAAACACCTTGAGGGTTGATTATAAACCACGTTTGCCATGTTTCTGTCGATATTATGGAGCTAATTTTGAATATTTTTCGGCGTTGTAGTGCAATTTCCGGTCGATTTCTCAGCCAAACGTGAAGAACAAACGGAGCTATTTCGCCTACAAAAATAATATTTTTGGAAAAAAGGAACATTTGCTATCTAACTGGGAGTCTCGTGAGTAAAAACATCCGAAGCTCATCAAAGGTAAACGATCTAATTTGATTGCTTTTCTGATTTTCGTGACCAGGTTGCCTGCTGCTAGCTAGTCATAATGCTATGCTAGGCTATCCATAAACTTACACAAATGCTTGTCTTGCTTTGGCTATAAAGCATAAATCTGAGATGACAGGGTGATTAACAAAAGGCTAAGCTGTGTTTCAATATATTTAACTTGTGATTTCATGAATAGGAATATTTTCTAGTAATATTTATGTCCGTTGCGTTATGCTAATTAGTGTCCGTTGATGATTACGCTCCCGGACCCGATGGGTAGTATCAATGAACTTTTCATGATTTTTACTGCAAACTATATACCTCTTAGAGAAAACACACAGAGGCAGAACTCCACTCTTTCCTAGAGGGAATCTTGCTACCTAAACTATCAGAGACCGACCAAGAAGATCTCAACTCCCCCTTCACTCCTGAGGAGATCCTGGCAATTACCTCCATGCCAGCTAATAAGTCCCCAGGCCCAGATGGATTCCCCAGAGTTCCACAAAGCTTTTTGGCCCCAGCTCAGCCCTATCTTCATGCCAATAATGGAGGATTTTTGCAAAAACAGAGTTCTCCCAGACTCAATGCACACAGCTCGCATTACAGTGTTGCTCAAAAAGGACAAGGACCCCCTATCCTGCTCGTCCTTCCGGACCATAAGCTTGTTGGATTTCGACTATAAAATAATTACCAAATTGCTCGCCAAAAGACTAAACACTCTTCTTCCCAAAATAATAAAAGCGGACCAAACTGGACTTATTAGAGACAGATACTCTTCTGATAACATTCGCTGTCTTTTTGATATTATTGATCAAGTAAACGCACAGAAGACCCCTGTCCTGCTGGCTTCACTGGATGCTGAGAAGGCGTTTGACACGATGGAGTGGAGCTTTCTGTTTTCAGTCTTAGAAAAGTTATTTTTGGGCCCAAATTTTATTAAATGGATCAAATCACAAGACAAGGGTGCTCGCGGTCCCCCCTGCTCTACTTGTTAGGGGCGGAGCCTCTGGCAGAGCTGATAAGGAGCAATCCAAGTATTATGGGTTTTTCTGCAGGCGGCCTGCAGCACAAGATTTCGCTTTATGCGGATGATGTCTTGTTCTACATTTCCAACCCTGAGAAATCCCTCCCTCTCATTTTAGACACAATTGCTCAGTATGGCAAGTTTTCAGGTTATAAGATCAATTTTAACAACTCCACTGTCTGCCCTCTCAATATTACACTCACCAGCTCCATGAAGACACTATGTCCTTTCCAATGGAAAACACAGGGGTTTCAATACCTCGGGATCTTCATAACACCAGATCTGAATGGCCTTTTCAAGGAAAATGATCTTCCACTCCAGGATTGAATCAAGAATGATCTCCAAACCTGGATCTCCCTCCCAATTAGCTTAGTAGGAAGAATTAATGTCATCCGTATGAATGTCCTCCCTTTCTCGGGCCGACTCTTTTCTCTGTATATATCAATGATGTTGCTCTTGCTGCGGGCGATTCCCTGATCCACCTCTACGCAGACGACACCATTCTATATACTTTCGGCCCGTCATTGGACACTGTGCTATCCAACCTCCAAACGAGCTTCAATGCCATACAGCACTCCTTCCGTGGCCTCCAACTGCTCTTAAACGCGAGTAAAACCAAATGCATGCTTTTCAACCGATCGCTGCCTGCACCCGCATGCCCGACTAGCATCACCACCCTGGATGGTTCCAACCTTGAATATGTGGACATCTATAAGTACCTAGGTGTCTGGCTAGACTGCAAACTCTCCTTCCAGACTCACATCAAACATCTCCAATCAAAAATCAAATCCAGAGTCGGCTTTCTATTCCGCAACAAAGCCTCCTTCACTCACGCTGCCAAGCTTACCCTAGTAAAACTGACTATCCTACCGATCCTCGACTTCGGCGATGTCATCTACAAAATGGCTTCCAACATTCTACTCAGCAAACTGGATGCAGTCTATCACAGTGCCATCCGTTTTGTCACTAAAGCACCTTATACCACCCACCACTGCGACTTGTATGCTCTAGTCGGCTGGCCCTCACTACATATTCGTCGCCAGACCCACTGGCTCCAGGTCATCTACAAGTCCATGCTAGGTAAAGCTCCGCCTTATCTCAGTTCACTGGTCACGATGGCAACACCCATCCGTAGCACGCGCTCCAGCAGGTGTATCTCACTGATCATCCCTAAAGCCAACACCTCATTTGGCCGCCTTTCGTTCCAGTACTCTGCTGCCTGTGACTGGAACAATTGCAAAAATCGCTGAAGTTGGAGACTTTTATCTCCCTCTCCAACTTCAAACATCAGCTATCCGAGCAGCTAACCGATCGCTGCAGCTGTACATAGTCTATAGGTAAATAGCTCACCCTTTTTCACCTACCTCATTCCCATACTGTTTTTATACTGTTTTTATTTATTTACTTTTCTGCTCTTTTGCACACCAATATCTCTACCTGTACATGCCCATCTGATCATTTATCACTCCAGTGTTAATCTGCAAAATTGTATTATTCGCCTACCTCCTCATGCCTTTTGCACACATTGTATATAGACTGCCCATTTTTTTCTACTGTGTTATTGACTTGCTAATTGTTTACTCCATGTGTAACTCTGTGTTGTCTGTTCACACTGCTATGCTTTATCTTGGCCAGGTCGCAGTTGCAAATGAGAACTTGTTCTCAACTAGCCTACCTGGTTAAATAAAGGTGAAATAAAAAATAAAAATAAAAAAAGACTGAACTACTTGTTTCAGATGCTCCCATGCTATCTCCCAGTCTCCTTTTTCAAAACAACTAACCAAAGCATCACCAAATTTATATGGGGCAAAAAAAAACCTAGGATCAAGTTTTCCACTTTATCAAAACCTGAATCTAAGGGTGGTCTTGCCCTTCCCTCCCTTCAATTGTATTACTGGCCTGCTCAAATCCGCAACATGCTGACATGGATCACAAACAGACAAGAGTCAACGTGGATTCAGATAGAAGCCCAATCATGTGGTTCATTGCCCTTATTATTAAGTCCTGTATTGATGCTTTGCTTGTTTGATGGTTCGTCTGAGGGCATAGCGGGATTTCTTATAAGCGTCTGGATTCGTCTCACGCTCCTTGAAAGCGGCAGCTCGAGCCTTTAGCTTGATGCGGATGTTGCCTGTAATCCATGGCTTCTGGTTGGGATATGTACAAACAATCACTGTGGAGATGACGTCGTCGATGCACTTTTTGATGAAGCCGATGACTGAGGTGGTGTACTCCTCAATGCCATTGGATGAATCGCGGAACATATTCCAGTCTGTCCTAGCAAAACAGACATGTAGTGTAGCATCTGTGTCATCTGACCACTTCCATATTGAGTGACTCACTGGTACTTCCTGCTTTACATTTTGCTTGTAAGCAGGAGGATAGAATTATGGTCAGATTTGCCAAATGGAGGGCGGAGGAGAGCTTTGTATGCATCTCTGTGTGTGGAGTAAAGGTGGTCTAGGATTTTTTTCTCTGGTTGCACATGTGACATGCTGGTAAAAATGAGGTAAAACTGATTTAAGTTTGCCTGCATTAATGTCCCTGGCCACTAGGAGCGCCGCTTCTGGGTGAGCATTTTCTTCTTTGCCTATGGCCTTATAGAGTTGGATGAGAGTGGTCTTAGTGCCAGATTCGTTCTGTGGTGGTAAATAGACAGCTACGAATAATATAGATGAGAACTCTCTTGGTAGATAGTGTGGTCTACAGCTTTTCATACGGTAATCCACCTCAGGCGAGCTATACCTCAAGACTTCTTTAATATTAGACATCACGCACCAGCTGTTATTGACAAAATAGACACACACCCCCACCCCTCGTCTTACAAGAGGTAGCGTCTTTGTCCTGCCGGTGCATGGAAAAACCCCGCTAGCCCTATATTGCCCGTTTCGTCGTTCAGCCACGTCTCGGTGAAACATAAGATGTTACAGTTTTTGATGTCCCGTTGGTAGGATAATCTTAATCGTACGTCATCAGTTTTATTTTCCAATGATTGCACATTAGCAAGCAAAATGGATGGCAGTGGGAGTGTACGCGCTCGCCTACAGATTCCCAGAAGGCTGCCCGATCGTCAGCCCAATTTCCTGTGTCTTTTCTTCACGCAAAAGGCGTGGATCTGGTCCTGTTCCAGTGAAAGCAGGATATCGTTCTCATCGGACTCGTTAAAGGAAAATGTTTCTTCCTGTCCACTGTGAGTAATCACTGTTCTGATGTCCAGAAGTAATTTTTGGTCATAAGAGATGGTAGCAGCAACATTATGTACACAATAAGTAAAAAAATAAGTTGCAATAAAACTAACAAAATAGCTCAATTGGTTGGGAGAATGTAAAAGATCAGCCATGTTCTTCGGCGCCATCTTGTCTCAGTCTCAGCTTTGAATCACTGACCTTGTCTTTTGGATGAGAGCGGGGTTAACAGCCCGTGCCTCGGGTGACGAAGATCCTTGATGAACTTCTTGGCTTTCCTTTGACACCGTGTGCTGTAGATGTCCTGAAGGGCAGGCAGTGTGCTCCTGGTGATGCGTTTGGCTGACTGCAC
This sequence comes from Oncorhynchus keta, assembly GCF_023373465.1. Taxonomy (NCBI): domain Eukaryota; kingdom Metazoa; phylum Chordata; class Actinopteri; order Salmoniformes; family Salmonidae; genus Oncorhynchus; species Oncorhynchus keta. Next base: position 5,098,667 of record NC_068428.1, read on the forward strand.
CACCCTCTGGAGAGCCCTGCAGTTGCGGATGGCGCAGTGGCGTTACCAGGCGGTGATACAGCCTGACAGGATGGTGCATCTGTAAAAGTTTGTGAGGGTCTTAGGGGCCAAGACAAATTTATTCAGTCTCCTGAGTTTGAACAGGCACTGTCACGCATTCTTCACCACACTAACTCTGTGGGTGGACCATTTTAGATTGTCAGTGATGTGTACGTCGAGGAACTTGAAGCTATCCACAGTCCCCACTGCGGCCCCATCAATGTGAAAGGGGGCGTGCTCCCTCTTCTGTCTCCTGAAGTCCACGATCAGCACCGAGAATCAAGGTGGCTTTATCGACTCTGATAGCGTATTCTGAGAGAGACATATTTCCGTGAAACAGAGTATGTTACAATCCCTGATGTCTCTCTGGAAAGCAACCCTTGCCCTAATTTCGTCAACCTTCTTATCTCGGGACTGGATGTCAGCGAGTAATATACTCAGAAGCGGTGGGTGATGTGCGCACCTCTACAGTCTGACCACAAGACCGCTCCATCTTCCTCTTCTTCTCCGGCATTGTTTTGGGTCAGCCTCTGGGATAAGTTCAAATGCCCTGGGCGGTGCGGCCATAGGATCCGCTATTTATATTTTGTGTCCCTCCCCCAATTTATTCCTGGCTGGGATAGAGTGTGGGAAAATACATTTTTACAATGTATCGAAATATTGTAATAACATTGTGCATGTTACCGCAATACATTTTCTAGTTTCACACACTACAAAGTAGTAAAGAGTGCAAGAAAAGCGGGAGACAGACAAGTTCTGGGTGCTATTTAGAAACAGCAGGCCCAGGGAGGAGGTATACAGAGTAAAATGTTTACTTGTTTCCACCTACACGCACACTTTTATTACCCTCGGGTCCAATGGACCCGAACACCACATATGTAATATAAATGTGTAGGGGGATGCAGTGTGCACTCAATGAAAATGTGTTCTTCACAGAAAATGAGCCGAAGCCAGTTAGTCTCAGGTTGAAAATGTATTAATTCTATCATTTTTCTTTTCGTAAACATTGAAAATGTTAACCCACACAAGGGTTAATCTTCAGAATGTAGAAACGGTGCTAAATATGAGGCTGATGAGGAAAATGGGAAACAGGTGCAGTCAAACAACAATCATTTGGTGTATGAAGATGGAGTAAGGCTAATTGCAGCATCATCATAGATGGATTATAGCTCAAAGATGACTTGTCATTCAAATAATGACAATCTCTACATTTACTTTTAGTGCAGCCTAATTAGGATGCTGCACATAACAGTCCATACATACAAAAATGTGAACTTATAAAAAAATATATATATATTTTTTACACTCAAGTAACACCAAACAGCAGCAATGTCATATCAATGTAGCCTGTAACCATCTGCAAAATGCACTGGGGAAAATCACAGAGCAGGATTTACAAACAATAAATCAAAATGCATGTATATTTTTTAAATAGCATATTTTCTTAGGTTAGAGTAAGAAATACTTCTCAAAAGATCCACCTTCTCTCTGCTTTTGAGTTTTCACTAAACAGTTCAAATGAGCTGTGAGCTAAAGATAGCACCTCAGTCTAACAAAGCCATCTTCTGTGGCGTTCCTCAGTTTGGACAGAGTGGACCACTGTGATAGAAGTGGAACCAGATTCCCACACGTCTTACAGATCAAGTGATGAATTCTACAGAAAATCAACATTGTTGGCAAGTAGTTTCCATTACCATGACAGGTTTTGCAATTACATACTATGTTTTTAATACTGACCAATGCAGTTCAGTCATGGATACAGAACAGCTTGTTATAGACCTATTTCAAGACTAAAACAGCTGCCTCTACCATATGGATGTTTGTGATAATTCACAATCCAATTAATGGTCATAATGTAATTGAACAACAATCCAAGAGACAACATTGTAGATAATTATATGTTGTAAAATGTGAGCCATCATAACATGGACAGTACATGGCATGAATAATGCACTAGGTTGGGTTATGTGGTACAGTAGTAGTTCAGTCCAATGCTAGAGGGCAAGAGGAATGGTGGTGTCAAAAGAACTTCATTCATGGATCCATCCTCTGTGAAGTCATTTGGCACCCTCATGAGGAGTTTGTCTGAAGTGAAGTGCAAGCACACACACTTACCGACTATGGTAAGTCTACCTTAGTCTGGTCTTAAAGTTTAATTGTGAACTCTAGGTTCAACGCACTCTACTCTATTTTATTGCTCAAATATCACACTAAAAACAATGAATATGTGAAGCGATTTTGTGCTATATTCCCTCTGTTGTCTCTTACTTTGACTATGATTTTACACATTAGTCTTCACCAAACTGTTCTTGGTTGCACTCTTCATGGTTGAGGTACTTGATCAGTTGTTGTGGGAGGGGCAGGTTGTTGATGCACCTCAGTCTGTGGATTCCAACTTTCTGGCGGATCTTCAGCCTGCACAGCTGCATCAGTGGACGTGGTGGCGCTGGAAGACAATGACAACATATATGAGGTTGTACATGTTTGTATACATATATATACACATATAACATGTGCACAAGTCACTCCAAATAAGTGCCCGTTTGGGCAGTGCATTGTGTGTGTGCGTACATGACATCCCCCCTCATCACAGCAGTAACCCCAGCAGCCAAGGGCGTAACTTTGTGTTGCATATTAGGGGGGGTCAACACCATTCCACGGGGGGTCTGGGGACATGCTCCCCCTGGAGATTTAATATATATGAAAAAAATAAATAACTGTGAAATGCTTGTTTCTGGTAAATTTAGTAGGGAAAGCACATCAAAACATTCCTGATCATTTGGTCTTCGGGAAAGTATTCAGACCCCATGAGTTTGTCCACATTTTGTTTCATTACAGCCTTATTTTAAAATGGATTAAATAAAAAAACACCGTAGCAATCTACACACAATATCCCATAGCGACAAAGCGAAAACATGTTGAGATATTATTATTATTATTATTATTATTTCCATGAGTATTCAGACCATTTGCTATTAGAGTAGAAATTGACCTCAGGTGCATCCTGTTTTTATTGATCATCCTTGAGATGTTTCTACAACTTGGCGTCCACCTGTGGTAAATTACATTTATTGGGCATGATTTGGAAAGGCACACACCTGTCTATATTAGGTCCTACAGTTGACAGTGTAAGTCAGAGCAAAAACCAAGCCATGAGGACAAAGGAATTGTCAGTAGAGCTCTGAGACAGGATTGTGTTGAGGCACAGATCTGGGAAAGGGTACCAATTTTTTTCTGCAGGGTTGAATGTCCCCAAGAACACAGTGGCCTCCATCATTCTTAAATGGAAGAAGTTTGGAACCACCAAGACTCTTCCTAGAGCTGGCAGCTGGGCCAAACTGAGCAATCAGGGGGAGAAGGGACTTGGTCAGGGAAGTGACCAAGAATCCGATGGTCATTCTGACAGAGCTCCAGAGTTCCTCTGTGAAGATGGGATAACCTTCCATAAGGACAACCATCTCTGCAGCAGTCCACCAAAAGGCCTTTATGGTCGAGTGGACAGACGGAAGCCACTCCTCAATAAAAAAACACATGACAGCCCGCTTTGAGTTGACCAAAAGGCACCTAAAAGACTCTCAGACTATGACAAACAAGATTCTCTGGTCTGATGAAACCAAGATTGAATTATTTGGCTTGATTGCTCAGCATCACATCTTGAGGTACCCTGGCACATCCCTACAGTGAAGCATGGTGGTGGCAGCATCATGCTGTGGGGTTGTTTTTCAGGCTAGGACTAGCAGACTAGTCAGGACTGAGGCAAAGGTGAACGGAGCAAAGTACAGAGAGATCCTTGACGAAAACCTCAAACTGGGGCGAAGGTTGACCTACCAACAGGACAACGACCCTAATAACATAGCCAAGACAACGCAGGAGTGGCTTCGGGACAAGTCTCTGAATGTTCTTGAGTGGCCCAGCCAGAGCCCGGACTTGAACCCCATTGAACTTCTCTGGAGAGACCTGAAAATAACTGTGCAGCAATGTTCCCCATCCAACCTGACAGCTTGAGAGGATCTGCTGAGAAGAATGGGAGAAACTCCCCAATACAGGTGTGCCAGGTTTGTAACGTCATACCCAAGAAGACTTGAGGCTGTCAATGGAGCTTGCAATAAAGTGCTGAGTTAAGGATTTGAATAATTCTGTCAATCTGATATTACAGTTATTTAAAAAAAATATAAATTCGCAAAAAAGAAAGAAACATGTTTGTGCTTTGTCATTGTAGGGTTTTTTATGTGTAAATTTCCGCCCCTCATTAATCAATTTTAGCAATTTTAGCTGTAACCTAACAAAATGTAGCAAAAGTCCAGGGGTCCGAATACTTTCCGATGACACTGTATCCCCAACCACAACTGAACAACTTTTGTACTCCAAAATTAGTGAAAATAAAATTATAGAATGATGCCGACACTGTCTAAAAAATAATTTTATCCTCCAGAAATGAGCCGAACAACATACTGGTCCACATTATCAGGCCGGTGTGTTATTTATCAATAAGCATTATCAGCTGTGCCTAACTGATGCAGCATACTGACTATAAACAAATAGGCCAAATCATGGGGTTGCCCATGATTTGTGCTAACCATTCGGTTGATCAGTGCTTCCCAAACCTTTTCATTCATAACCCCCTTTCATCATGGGGGAACATAATTGACTCTGGAAGTATTCTAAGGGTGACTATTAGGTTGCATAAACATGATTAGTGCTATCCCCCCACAATTCTGGCCTTCAAATTTGTTTTCTGAACATAAATAAGGAGGATAGGCTGCTGGTGAGAGTCTGGGAGACAGGCAGGGCAGGCTGCACTAGGAGAAACAGCCTTGCTTGAGTCTACATACTAAATGAGGTTCAGAGAAGCAACACTCTAGCTGCTGGCTAGACATTAGCTCTGGGATTCAGGTCGCGACACCACTGTAACATGCTGGTATTGAACCCTAGTTATCAACCACACATACTTTACCCCTACACCAAATGCTACCTTCTGTTGTGTAATTGTGTAGGTGTATTTCTACAGTATGTATGCATATGTGCTTCCGTTTGGAAGCCGGGGACACTCACTTGCTTTCTCCTTGATGACTTCCCAGTCCTTGAAGCTATCTAGGTGTTCAGTGAGTCTGGAGCAGAGTTTCACCTGGCCAACGTAATCCAGGAGTACGTCTATGATGGGTCCTGCCCAGCGGCTTATTGCCCGAGTAGAGATTATCTCACAAAACTAATGACGGAAACACAAAAAGAAATTGTCCCCACTTAACAAGAAGTGTAAGAAGTGTCCCAAATACCTATGTGCTAACATAACATCATGACAGTTACATTGGTGATTACAGTGTTGTTAAACATTGTTACATAGTAAATCCAAAAAAACATTCCTTACCAAAGGACACTTCAACAGGAAAATAAAGAAAAAGGAGCTCTCAGTTCCTGTATAGAAAGTAAGATGGCGCAGACAGACATGGTAGCTCTGCTTCTAGCTCCTAAGCAATTTTGCAGTTTTTTTTGTGTGTTATTTCTTACTTTATTAATCCAGAATGATTTTTGTATTATTACATACAGCCGGAACAACTTTTGGATATAAGAGCGGCGGTAACTCACCAGCATTACAACCAGGAATAAGATTTTCCCTAATTGGATCCTTTGTTCGTACCCCCAAGGCAATTAAACTTATCCCAGAGACTCGGAATGGACTTCTAGTCCGACTCAGGAGGCTGGCACACCCTCCATTGCTTCCGAGTAAATCACTAGCTAATGTTCAGTCTCTGGACAATAAAGTAGACGAGCTCAGAGCGAGGATCTCCTTCCAGAGAGACATCAGGGACTGTAACATACTCTGTTTCATGGAATCATGGCTCTCTGGGGATATACTGTCTCCATCCAGTCGGCCAGCTGGGTACTCAGTTCATCGTGCAGATGGGAAGAAATAACTCAGGGAAGAAGAAATGCGGAGGTCTATGCTTCATGTTTACCTACTCATGGTGTGATTGCGATAACATACAGAAACTCACGTCCTTTTGTTCACCCAATCTACAATACCTCAATCAAATGATGGCCGTATTACATCCCAAGAGAATTCTCAAGGTGGGATGCTATTGTCCCACTGGTAGCAGACAGGTTAAATGACGATCGCCCCGTAGCACTCACTTGTCATCATGAAGTGCTTTGAGAGGCTAGTTAAGGATCATGTCCCCTCTACCTTACACCAACAGTAGTAGGCTTGATTGCCAACAATGACGAGACAGCCTACACGGAGGAAGATTTGGATAGAAAACACTCTAAAGTTTCCAAAAATGTTAAAATAATGTCTGTGAGTATAACAGAACTGATATGGCAGGCAGAAACCTGTGGAAAATCCAACCAGGAAGTACTATTATTTTGAAAGGCTGTTTTTCCATTGAAAGCCTATCCACCATACAAAGACTTAGGACCCAGTTCACTATCTCTATGGCTTCCTCTACATGTGGCCAGTCTTTAGGCATTGTTTCAGGCTTTTACTCTGAAAATTTAGGGAGATACAGCACGTTCAATGAGTGGACAATGGAAATTTCCAGACATGAGCCAAGCTCGTGATCGGGAGCGCGCCACTTGTTTCTCCTTTTCTATTGACGAAGCTTTTGTTCGGTTGAAATATTATTGATAATTTGTGACAAAAACAACCTGAGGATTGATTTTAAACATCGTTTGACATTTTTCTACAAACTTTTAATGTACTTTTTAAAAACTTTTCATCTAGATGTTGTGAGTGCGCATTGTGCTTTTGGATTACTGATCTAAACGCACCAACAAAACTGAGGTTTTTGGACATAAAGAGGAACATTATCGAACAAAACAAACATTTATTGTTAAAGGTAAGTGATTAATTTTAACACTATTTCTGACTTTTTTGACACCTCTCCTAGGTTGGAAAATGGCTGTATGGTTCTCTGTGGCTAGGCGCTGACCTAACATAATCACATGGTGTGCTTTTGCCGTAAAGCCTTTTTGAAATCTGACACAGCGGATGCATTAAGGAGAAGTTTCTTTAATCCTATGCATAACACTTGTATCTTAGATCAATGTTTATGATGAGTTTTTTATAATTTGATGTGGCTCTCTGAAATTTCACCGGATGTTTGTTTGAGACAATAATTACTGTACATAACGCACCAATTTCAACTGAGGTTTTTGGACATAAAGATTAACTTTATCGAACAAAACACAAATTTATTGTGTAACATGAAATCCTGTGAGTGCTACCTGATGAAGATCAAAGGTTAGTGATTAATTTAATCGCTATTTCTGACTTTTGTGAGCCCTCTCCTTTTCTGGAAAATGGCTGTTTGGTTTTCTGTGACTAGACACTGACCTAACATAATCAGATGGAGTGCTTTCGCCGTAAAGCCTTTTTGAAATCAGACACTGTGGTTGGATTTACAAGAAGTTTATGGTGTAGAAGTAAATGGTGTATAATACTTGTATATTTGAGGACTTTTAATTATGGGATTGCTGTTGTTTTGAATTTGGCGTCCTGCAATTTCACTTGCTGTTTTTCAAGGTGGGATGCTACCGTCCCACTGGTAGCAGACAGGTTAAATGACGATCGCCCCGTAGCACTCACTTGTCATCATGAAGTGCTTTGAGAGGCTAGTTAATTAAGGATCATGTCCACTCTACCTTACACCAACAGTAGTAGGCTTGATTACCAACAATGACGAGACAGGAAGTGAGGGCCCTGGCAGAGTGGGGCCAGAAAAATAACCACACTCTCAACGTCAAAACTAAGGAGCTGATCGGGCACTTCAGGAAACAGCACGTGGAGCACGCCCCTATCCACATCGACGAGACAGCAGTGGAGAACGTGGAAAGCTTCAAGTTTCTCGGCGTACACATCAATGATAATCTGAAATGGTCCACCCACACAGAGAGTGTGGTGAGGAAGGCACAACAGCGCCTCTTCAAACTCAGGAGGCTGAAGAAATTTGGCTTGGCCCATAAGACCCTCAGAAACTTTTACAGATGGATAATTGAGAGCATCCTGTTGTGCTGTATCATCGCCTGAGACGGCAACTGCACCGCCCGCAACCGCAGGGCTCTCCAGAGGGTGGTACATCTATCCAATGCATCACACTGCCTGCCCTCCAGTATACCTACAAACACCCGATGTCACAGGAAGGCCAAAAAGATCATCAAGGATATAAACCATCCGAGCCAAGGCCTGTTCACCCCACTTATCATCCAGAAGGCAAGGTCAGTACAGGTGCATCAAAGCTGTGCCAAAGAGACTGAAAGACACCTTCTATCTCAAGGACATCAGGCTGTTAAATAACCATCACTAGCTGGGTACTACCCGGCTATTCAACGCTGCACTTTAGATGCTGCTCCCCTATATACAGTGGGGAGAACAAGCATATGATACACTGACGATTTTGCAGGTTTCCCTACTTACAAAGCATGTAGAGGTCTGTAATTTTTATCATAGGTACACTTCAACTATGAGAGACGGAATCTAAAACAAAAATCCATGTATGTATGTATGATTTTTAAGTAATTAATTTGCATTTTATTGCATGACATAAGTATTTGATACATCAGAAAAGCAGAACTTAATATGTGGTACAGAAACCTTTGTTTGCAATTACAGATATCATACGTTTCCTGTAGTTCTTGACCAGGTTTGCACACACTGCAGCAGGGATTTTGGCCAACTCCTCCATACAGACCTTCTCCAGATCATTCTGTCGCTGGGCAATACGGACTTTCAGCTCCCTCTAAAGACTTTGGGTTCAGGTCTGGAGACTGGCTAGGCCGCTCCAGGACCTTGAGATGCTTCTTACGGAGAAACTCCTTAGTTGCCCTGGCTGTGTGTTTCGGGTTGTTGTCATGCTGGAAGACCCAGCCACGACCCATCTTCAATGCTCTTACTGAGGGAAGGAGGTTGTTGGCCAAGATCTTGCGATACATGGCCCCATCCATCCTCCCCTCAATATGGTGCAGTCGTCCTGTCCCCTTTGCAGAAGAGCATCCCCAAAGAATGATGTTTCCACCTCCATGCTTTACGGTTGGGATGGTGTCTTGGGGTTGTACTCATCCTTCTTCTTCCTCCAAACATGGCGAATGGGGCATCATTGATGCCCCACGAGGTGAGATCTTGCATGTTGCCCCAGACCGAGGGTGATTGACCATCATCTTGAACTTTCTAATAATTGCGCCAACAGTTGTTGCCTTCTCACCAAGCTGCTTGCCTATTGTCCTGTAGCCCATCCCAGCCTTGTGCAGGTCTACAATTTTATCCCTGATGTTCTTACACAGCTCTCTGGTCTTGGCCATTGTGCAGAGGTTGGAGTCTGTTTGATTGAGTGTGTGGACAGGTGTCTTTTATACAGGTAACGAGTTCAAACAGGTGCAGTTTATACAGGTAATGAATGGAGAACAGGAGGGCTTCTTAAAGAAAAACTAACAGGTCTGTGAGAGCCGGAATTCTTACTGGTTGGTAGGTGATCAAATACTTATGTCATGCAATAAAATGCAAATTAATTACTTAAAAAATCATACAATGTGATTTTCTGGATTTTTGTTTTAGATTCCGTCTTTCACAGTTGAAGTGTACCTATGATAAAAATTACAGACCTCTACATGCTTTGTAATTAGGGAAACCTGCAAAATCGGCAGTGTATCAAATATTTGTTCTCCCCACTGTACATAGAATCACTGCACACGTTAATAATTGAACACTAGTCACTTTAACTTCTTGCGTCGAGCCATCACGGATCCGGGATCGTGACTACAGCCTCAAAGCCCATTACCATAACGCAACGTTAACTATTCATGAAAATCGCAAATTAAATTAAATCAATATGCTAACTCTCAAGCTTAGCCTTTTGTTAACAACACTGTCATCTCAGATTTTCCAAATATGCTTCTCAATCATATCAAAACAAGCATTTGTGTAACAGTAGTGATAGCTAGCGTAGCATTTAGCATAGCATTTAGCGTTAGCAGTCAGCAGGCAACATTTTCACAAAAACCAGAAAATCATTCAAATAAAATCATTTACCTTTGAAGAACTTCTGATGTTTTCAATGAGGAGACTCTCAGTTAGATAGCAAATGTTCAGTTTTTCCTGAAAGATGATTTGTTTAGGACAAATCGTTCCGTTTTCTGCGTCACGTTTAGCTAGGATTAAATCAGTCCTGTAGAGTAAATCTATCCGAATGCTCATTAGCATAACATAATGTTAACTATTAATGAAAATCGCAAATTAAATTAAATCAATATGCTAGCTCTCAAGCTTAGCCTTTTGTTAACAACACTGTCATCTCAGATTTTCAAAAATATGCTTCTCAACCATAGCAAAACAAGCATTTGTGTAACAGTATTGATAGCTATTGATAGCTAGCGTAGCATTTAGCGTTAGCATTCAGCAGGCAACATTTTCACAAAAACCAGAAAAGCATTCAAATAAAATCATTTACCTTTGAAGAACTTTGGATGTTTTCAATGAGGAGACTCTCAGTTAGATAGAAAATGTTCAGTTTTTCCTGAAAGATGATTTGTTTAGGACAAATCGCTCCGTTTTCTGCGTCACGTTTAGCTACGAAAAAAACCTGTATCCAGGATTGTGTAAATCTATCCGCAAGCTCATTAGCGTAACGCAACGTGAACTATTCATGAAAATCGCAAATGAAATGAAATAAATCTATTTGCTCTCAAGCTTAGCCATTTGTTAACAATACTGTCATCTCAGATTTTCAAAATATGCTTCTCAACCATAGCAAAACAAGCATTTGTGTAACAGTATTGATAGCCTAGCATAGGATTATGCCTGGCATTCAGCATGCAACATTTTCACAAAAAACAGAAAAGCATTCAAATAAAATCATTTACCTTTGAAGAACTTCAGATGTTTTCAATGAGGAGACTCTCAGTTAGATAGCAAATGTTCAGTTTTTACAAAAATATTATTTGTGTTGACAAATCGCTCCGTTTTCTTCATCACGTTTGGGTAAGGAAAAAAATAAATAAATAAGTCATTAAAACGCTAACTTTTTTCCAAATTAACTCCATAATATCGACAGAAACATGGCAAACAATGTTTAGAATCAATCCTCAAGGTGTTTTTCACATATCTATCGATGATAAATCCTTCGTGGCAGTTGCCTTTCTCTTCTGAAGAAATGGAACCCGCATGGACCTAGAGATTACGCAATAATTTTGACACAGGACACCGGGCGGACACCTGGTAAATGTAGTCTCTTATGGTCAATCTTCCAATGATATGCCTACAAATACGTCACAATGCTGCAGACACCTTGGAGAAACGACAGAAAGGGCAGGCTCATTCCTGGCGCATTCACAGCCATATAAGGCGACATTGGAACACAGCGCCTTCAGAATCTGCGGCATTTCCTGTATGAAACTTCATCTTGGTTTCGCCTGTAGCATTAGTTCTGGGGCACTCACAGATAATATCTTTGCAGTTTTGGAAACGTCAGAGTTTTTTCTTTCCAAAGCTGTCAATTGCATGCATAGTCAAGCATCTTTTCGTGACAAAATATCTTGTTTAAAACGGGAACGTTTTTTATCCAAAAATTAAAAGAGCGCCCCCTATCTCGAAGAAGTTAATAACGTTTACATTCTGCTTTACTCAACTCCGATGTATATACTGAATTATATTCTACTGTATTTAGTCAATGCCACTCTGACATTGCTTGTCCTAATATTTAAATACAGTAGCTTGCGAAAGTGTTCACCCCCCTTGGCATTTTTCCAATTTTGTTGCCTTACAACCTGGAATGAAAGTGTATTTTTGGGGGGTTTGTACAACATGCAACACACTTTGAAGATGCAAAATTTTTTTTTTTTTTTGTGAAACAAGAAATAAGACACACAACTAAACTGGGTCTGGGCTTTGAATTTAAATGCTTTGAATTTAAATGTTTCCCCTTTAAATGTTTCCCCTTTCCGGGCCCAGCAACGAGGGTCCCCAGTCCGGGGCCCACCACGAGGGTCCCCAGTCTGGGGCCCGCAACGAAGGTCCCCAGTCCGGGGCCCGCAGAGAGGGTCCCCAGTCCGGGGTTGTCGACGAGGCGCCACCAAAGTTGGGTGAGCCAGAGGTGGAGCGGGATCTACGTCCCACACCAGAGCCGCCACCGCGGATAGATTCCCACCCAGACCCTCCCTTATAGGTTCAGGTTTTGTGGCCGGAGTCCGCTGGGGGGGGCGGGGTACTGTCACGCCCTGACCTTAGAGATCCGTTTTTCTATGTTTCTTTATTTCTATGTTTTGGCCGGGTATGGTTCTCAATCAGGGACAGCTGTCTATCGTTGTCTCTGATTGGGAATCATACTTCGGTAGCCCTTTTTCCCTCCTTTCAGTGTTTTTTTTTATTTCTTGTTTTGTTGGCGACATTTTAAATGAAAAAATTAATGTACGCTCTCCACGCTGCACTTTGGTCTACTTCTTTCGACGACCGCGACAGTACCAGGACATTTTTGCCAAAAACCTGGTTTCGTCTGCCAGGAGGCTGAAATTTGAAGCCAAAAGTGGACATTCCAGCAGTACAATAACCCCAAGCACACATACAAGTCCACAAATAAATGTTTTTTGCAAATAAACATTTTGCAATGGCCATCTCAGTCTCTTGAGTGGAACCCCTATGGTTTGGATGGAAGAGGACAATCTATAAGCGCAGATGAAGGATATCAGGGATCTGAAAAGTTTCTGTATGGAGGAATGGTCCACGACCCCTCTCTATGTGTTCTCCAATCTCATAAAACATTTGAGAAAAAGGCTCAGAGTTTGCAAGGGGAGGGTGCTGGAGTCTTGAAAACAGGGGATACAATCATTTTGACCGCTATCCTTTTGAGGTTTTTTAAATTGCTTGTTATACAAAATGCATTTCTCTGAGCAATTGCATTAGTATACAATTAATATATTTTTTTAGCATACAAGAGAGCTCAGTATGTATTTATTTTATACTGTCTTCTATTCTCATCTTTATCAAGGGATCCCTAAAGAAATGTATCCTACTGTATGTGAAAATATTACACACGCACACACTAAACATTTCACTCCTATTCTATTTACCTGAACAGGTTCCCCGGTATTTCTGCGCATATCGGTATTGTAGCGCAAATCATCTCTCTCAGAGGTCTCCTGAAGGGGTGGGTGTGGACCACTGCTGTAAGTGCAACTAAAACAGGAGAGGGCATCGCAACCGTTGTCCATCAGATACTTCAGCATGGACAGATACTTCATACTGAACATGACGGTGGCCGGGAATGAGGTGGGGTGAGTGGGGATGTAGGCATTGACGTTGGCCATGTGCTCCACCAGCAAAGTGACCAATTCAATACTACCTTGCCTCATGGCCACAAGTAGCGGGTTGAATGTGTCCAGGTTTGGGTTGGCACCGGCTTCTAGAAGCATGGTGGTCGTGTCCACGTTGCCGTTGGTGACGGCGAAGTAGAGCGCTGTTCTACGATGGTCCTCATACATCCTGGAGCGTTCCTCCGACAGCACGGCATTGACATCGTAGCCGGCCTTGATCAGGACCTCCAGGACTTCATCCCAATTGTACTCGGCGGCCAGGTGGAGGGGACTGATGCCACTGCGTTTCACTCTGGACTTGCTGGTGGCTTTGATCAGCAACGACACGATACTGAAATAGAAAATCACACAGGGGGAATTAGGGGGTGCCCAGATTTGAGGATTAAGGGCTAGGGTTGCAATTTCCCCCTAAAAATTTCCCAAAGTTCCCACGTCTTTCAGAAATGTGAATATTATAGACATGATAGACCAATCCAAACTCATCTCTGCATGTCCAGCACACTCATTATCTCAGCCAATCATGGCTAGCGGAAAGGTTACTTCCTTTTTCTGTGGCCAAACCAACTAGGCTTGTAATTGAACAATTGTATTCGTATTTACAGATGGCATAAAAGTTTGATTTTAAGGTATACGAAAGTTCACATGTTCGAGAAGGCATTTCTGCCAAAAAATGCATTTTGATAAAACAATATTTTTTACATTCAAACAGCTCTCCTGTGAAGTCACAACATACGCCTAGTTTCCTGAATCGGGTCACATATACGGACGGATCTGTGCCATTTATTTTGAACTGCACTCCCACGTTTACAGCATGAGTGGTAGTGAGTAGATGCACTTGTTTTGAGATCAAAGTGAGAGCTGCATGTAGCCATGTGTGCACATTTTATTCATATTTTGCTAGTTAGTGAGTTATTACCCCAGTTATAGATCATTTGTAGTCAGCAATACGGGAGTAAATGCTTCCTATAAGAGTACAAAACGTGTGCATTTCTAGACATGTTTGGCATCTCCAAGCTTGGATGCTGCTGATGGTCATTAGTGGCCTACCAAACTTTATAACTGCTTGGTACTCAGCACGCTATTGTCCCTCAAATCAAATGTAATCGAAAATCAAATCAAACACTTCATGAGAGTCCCATGAGCTCATGTTGCGCACCAAAACAAGTCGCAAATGATCCTGCCCCTTGATCCTAGTTAATGTGTCAACAACTACCTGCAAATTATGAGAAGGCAGCAGTTCACACACCAAGTGGACCACTGGGAAGACAGGCAGCACTTACAGTGGCAAGAAAAAGTATGTGAACCCTTTGGAAATACCTGGATTTCTGCATAAATTGGTCATAACATTTGATCTGAACTTCATCTTGGTCACAACAAACACAGTCTGCTTAAACTAATATCACACAAACAATTATACGTTTTCAGGTCTTTACTGAACACACTGTGTAAACATTCACAGTGCAGGTTGGGAAAAGTATGTGAACACTTGGATTTAATAACGGTTGATCCTCCTTTGGCAGCAATAACCTCAAACAAAGTTTTCTGTAGTTGTGGATCAGACATGCAATGGTAAAGAGGAATTTTGGACCATTCTTCTTTACAAAACTGTTTCAGTAAAGCTATATTCTTTGGGATGTCTGGCGTGAACTGTTCTCGAGGTCATGTCACAGCATCTCAATCGGATTGTGGTCAGGACTCTGACTGGGCCACTCCAGAAGGTGTAATTTCTTCTGTTGACGCCCTTCTGTTGTTGATTTATAGACAGCTTCTCAGGCTCCATCTTGGGTCATTGTCCTGTTGCATCACCCAACTTCCATTGAGCTTCAATTGGTGGATAGATAGTCTAACATTCTCCTGCAAAATGTCTTGATAAACTTGGGAATTAATTTTTCCGTCGAAGACAGCAAGCTGTCCAGGCCCTGAGGCAGCCCCAAATCATGATGCTCCCTCCACCATGATTTACATTTAGGATGAGGTTTTGATGTTGGTGTGCTGTGCCTTTTTTTCTCCACACATAGTGTTGTATGTTCCATCCAAACAACTCAACTGCAGTTTCATCTGTCCACAGAATATTTTTCCAGTAGGGCTGAGAAACATCCAGGTGCACTTTTGCAAACTTCAGATGGGCAGCAAGTTTTTTTTTGGACAGTGGTGGCTTCTTCCGTGGTGTCCTCCCATGAACACTATTCTTGTTTAATGTTTGACGTATCATAGCCTTGTCAAAAGAGATGTTAGCATTTTCCAGAGATTTCTGTAAGTCTTTAGCTGATGCTCTAGGATTTTTCTTAACCTCACTGAGCATTCTGCGCTGTGCTCTTGCAGTCATCTTTGCAGGACGGGCACTCCTAGGGAGAGCAGCAACAGTGCTGAACTTTCTCCATTTACAGACAATTTGTCTTACTGTGGACTGATGAACATCAAGGCTTTTAGTGATACTTCTGTAACCCTTTCCAGCTTTATGCAAGTTAACAATTCTTAATCGTAGTTCTTCTGAGATGTACTTTGTTCGAGGCATGGTTCACATCAGGCAATGCTTCTTGTGAATAGCAAACTCAAATTGTGAGTGTTTTTTATAGGGAAAGTTAGCTCTAACCAACATTTCCAATCTCGTCTCATTGATTGGACTCCAGGTTTGCTGACTCCTGATTCCAATTAGCTTTTGAAGAAGTCATTAGCCTAGGGGTTGACATACTTTTTCCAACCTACACTGTGAATGTTCAAATGATGTATTCAATATAGACAAGAAAAATACAATCATTTGTGTTATTAGTTTAAGCTTTTAGCGCACGGTCTAGTTTTCTGAATTTCCGCCTGTCTGACTTGCCCAAAGTAAACTGCCTGTTACTCAGGTCCAGAAGCTAGGATATGCATATAATTGCTATAATTGGATAGACAACACTCTGAAGTTTCTAAACCTAAGAGGTTAAAATTATGTCTGTGAGTATAACAGAACTGATATGGCAGGCAAAAACCAGAGGGAAATCCTTTTTTTTTTTTTTTAGCTCCCAGCTATTTCAAATGTGAAGCTATTGAAAACTATGACTTACACCCCTCAGATTGCAGTTCCTATAGCTTCCATTAGATGACAACAGTCTTTATTCATGGTTTCAGGCTTGTCTTTCGAAAAACCAACGAGGAATAGTAGTTTATCCAAGGGGAGCACTAAGGCAAAAGTAGTCTCTTTGCGCTCGTGAACGAGGGCGCGCGCTTCGTTATTTTCCTTTCCCATTGAACATACTAGTCTTGGTATCAAATATGATAATTTATTTCGATATTAGACTACCTGAGGATTAATTAGAAACGTTATTTGACTTGTTTGGATGAACTTTACCAGTAACTTTTGGGACTTCTTTGTCTTCATGTTGAACTGGTGGATTGCTGAACTCAATGATGCCTACTAAACTTTTTGGGATATAAAGAAGGACTTTATCGAACAAAATGGCCATTCATTGTGTAGCTGGGACCGTTGGGATTGCAAGCAGAGGAAGATCTTCAAAGGTAAGTGATGTATTTTATATCTATTTATGATTTTATGACACCTGTGCTGGTTTGAAAACATATGTTGTTGTGGGGCGCTGTCCTCAGATAATCAAATGCTATGCTTTCGCCGTAAAGCCTATTGTAAATTGGACAACGTGGTTCAATAACCAAGATTCTAAGCTAAAGAATCATGTATGACACTTGTATTTTCATTAGTGTTTAATATTACGATTTTGTATTTTGAATTTGGCGCGCTCAGATTTCACCGGATGTTGTTGAATTTGATCCCGCTAGCGGGATCTGTGCTTGAAGACATTTGAACACTCCTGGAGAGTCTTCTAGCTATAGAATGAAGCACACAGATACTTAGGCATAATAAAACAATGAAGCTTTTGCTGATCATGAGTACCAACTGTCAATTTACAGATATGATTACAAATACAAGTATAGCCATGTCGTTACATCTCTAATACTAATAACAACACAGTAGATGAATCTGATACATAAGCTAAAGAGGATGACCAACAGTGCTTTCTTTAACGAGTACTAGTGTTAAGGGTGCTGTGCAGGGATATTTGTAATCTAACCATGTTTCAAGGCAATTTAAGCTAATTTCACCTACCCATCATTTCCTTGTTGGGCAGCGATATGTAGTGGCAGAAGTCCTTTCTTTCCCACTTTGTTTGCGACAGCTTTCTGAGAAAGAAGAATCTCCACAATGTCCTCATGGCCGTTCTTAGCCGCCTCATACAGAGCTGTGGACCCATCACTTTCCTCGCTATTGACATCAGCACCTAGAACATATTCAGAACAATGTACAGTTAGAATTTTTTTTGGTTATATCCATGGTTACAGCCTCAATTCGGTATAATGCCATTTGGTCTACAGAATTCATCCTTTTTTTTCCCAGGGGAAGTCATACCCATACCGTGTTTAATAAGAAATCGAAGTGTTTCCACATGTCCATTCTGGGCTGCAGTAGAAAGTGGTGTGATACTGGACATGTTGGTTGGGTTGAGCTTAGCCCCGTTCCGGACTAACATCTCACAGATCTCAACGTTGTTGCGGCTCACAGCCTCTAGGAGAGCTGTCCAGCCCTGGGTAGAGTATTTGTTCACCATAGCACCGTGATTCAGAAGCATGGCCACAATCTCGGCATTGTCCATTTCGCAACCTGAGGAAAATGTCAAAGATTGACAGACAGCAGTTATATGGAAGAATTTTCTGGGGTAGTCAAGACAGCTTGAGAGGATACTGGGAGAGCTGTATTTCTATATCAAGCCGTCCCTGTCTCCCAATAACCTCTCCTTTCTCCTGAAGTGTGCCCTTGTTCACAAGTGCTCCCCCTTCATGTATTCAACATGTTTTTCAGCTAAAAAAAAAATCCCAGTCTTCTGATCTTGCTATCCAACAAGTTATTTTACTATCAGTAGCCTATGACTTACTATGCTTAAAGTAAAAGGATAATAACAAAGTGGTAGGCAGATATTGTAGGTCTTAGTAGGTCTTAAAGGCAAATGTTTTACCCTTGTAGAGGGGGCTCTCTCTCTCCTTGTTGGCAAGGTCTGGGTCAGCCCCCATCTCCAGAAGTGCCTCTACACAGGCCACCTTTTCGCTTTCCACTGCCAAGATGAGAGCGGTCCGGCCTTTCAGGTCGCACGTGTTAATCACACCAGGTTGAGCTTGAAAAGTGGAAAGAAGAACACTAGGATATACTTTATTTTACACTGTATTTTACAGTCTGCTATTTAGCTTGCATTTACTTGGTAAAATGGTAAAATACTTGGTAATTACTTGGTAAAATGGGTGCACCATTTGATATGGACTGCTTTTGTATTCTTTAACATGAGACTAGAAAATGTCAATTGTTACCACTACACACTTTCCCAGTAAATAACAGGTAAGTACTAGCTTAAATGGGACTATAAAATATAAAGATACCAGCCTTACAAAAAAGGACAACAACCAATGATGCAAAGAATGACTTTACTAAATGTACAAGGAACCACTCACTATACATGTACAGTACATCTATGGGGTTTTAAATTGCATTTACCCCCAAGAAGAACTCTGACACACTGGTCTTGGCCATAATATGCAGCCTCGTGCAGCGGGATCCATCCATACTTGTCAGG
Organism: Oncorhynchus keta; assembly: GCF_023373465.1. Lineage (NCBI taxonomy): Eukaryota > Metazoa > Chordata > Actinopteri > Salmoniformes > Salmonidae > Oncorhynchus > Oncorhynchus keta. Next base: position 5,117,614 of record NC_068428.1, read on the forward strand.
CCGCAGTATGTTATTAGCCATAGCTCGTACCGTAGTCACATCACCATTCAGGATGGCTTTCACAATAGGGTCCTGTTCCCTAATAGGCAAACATACCCATCATCATCCACTTGCCTTTTTCCCTAGCCCACATAAACTATAGAAGAGCTAACATATGCTACTGTACCTGTAGACTTCCAGTCCTTGCGCTAATACTAGTTAACAATGGCTCGCAAAACTACCTCTAGCATCCTTCATAATGCACATAGAGACATAAAATGATATCCACAAGTTCATCTGACTCTGGCTAAGTAGAGAAACGGCTTAATTGCCAGAATCTCGCAGTCCTTTAAAGGGACAATCCAGAACATTCTCAAATTCAATTAGTGAATATTTGATTGATTTGCTATCTTTGAGTTATGGAAAGTGGATTAAAATTAAATACACACATCCTTAGTTAGGGTTTATGGTGTTGGAAAGACTTTGGTTCCTTAAGTTGTGCATTTCACCACTTTTCTACCTCATTTATTATTTCCAACACCAAACCATTGTCTATATATGTGAAAATGGCACTGTGATTAAAAATCTACGATAAAAAAAGTCAAATTTGATGATGTCATCAAAAGTAAAAACATTCTTAAATATAGTGATTTTCAAAGACTATGAGAATCGCGGTCACGTGGTGAGCAGGAAAATGTCCTCCCCTGGCTAGAAACGTTGCAGGTTTTGAAAACCGCTGTTGTGCATTGTTGTTCTTCTTTTCGTTGTTCTGTATTGTAAAAGAAATGCATCATTTTCACATACAGGATGTACACGTTGGTATGTTGCTGGAGATAATGCATATGAGGTTGAAAAGTGGTGGAAATCCCAGCAGGTTTGTATTCTTTCACGTGGAAAAAATGATACAACAAATATCATCACATATTATAGAAACATTATTACATATTCTGAAGTGTTCATGTCTTGGTGTGAAGGCAATATATGTTGCTAAATACCATCTGTGAAAGGACACACTTACTTTTCTGTGTCTGGCACGTACTGAATGGAGCCATCGCCTCTGTGATATGCCAGCATGCGCTTTCCATTGCCAGTTACAAAATGAGTCACCACAATGTCTCCACATTTCCTTCTTTCTTCACATGTCCTTCTCCTGCTACAGGAACGGTGAGATATAATTAGTTGACAGTCACATTTTATGCAAATGTATACATCAAATAAATGAAAGTAATATGGGGGGTCCTTAATCTAAGTGTATATTGTGTTTCTTTAAAGTGAAATATTTGAATCCTGAAACAACTTTCATTGCTGACATGTGTACTATGGAAAGCTCTGTATCAATGAATACAGTACAGCCATCTAAAGTAATTGTCCACCATCACAATCCACTGCTCAAGTGTTCGTCCGAAAGCATTTCTAAGTGGTAGGCTTAATGCATGTGCATAGTTGATATCCAACATGCACAGTTGCAGGGTACTAATAAGTTATCTTTTTTTTAAACCCTGGTACCACCAAGTTTTTGTGAAAAACTATAGAGTCACTATTAGTCAAGTTATTTTGACTGGTATTGTTGCAGCATAATAATCCTGCAGCAAGAGGATTTCAATGTTTAATCCAGAATGTTTTTGATTGTGGTTGGGCTATTAGCTGGCCAAAATTAGGCTACATGAAAAGTGCAGTACTGTTAATATAACCCTGTTAGCGCGGATTTTCTGTGAATTTATGTCAATCACAAAGCTCATTTGCATTTCCTTCAAGCGCAGGAATTCTCACCAAAAAATAGTGATCAAATTAAGATCCTACATCATTAAGGTAACACTGCATGAGTCAAGTAATTTATTTGAGGAAACCGCCACTCATGCATACTTATGAAGTCTGCAACCTACATATGAAATCGAATGGCCAAACCCCACCAAAGGTTGTATAAATCTGGAAACATATACTACATTTGCTTTGAAGGAGATGTCTGTATAGTGATACATAGACACACATTACTGACGAGATCCATATAATAATCAGAGAAAGCTTTTATTTTCTACACTGTAACTATAGATAAGGTACTGTTGTTGTGCTAGCTGATTAGCTGTTGTTGTCTCACCTACTGGTTTAGCTAGCTCTCCCAATCAACACCTGTGATTACTGTATGCCTCGCTGTATGTCTCTCTCAAATGTCAATATGACTTGTATACTGTTGTTCAGGTTAGTTATCATTGTTTTAGTTTACAATGGAGCCCCTAGTTCCACTCTTCATACCCCTGATACCTCCTTTGTCCCACCTCCCACACATGCGGTGACCTCACCCATTAAAACCAGCATGTCCAGAGATACAACCTCTCTTATCATCACCCAGTGCCTGGGCTTACCTCCGCTGTACCCGCACCCCACCATACCCCTGTCTGCGCATTATGCCCTGAATATATTCTACCATGCCCAGAAATCTGCTCCTTTTATTCTTTGTCCACAACGCTCTAGGCGACCAGTTTTGATAGCCTTTAGCCGCACCCTCATACTACTCCTCCTCTGTTCCGCGAGTGATGTGGAGGTAAACCCAGGCCCTGCATGTCCCCAGGGACCCTCATTTGTTGAATTCTGTGATCGAAAAAGCCTTGGTTTCATGCATGTCAACATCAGAAGCCTCCTCCCTAAGTTTGTTTTACTCACTGCTTTAGCACACTCTGCTAACCCTGATGCCTTGCCGTGTCTGAATCCTGGCTCAGGAAGGCCACCAAAAATGTTGAGATTTCCATACCCAACTATAACATTTTCCGTCAAAATAGAACTGCCAAAGGGGGAGGAGTTGCAGTCTACTGCAGAGATAGCCTGCAAAGTAATGTCATACTTTCCAGGTCCATACCCAAACAGTTCGAACTACTAATTTTAAAAATGACTCTCTCCAGAAATAAGTCTCTCACTATTGCCGCCTGCTACCGACCCCCCTCAGCTCCCAGCTGTGCCCTGGACATCATTTGTGAATTGATTGCCCCCATCTAGCTTCAGAGTTTGTTCTGTTAGGTGACCTAAACTGGGATATGCTTAACACCCCGGCAGTCCTACAATCTAAGCAAGATGCCCTCAATCTCACACAAATCATCAAGGAACCTACCAGGTACAACCCTAAATCTGTAAACAAGGGCACCCTCATAGATGTCATCCTGACCAACGGGCCCTCCAAATACACCTCCGCTGTCTTCAACCAGGATCTCAGCGATCACTGCCTCATTGCCTGTATCCGCTACGGATCTGCAGTCAAACGACCACCCCTCATCACTGTCAAACGCTCCCTAAAACACTTCGGTGAGCAGGTCTTTCTAATCTACCTGGCCCGGGTATCCTGGAAGGACATTGACCTCATCCCGTCAGTTGAGGATGCCTGGTCATTCTTTAAAAGTGACTTCCTCACCATTTTAGATAAGCATGCTCCGTTCAAAAAATGCAGAACTAAGAACAGATGTAGCCCTTGGTTCACTCCAGACCTGACTGCCCTCGACCAGCACAAAAACATCCTGTGGCGGACTGCAATAGCATCGAATAGTCCCCGTGATATGCCATTGTTCAGGGAAGTCAGGAACCAATACACGCAGTCAGTCAGGAAAGCAAAGGCCAGCTTCTTCAGGCAGAAATTTGCATCAAGTAGCTCTAACTCCCAAACGTTCTGGGACACTGTGAAGTCCATGGAGAACAAGAGCACCTCATCCCAGCTGCCCACTGCACTGAGGCTAGGTAACATGGTCACCACCGATAAATCCATGATTATCGAAAACTCCAACAAGCATTTCTCAACGGCTGGCCATGCCTTCCTCCTGGCTACTCCAACCTCGGCCAACAGCTCCGCCCCCCCGCAGCTACTCGCCCAAGCCTCTCCAGGTTCTCCTTTACCCAAATCCAGATAGCAGATGTTCTGAAAGAGCTGCAAAACCTGGACCCGTACAAATCAGCTGGGCTTGACAATCTGGACACTCTATTTCTGAAACTATCCGCCGCCATTGTCGCAACCCCTATTACCAGCCTGTTCAACCTCTCTTTCATATCGTCTGAGATGCCCAAGGATTGGAAAGCTGCGACAGTCATCCCCCTATTCAAAGGGGGAGACACCCTGGACCTAAACTGTTACAGACCTATATCTATCCTGCCCTGCCTATCTAAGGTCTTCGAAAGCCAAGTCAACAAACAGGTCACTGACCATCTCGAATCCTACCGTACCTTCTCCGCTGTGCAATCCTCAGCCACGCTCAAGGTACTAAACGATATCATAACCGCTATCGATAAAAGACAGTACTGTGCAGCCGTCTTCATCGACCTTGCCAAGGCTTTCGACTCTGTCAATCACCATATTCTTATCGGCAGACTCAGTAGCCTCGGTTTCTCTGATGTCTGCCTTGCCTGGTTCACCAACTACTTTTCAGACAGAGTTCAGTGTGTCAAATCGGAGGGCATGCTGTCCGGCAGTCTCTATGGGGGTGCCACAGGGTTCAAGTCTCGGGCCGACTCTTTTCTCTGTATATATCAATGATGTTGCTCTTGCTGCGGGCGATTCCCTGATCTACCTCTACGCAGACGACACCATTCTGTATAATTCCGGCCCGTCCTTGGACACTGTGCTATCTAACCTCCAAACGAGCTTCAATGCCATACAACACTCCTTCCGTGGCCTCCAACTGCTCTTAAACGCTAGTAAAACCAAATGCATGCTTTTCAACCGTTCGCTGCCTGCACCCGCACGCCCGACTAGCATCACCACCCTGGATGGTTCCGACCTAGAATATGTGGACATCTATAAGTACCTAGGTGTCTGGCTTAGACTGTAAACTCTCCTTCCAGACTCATATCAAACATCTCCAATCTAAAATCAAATCTAGAGTCGGCTTTCTATTCCGCAACAAAGCCTCCTTTACTCACGCCGCCAAACTTACCCTAGTAAAACTGACTATCCTACCGATCCTCGACTTCGGTGATGTCATCTACAAAATAGCTTCCAACACTCTACTCAGCAAACTGGATGCAGTTTATCACAGTGCCATCCGTTTTGTTACTAAAGCACCTTCTACCACCCACCACCGCGACCTGTATGCTCTAGTCGGCTGGCCCTCACTACATATTCGTCGCCAGACCCACTGGCTCCAGGTCATCTACAAGTCCATGCTAGGTAAAGCTCCGCCTTCTCTCAGTTCACTGGTCACGATGGCAACACCCATCCGTAGCACGCGCTCCAGCAGGTGTATCTCACTGATCATCCCTAAAGCCAACACCTCATTTGGCCGCCTTTCGTTCCAGTTCTCTGCTGCCTCTGACTGGAATGAATTGCAAAAATCACTGACTCCCTCACCAACTTCAAACATCTGCTATCTGAGCAGCTGACAGATCGCTGCAGTTGTACATAGTCTATCGGTAAATAGCCCACCCAATTTTACCTACCTCATCCCCATACTGTTTATATTTATTTACTTTTCTGCTCTTTTGCACACCAATATCTCTACCTGTACATGACCATCTGATCATTTATCACTCCAGTGTTAATCTGCAAAATTTTAATTATTCGCCTACCTCCTCATGCCTTTTGCACACAATGTATATAGACTCTCTTTTTTCTTCTTCTACTGTGTTATTGACTTGTTAATTGTGTAACTCTGTGTTGTCTGTTCACACTGCTATGCTTTATCTTGGCCAGGTCGCAGTTGCAAATGAGAACTTGTTCTCAACTAGCCTACCTGGTTAAATAAAGGTGAAATAAAAATAAAAATAAAATAAAAAAATAAGGACAGTTATAGTGCTACGGGGCGGCAGGTAGCCTAGTGGTCAGAGTGTTGGGCCAGTAACCCAAAGGTTGCTGGATCGAATCCCTGAGCTGACAAGGTAAAAATCTGTCGTTCTGCCCCTTAACAAGGCCTTAACCCTAACCCTGGTAGGCTGTCATCGTAAATAAGAATTTGTTCTTAACTGACTTGCCTAGTTAAATCAAATAAATGTTGAAAAGAAATACATGTATTATGCCAATGAATTTGAAATGCATGTAACTATCTGTAGCCTACAACTTAATATAAATGGGGGCCCAAAACCCAAAGTGGATCATGAAAAACAATGAAGGGTCTTTTCAGCTGGTACACACGCGTCAGGTGGGTTGGCAGTAGGCGGCCTATGGCTTGGGTCCTCCCTAGGTGGATTTGATGGGTTCGGTGTAGTTGTGGGTGGATTTTCCCTGAACTGGACTGTTCTTCTGCCTAGAGCTGTGGAGGTCTTGCTGGCTTCACCCAGTGAAGTGGCATTGTGGGGATCACTAAGGCTGCGTTCGATAGCCAGCTGCATCAGCTCGTCATCTGACAGGTTGCTGTAGAGAGTGTAGTCATCAAACCCCAGAGTGGGGCCGATAGTGGAGCCAGGCATGGACTTGCTGGCAACTGCCATGTTGGATCTGGAAAGAAAAGAGAGCATACAATATAACGGTTACATATGATGCTTTGTGCATTATGTCCACCATGTTGGATCTTGAGACCCATTCCTTGGCACCTACACCAGTGGTGGCCAAGACTGGTCCTAGCAGGTGCCACAATATCGTCCATCTAGAGACCATGATTAAAGGAATAGTTTACCCAAATAGCAAAAATACACATGGGTTCTGATTGTGTAGATGATTTGGACAGGACATGCAAAAATGGGATTATCAGGGATATTGACTTGCATTGGTTACGTGCCACAAATGCAAAAAACTGAGCATTTGTAGACAGTGGCCAGATAATCAAAACCAAAGGTTTTCTGGGGAAGCATATCAAAACATTTCTGCAGCCTTGAATGTCCCCAAGAACACACATTCTTAAATGAAAGAAGTTTGGAACCACCAATGCTCATCCTAAGCTGGCCGCCCGGCCAAACTGAGCAAATGGGGGAGAAGGGCCTTAGTCAGGGAGGTGACCAAGAACCCCATAGCCACTCTGACAGAGCTCTGGAGTTCCTCTGTGGAGATAGGAGAACCTTCCAGAAGGACAACCATCTCTACAGCACTCCACCAATCAAGCCTTTATGGTAGAGTGGCCAGACGGAAGATACTCCGAAATAAAAGGCACATGACAGCCTGCTATGAGTTTGGCAAAAGGCACCTAAAGACTCTTTGACCATGAGAACAAGATTCTCTGGTCTGATGAAACCAAGATTTACAATTTTGGCCTGAATGCCAAGCGTCACTTCTGGAGAAAACCTTGCACCATCCCTACTGTGAAGCATGGTGGTGGCAGCATCATGTTTTGGGGATGTTTTTCAGTGGCAGGGACTGGGTGACTAGTCCCTGGGTGACTGCCACTGTCACCACATTTATTTATTTTTATCTCAAATCCAAAATGTTGGAATATAGAGCCAAGTTAAACGTTTTAGAATCACTGTCTAAATAAATACGTAGTTGAATGTAACTGCAAAACCAAAGTATGTGCAAGTGGCTTGTCAACTAATAAGGCTAACTCCCATTGTACACAATAATTAGGGATGGGCCGAGTAGTCGGACAAAGGAGTTTTATAACGGATAATGTCATTTTCTGGATATGATTATGATCAAGTTTTTTTGTAATTATCCGTTATAGAAAAAAAATGTGGGGGGCCAGGACTTATCTTATTAATGTCAGTCAGTCATGTGCAAGGTTCTATGTGGTCTAAATAACTCAACTGGCTGCTGTAAAGAGAAGGGCAGGCTATACGTTACTCCTGCTGTGTTGATTGGATAGATTTAAGCTATATTTCTCCTGTCCACTCGCTTCATAATTTGACTTGATCAGTTTTCCTCGCATGTTTTCGGTCTGATCATTTAGAATGCTACTATGATAAATCACATGTCGAGGACTGTTGCTGTCAAGCCATCAATGTCCATACTATCTAGCAAGCGGGGAAAGGTTAGGGCAAAAATATTAAACGCTGATGTGTATTCTGACTGAGTGACAGCAAACTTGTCTGCCTGCAGCAAGTTGATGACACAGGCACACACACATACCCCCCCTCTGTGCTGATCCTAATCTGCAGCTTTTTTTGCAGTGAAAATGTGCAGGGAGGTATTTTGCCAACATCTATTTAGTCATAAAAAAAACATTTTTTTTCTCTCCAGTTTTTTCCATGTCGGCACACCCCTAATAAGAATGTCATGCAAATTCTTATTTACAATGACGGCCTACACCGGCCAAACCCAGACTACGCTGTGTGCCGCCCTATGGGACTCCCAATCATGGTCATTTGTGATACAGCCTGGGTTCAGACCAGGGTGTCTGTCTGTAGGGACACCTCAAGCAATGAGATGCAATGCTTTAGAGCACTGTACCACTCGGGAGCCCTTGCAGGTTGCAGGTTCCTTCTCGACAATGCAATAAGTAATAATAAAAGATAAGAATATGAAAATAAAGTAAATGGCTCAGTAGAATATTTTTTTTGCATAAGTATAATACAGGGAAGAACAACATAGTCCAAAATGTGTCTTACCTTCCACCCAAGCTCTTACCGTTCTCCAGAGGCAAAAACAGTTTAAAAAGTGTTTTTCTTCTCCGGTTAGTCTCACTTTCCCCCACTAAGACTTCTCCACTCCTCTGACAGTGAAGGGCTCTGAGCCTGGGCTTCTGCTCCAGCCGTCTAGGATATTTTTGGAGGCTTCACGTGATATGCAAGGTATGGTGGGCCAACTTTTCCTCTCCCCCTTCATAGCTCAGATTGCTCCAGAGCAGGAGCTGGCCTAGTTTTTTGATGAGGGACTGAGTTTGCTGAACAACAAAACAAATAGCTGGAACTCTTGGAAGTAAAAGCAAAGATTCCCAATATTCAGGAAATGTGTCAATCATACAATTTGTAAATATTACAATAAAGTGATATTGACTATGTTCAATGGAAACTGTGAGTAGTCCAGAGTACAGTCTTTAGGCTTGTAGTCCTCCTGTGCTTTGTCAGACTCTTGCTGCGTCTGGGTCAGGTTTAATTATGGTGAGTTGTTTCTTATGTTAAGCAGTCTGGTATTGTATTAAAATCACTGCAATGCAAAGAGGTGTTCAATAAATGCATGAAAAAAGATTAAAGTTGATCAACAAGGTTAGTTTCTTTCCGTTGTGTTGGCAGCTCAATCTGTGTCATGTGTTTGTTTACTTCTAAACCCAGTACACTTTACGTTCCTTTTTGTATGTGGACAAATTCACAGATACCCACAGGCTGGAATCGAGAATACCAGCCTCTAGAGTTACAGTCATGTCGTCAGTGAATTTGTTAATACCCTGTTGAGTGTAGAGATTAGGGGTTTGTTCTGTACTCAGCTAATTGTTTGTTGTCGTGCAGAACAAGCAATAAAAAGTATGTTGCAGAAAACCTGGCGTCAGCAGAAAACACCATTTCTAGTTTTACCTACTGAATCAAAGTGTGAACATTTGCGTGCCTATTATTATTATTATTTTTGTGAATAACATCAAAATAGAAAACAACTAACTTGTCCAAGTAGATCTTGGATTCAAAGTTAGTTTAACCACTAGGCTCAACCGACAGGGGGGAAATTTTAAGCGATAGTTATCGGTTTGAACCCCTAGCTGCTGCCTGTGGAAAAATCCGCAGGGAGTAATCCGGCAGCCAAAAGGTTACCAGCTACAATATCTCTGTATACTACCTGCTGATGTTGTGCCCTTGAGCAAGACACTTTACCCCTAAGTGCCCATGAGCTGCTCCCAGCCTGTGTTGTGTGTCAGGTTGGTCACTGTGACCATGGTCGCGAGGGTAACGTTAGCTACCTAGTAAACATTATAATAGCCAGCGATATTAGCACAGAAAATACACTATATAAGTATTCGGAATTATAAGTATTCAGAACACTTCTCTTTTTCCACATTTTGTTACGTTACAGCCTTATACTAAAATTGATTAAATAAACATTTTCGTCATCAATATATACACAATACCCCACAATGACAAAACAGAAATACAGAAATTCCTATTCAGACCTACTTAGGCCTTTGCTATGAGACTCGGAATTGATCATCCTTGAGATGTTTCAAGAACTTGATTGGAGTCCACCTCTGATAAATTCAATTGATTGGACATGATTTCTATATCAGGGTCGGCAGTTGACAGTGCATGTCAATGCAAACACCAAGCCATGAGGCCAATGGAATGGTCCGTAGAGCTCTGAGACAGGATTGTGTCAAGGCACAGAGGGGACTGGGAGACTAGTCAGGATCGAGGGACAGATTAACGGAGCAAAGTACAGAGAGATCCTTTCATGAAAACCTGCCCCAGAGCGCTCAGGACCTCAGACTGGGGTGAAGGTTCACCTTCCAACAGGACAACAACGCTAAGCACGCAGCCAACGCAACACAGGAGTGGCTTCGGCATAAGTATCTGAATATCATTGAGTGGCCCAGACAGAGCCTTGACTTGAACCCGATCAAACATCTCTGGAGAGACCTGAAAATAGCTATGCAGTGACGCTCCCCATCCAACCTGACAGAGCTTGAGAGGATCTGCAGAGAAGAATTGGAGAAACTCCCCAAATATAGGCGTGCCAAGCTTTTACTGTCATACCCAATAAGAATCAAGGTTGTAATCGCCGCCGAAGGTGATTCAACAAAGTACAGAGTTAAGGGTCTGACTACTTATGTAAATGTGATATTCATTTTTTTTTTTTTTAAGTTACTAAAATTTCGAAAAAACCCTTGGGGGTGTTGTGTGTATGTTGATGAGGAACTTAAAAAAATATATATATTTCAGAATAAGGCTGTAAACTAACAAAGTCAATGGGTCTAAATACTTTTCTGAAGGCATTCCATACAAAAGTACAGTATGTGGACACCACTTCAAATGACTGGATTTGGCTATTTCAACCACACCCGTTGCTGACCGGTGGATAAAATCGAGCACATAGCCATGGAATCTCCATAGACAAACATTGGCAGGAGAATGGCCTAACTGAAGAGCTCGCTGACTTTCAACATGGCACCATCGTACGATGTTACCTTTCCAGCAAGTAAGTTCATCAAATGTCTGCCCTACTAGAGCTGCCCCGGTAAACTGTGAGTGCTGTTATTTTGAAATCTTGTAACAAAGGCTCAGTCGCAAAGTGGTAGGACACACAAGCTCACAGAACAGGACCGCCGAGTGCTGAAGCACGTAGCAACACTCACTACCGAGTTCCAAGCTCCCTCTGGAAGCAACATCAGCTCAAGTCATTGGGCAGCTCGCGGCTGGGTTTTCCTTTGTGGTCTGTAATAGTTTTCAAGCCCTGCCTCATCAGACGAGCGTAGCCGGTGTAGTAGGATTCAATCCTAATCCTGTATTGAGGTCGGACTGACAGATAATTGGCATATACATTACTCTTACTGAATTTCCACGTGGGAAAGGTTATTGGAAATCTAATCAAAGCCTAATGGATGACAACTTGTTTTTAACTAAGACAGAGGAATTTATAACTGAATTGTTCTAACATATCATAGGTATAGCAAATCCGCTTATTGTATGGAACTCTTTTAAATGTGCCTTTAGAGGCCACGCAATTCGGTACTCAGCTCTAAAACAAACAAAAGCAATTTAGGTCAAAGGAGTCCATACTAACAAAGGAAATAGAAGGTCTAACAGAACAGGAAAATAGCAATAAAAACTGTACCATAGAGGCTCAGAATAAGTCAGGGGAAAAACCAAAATAAATGGTGGAACCTATTCAACATAGATCAAGTGTGATATATTATAATAATAAAGCAATTGTAATATGGGGAAAAATGCACTAAATTATTTTTGAAAGTTCAACATAGGAATGCTACCAAAATAAATTTAAACTTGACGGAGTCATCCATGATTCACCAAATTATATTTTGAAAGAGGAAGCAAAGAACTTAAAGCATATGTTTTAATTTCAGTCTCCCCCATCTCCTCTAACCGAAGCTAAATGTATCGATTTTTTTTCTATTAAAACTTCTTAGAGCTAGTCATCCCGATAGAGGGACAACTTCCGGTGAAACTGGAAGGCGCGGAATTCAAGTAAAAAATCATAAGAATTACGGATATTAAACATTAAGATAAATATAAGTGTCTTATATCGGTTGAAAGCTTAAATTCTTCTTAATCGAACTGCTCTGTCCGTTTTACAGTAGCTATTACAGCGAAAGCATGCCATGTGATTGTTTGAGGACGGTGCCCCAATTTCCACTGCCACAGGTTTCATAAATTCACCATTAGCGATTAAATATTCACTTACTTTTTGAAAATCTTCCTCTGATTTGTCATCCAAAGGGTCCCAGCTATAACATGTAGTGTTGTTTTGTTAGATAAAATCATTTTTTATATCCCAAAAAGTCAGTTTAGATGGCGCCATCGATGTGAGTAATCCACTCGTTCAAAGTGCAGAGAAAGGAATCTGAAAATCTACCCCTAAACTTTGTTTCAACAAGTCAAAATATGTTTCTATTTACTCCTCAGATAACCTAAAATGTAATCAAACTATAATATTTCTTACGGAAAGAAGTATGTTCAATTGGAAACCGATTTTAGCATGGTGCGCGCAAACACAAATTTCCAAGACTATGTCCCTGTACTAAAACTGATATTTCTTCTTTGTTTTTGAAGTTATAAGCCTGAAACCTTGAACATAGTCTGCTGACACCCTATGGAAGCCATAGGAATTGCATACAGGGAGCTAATTTCCAGCATGCCCTTATACTTTCCATTGTAAGAGCATGGTCTCTCAAAAAAAAAAAATTTGAGTTGGTTTTTCTTTTTCTTTAAATGTTCTCCTACCCTATCTATTGTGTTATACTCTGGTTGTTTTTCTTTGGGTTTTCTCCTACATTATTTTAACATTTTTACAAACTTCAAAGTGTTTTCTTTCCAATGGAACCAATAAAAAAAAGGGGCCTAGCCCTTTAATAATAATGTAAAATTAACCACCATATAGAAATACTAATTTGAAGGCGATACTACAGAGGAGGAACTTCTTGATGTAAATAAAGCCTTTAAGTCCTGGAAAACTCCATGGCTGGATGGCATGCCAGTGGAGGTATACCAAACATTGTTTGATATACTCAGAGGACCGTTATTAGCTTGTTTTAACCACTCCTATGTAAATGGTAGATAACCAGACACTCAACAAGGTCTGATTTCATTATTACTGAAACAGGATACAAGTGGGAAATATAAAGATCCAGTCCATTAAAAAAATTGTAGGCCCCTTACACTTATACCCTTACATATAGCTCATAGAATTAAAAAAAGTATTATTGGATATTATTAATTCTAATCAGACAGATTTCTGACATGGACAATACATTAGAGATAATATAAGATAATATACTGGAAACAATAGAACACCATTAAACATCTGGGAAACCAGGCCTGCTATTCATAGCTGACTTTGAAAAGGCTTTTGATAAAGTACGACTGGAGTTGATATATAAATGCCTGGAACATTTACATTTTGGAGAATCTCTTATAAAATGGGATAACATTTTGTAGTACTGTTTAAACTGTATGATAGGAACACTGTGGACTATTTTCAGCAAGTTGCAACATTGAAATACTGAAATAAACACTTTTCCAAAAACAAGGTCTAAATCATGTTTGATGCACTCTGTAAGTACAATTTTTTGCAGAGCTGTTTGATCTAGACGATAGGAACACTGTGGACAATTTTCAGCAAGTTCCAACATTGAAATACAGAAAGAAAAAAACTTTTCCAAAAACAAGGTCTAAATCATGTTTGAAGCACTCTGTAAGTAAACATTTTTGCAGTACTGTTTAAAGTTGATGATAAGAATACTGTGGACAATTTTCAGCAAGATTAAATTATGAAAAACATAAATAAACACTTTTCCATAAACAAGGTCTAAATCATGTTTGATGCACTCTGTAAGTACACTTTTTTGCAGAGCTGTTTAATCTAGACGATAGGAACACTGTGGACAATTTTCAGCAAGTTGCAACATTGAAATAAAGAAAAAAAAACTTTTCCAAAAACAAGGTCTAAATCATGTTTGAAGCACTCTGTAAGTAAACATTTTTGCAGTACTGTTTAAAGTTGATGATAAGAATACTGTGGACAATTTTCAGCAAGATTAAATTATGAAAAACATAAATAAACACTTTTCCATAAACAAGGTCTAAATCATGTTTGATGCACTCTGTAAGTACTCTTTTTTGCAGTACTGTTTAAAGAGACGTAATACAGATTCATTCAACCACCTCCTTACAACTTCTAATCATCCCTCCTACTCTCAATCTCTACTCCTCATATTCTGGTCATCATGCTTAAACCATCATGCTTAAACTGTTAGAAACGGTGTTTCCTCTCTCACCATTGTGAGTTTTGGAGATGGATGTGGATCCACTAGCCATGATGTCTGGGAACACACAATATGGCAGGCAGTTGGAGAAAGTGAATACAGATTAACTTTAGACCAGGGTTGTTTTGATATTGGACATTGGTTTCTACAGTAGTTAATGTTTGCATATCTGTAGGTTCGAGATTTGTGTAAGTAATATAGCAGAAGTGTTTTGGAGACCATTACACAGCAGGGTGGGGTCATCACCATATTGCTACACCTATCTGAGCCCCACCAGGAAGAACATGGAAAAGAGGGGTTAAGGGTTAATTAAACTGGGTAAAAAATATATTTTTTAAACTTCTCTCAGCCTGTACCTTGACATGGTGAGAGGGTTTCAACTAAACCAGGCACATATTATTGAAATGTAAGTCATCTTTGCGTTTTCTTTTTCATCTCGCCCCCCCTGCCTCCTCTCTTCCCTTTACTCTGCTTTTGATCTCTCTTTTCCAAAACGGAGGCGAGGAGACAAGACAACGGCAGCTTGAGCTAAATTCAATCCCCCCTTCTGAGACTGGCTGCCTGTCGAGGATAAGTGACAGGAAGAACTAGTCGCAGCACCTCCTGTCTCTTGATTCTTCTTCTTCCCATTCTCCTCATCCTTGAACTCTTTCTCTCCCTCCAGACGAAATTCTGCATCTACTGAAGTCTGATTGCACAACAATCTGCCCACTCATCCCATCCCCTCCTCCATCTCTAGAGACCTCCCATTCCTTATACTGCCCTCATCAACCCCTCTGACGCCAAAAATTAGACAGGTATCCATCTCTTTCTTTTCTATGTATTCCATTAACATTATTACATGTCTAATCAAACATATAATTTTAATTAAATCAATAAAAAACTGTTGTTAGAGCCGATTTGGACATATTTGTATAAAAGACTGAACATACGGAGCTCCATGTATATTTGTGTAAATATATTAAATATTAATGTAAATGATGAAATATTAGGTACGTACCTTTATGATTTATATTTACCTTGATTGAGATATATTAATTTGTTGTTAGTGTAACTCAGTTCGCCAGCCGTGAGTAACTACTGCGAATGAATGAGTTGCCCTGTTCAATGCGATCGTTTGATCATGCATATTATGGAAGCGCAAATGTGCTTTTAATTGGAATGTTTGATAAACTTGGGAATGGAATTCAAAACACAGCGTTGTGAAAACAATTAAGAAGTTTAAGTTTGGTAAACACTGAGATCCTACGCACAATGTAGCCTAATCTTATGTCTAATATTTGGCCTAACGTGGAAATGCAATGCATCAACGCAATGAATGCAATCTAAGGATCTAAATATACTGGGTGTTTAAACTTCATTAAAGGGACAACTTATAATGGGATGAAATGTTTAAAACGCATCTAAAATGCCGAACTTGCACATGTGCATTTCAAAATGGGTCAATATGCTGAAATGGAGGACTGTGTTTTAAAGCATTAAAGGAGGTCTAAAGGGGCATTACATTTAACAATCAAAAACCAACAACTGTATCATTGTAAATTGAGTGAACTAAAAGTGAATGATGGAGGATGAGATCCCAAATAAGACTCCACTGGAAGGGGCAGAGGAGCATCTAAATTCACTCTATGCAGCCCGGAGAGGCAAACTGGGAGTGTGTACACGCAAAATGAATGAAATAAAAGCCCTTCTTGTTGATGGAGGAAACATTGAAACTGTGGATGAGACTCTTGAAGCATTTCATGCTGTTCTAGATGACTTTAAGAATGCTCATGATTCTGTGCTAGAGCTGGTCACAGAGGAGGAACACGAACAGGAGAGCATTAACTATTATCAACCAAGAATGAGAACTTATGAACATTTCCTGAAAGAGGTCGAAATATGGAGAAAAGCTGAAATCGAGCCACAAACGCTCATTGAACCACACGACAGCATTTCCAATGTGTCAAAAACATCAAGTAAAACAAAGTATTCTAAGACTGCTTCCTCAGTGTCCTCTGCACGCCTAAAAGCTGAGGCAGAACGAGCAGCTCTACTAGCTCGCCAAGCATCATTACAGGACAAGCATGCATTGGAACTGGAGAAAGCTCAACTGTAACAACAGAAAGCTCAACTGAATGTTAGGATGGAAAAAAATGGCACTGGAAACAGACATGGCAGCATATAATGCCAAACTGAAGGTTCTGGAGAGTGTTGAGTCAACTTCTCAATCCCATGCTGTTGGCAGCCCATTTTCTAAGCCAAGAAGATGGAATGAACTCTTATTTTGAGAACCAGGAACCCGAGGTCTATAAGGAACCTGAACCATCACCTGTTGAGTTTGCTGCATTAGGTGCAGTTCCAAAGACCCCACTACAAAGAGTTTTACAACAACCGACCACAAAGATTGGGAACAGTGCCACAGAGGTGGCCCCCCAGTCACCGCGGGTATCATCTCTCTCCCTAATCCCAATGGACATAGATCTGGTGGCCCCTGCGCTGTGTATGCCCGATGGAGATGGGGTGTCTCAGGCTTTTTCTGGGACGCCGGGACCCCCCATCCACAACCCCAACCCCTTCCCTGCATCTTGGGCTTCTCAGAAGGGGGATGCAGTGGATGGGGAGGCCTTTGAGGTTGGGGGTCAAGAGCCCTTGTCCGTGGATGTACGAGGGGTTGGGGAGATGGTCAGTACTACCGAGGTGTCTCCCCTGTCCTCACGGGGTCCATCTCTCCAGCTCTTCCAGATGGACAAGAACATGTCGTCCCCGGGGCTGTTTTTGCCAGATGGGGATGGGGTATCTCAGGCTAGTTCTGGGACGCCGGGACCCCCCCATCCCCAACCCCTTCCCCACATCTTGGGGTTCTCAGGAGGGCAGTATGGGGGGTGGGAAGGTTGGGGGGGCCTCGGAGGCTGCTGGTCAAGCGTCCAAGTTCGATGAGGACCTTTATCCACCAGACAGAGTGAGTACTTGAACCCTGCACCTGGTTGACTTTTCTTTTTAAGTGTGCAACCATGGCAGACATTCAAATAATGACTATGAATGTTCGGGGTCTAAGGGACACTGTAAAAATAACTGCTGTCTTTAGTTGTTTATCAAACAGGTTTTACCTTTTGTTTCTTGCAGGAGGTACATTTAAGGGATTGGGGGGGACGTAGAGCAGTTTAAAAAAGAGTGGGTAAAAGGGAAGTCTGTGTGGAGTGTGCGGGGTGTCCACTCATCAGGGGTTGGGATTTTGTTTGGGACACGGGAGGTGAGGGTGGAAGGCACGATGCAGGGGAGGGTTTTGGGGGTGGACATAGCGTTAGGGGATTTTAGACTTAGGATTATAGGGGTATACGGGCCACAGACGGTGCCAGAGAGAAGGGAGATGGTGGAGAGTCTGGCACCTCTGTGTGCCACAAACAGAGTTTTGGTAGTGGGAGGGGATTTTAATGTAGATTTAGGAGGGGTGGGAGATAGTAGCGTGGGGGCCATCACCGGACTTATGGCAAGCCATGGTTTGGTGGATGGAGGCCTTAACACTACTCCGGCGCTGGCGGGTCCCAAGTGGCGTAACTCCCGGGGGGTCGTGCGGAGGCTGGACTATGGATTTCTACCCAAATCCTTGGGGCTTTTGTCTGGGCGTCTGCTGCCTGTGTTTTTCTTAGATCACGACGGGGTCCTCCTTCGGCTCAAGGCGCCTGTCTGCCTTTTCGGTAGGGGGTACTGGAAGCTCGACCGGGACATCCTGGAGGAGCGGGCTTTTGTCAACGCTTTCTCTGTTTTTTTTCGGGGGCTTGAGGGTCTCCGGCCTATGTGCGGAGGGGTTTTGGAATAGTGGGAGGTAGTTAAAGTAAGAATTAGGGTATTTATTATTTATTTTTGTAAGAGGAAGGGGAGAGAGGAGAGAAGGGAGGTGGAGCAGCTCCAACGTTTACTCGATCTCGAGTACGAGGCAGGCAACCTCAGTACTTCGATGGACGTTGAGCGTGCTACTAGCCTCAAGGCTCAACTCAGGGAGGTGCATGAGCGGAAGGCCCATGCCTTCCTGCAGCGTGCACACTGAGTTTATAGAGCAGAATGAGACCTGCTCTGCAGTGTTCTTCAAATCAGTTAGGGAAAAGCAGGTAAGACAGGTTTTTTTATGGGGTGAGGGATGGACAGGGTAGGGTAGTTAGGGAGCCGGAGCAGCTGGTCAGGGTGGCAACTGACCATTTACGGGGGGGTTTCCAGGAGAGGGTAGTAGAAGAAGAACAGGGTACCGTGTTCTTAGAACACTTGTCCTGGCGTGTGCCGGAGGACATTAGAAAGGCGATGGATGCCCCGATGACACTAGAGGAGATGGAGAGCGCCCTCAAGAGGATGGGGAAAGGGAAGGTGCCTGGGATGGATGGGCTGCCAGCTGAGTTTTACCTCAAGTTTTGGGGTATGCTTGGACCGGTGGTCCTCGAAGTCCTGACGGTCGTTCTCGAGACTGGAGTCCCGGGCAGGTCAATGGCTGTAGGCGGGCTGTCCCTCTACAAGAAGGGAGACACTGCCGACCTTAGCAACTGGCGGCCGCTGACCATGCTGTGCGTAGATTATAAGATACTAGCTAAGGTCATGGCAGACCGTGTGCGCACAGCCCTTCCCTACGTTGTCCATGAGGATCAAACGTGTGGGGTGGAAGGCTGCTCCATTAGGTGGAACCTCCAACTGATCAGGGACTCCCTCGCCTGGGTTGAGGATAGAAGTCTACCTCTGATGGTAGCGGCGCTTTATCAGGCCAAGGCTTTTTATCGCGTCAGTAGGGTTTTTCTTTTCAGAGTGATGGGTAGATTTTGTATGTGGGAGCGGGGTGCCGGGTGAGCATAAACAGCCATCTGGGCGACGTTTTTAGCCTCTCCTCAGGGGTCAGGCAGGGATGCCCGCTCTCGGCACTCCTTTTCGTGCTCTATATGGAGCCCCTGGCGGCTACCATTAGGGCTGACGCAGGGGTGGAGGGCTTGCTGGTCCCTGGTAGCGGCGGTTTGCGTGTTAACCCCTTCAACCTATGGGGGCGCTATGTCATTATTGGATTAAAAAACGTGCCCGTTTTAAGCGCAATATTTTGTCACGAAAAGATCCTCGACTATGCATAAAATTGGCAGCTTTGGAAAGAAAACACTCTGACGTTTCCAAAACTGCAAAGATATTATCTGTGAGTGCCCCAGAACTGATGCAACAGGCGAAACCATGATGAAACTTCAAACAGGAAATGAGCAGGATTTTTGACTCTCTGTTTTTCATTGTCTCCTTATATGGCTGTGAAATAAGAAAACCACCCCAGTCGCGGACCAGGATGTTATTATTATGTCTTGCTCCTGGACAGACTAAACAACTTCTTTGCTCGCTTTGAGGACAATACAGTGCCACTGACACGGTCCGCTGCCAAAACCTGCGGACTCTCCTTCACTGCAGCCAACGTGAGTAAAACATTTAATCGTGTTAAATCAAGGACCATATCACCTCCACCAATTTGCTTACCGCCCCAATAGGTCCCCAGACGACGCAATCGCAACCACACTGCACACTGCCCTAACCCAACCTGACAAGAGGAATACCTATGTGAGAATGCTGTTCATCAACTACAGCTCAGCATTTAACACCATAGTACCCTCCAAACTCGTCATCAAGCTTGAGACCCTGGGTCTCGACCCCGCCCTGTGCAACTGGGTACTGGACCTCCCGACGGGCCGCACCCAGGTGATGAGTGTAGGTAACAACATCTCCACCCCGTTTATCCTCAACACTGGGGCCCCACAGGGGTGCGTTCTGAGCCCTCTCCTGTACTCCCTGTTCACCCACAACTGCGTGGCCATGCACGCCTCCAACTCAATCATCAAGTTTGCAGACGACACTACAGTGGTAGGCTTGATTACCAACAACGACGAGACGGCCTATAGGGAGGAGGTGAGCGACCTCGGAGTGTGGTGTCAGGAAAATAACCTCACACTCAACGTCAACAAAACTAAGGAGATGATCGTGGACTTCAGGAAACAGCAGAGGGAGCACCCCCTATCCACATCGACGGGAACAGCAGTGGAGAGGGTAGAAAGTTTTAAGTTCCTCGGCCTACATATCATGGACAAACTGAATTGGGCCACCCACACAGACAGCGTGGTGAAGAAGGCACAGCAGCGCTTCTTCAACCTCAGGAGGCTGAAGAAATTCGGCTTGTCACCAAAAGCACTCACAAACTTTTACAGATGCACAATTGAGAGCATCCTGTATCACCGCCTGGTATGGCAACTGCTCCGCCCACAACCGTAAGGCTCTCCAGAAGGTAGTGAGGACTGCACAACGCATCACCGGGAGCAAACTACCTGCCCTCCAGGACACCTACACCCCCCGATGTCACAGGAAGGCCATAAAGATCATCAAGGACAACAACCACCCGAGCCACTGCCTGTTGCACGCCCAATTTTTCAGTTTTTGATTTATTAAAAAAGTTTGAAATATCCAATAAATGTCGTTCCACTTCATGATTGTGTCCCACTTGTTGATTCTTCACAAAAAAATACAGTTTTATATCTTTATGTTTGAAGCCTGAAATGTGGCAAAAGGTCGCAAAGTTCAAGGGGGCCGAATACTTTCGCAAGGCACTGTAGCTATTGGGACCTCATTGATGGCTCCCTTCAATCTAACATAAGCACCAGGGACATGACTTTTAATCTTCTTCCCATTAAGCTTTTCCATTTTCAGAATCGTCTCTTGTTGAGCTTGGCAACCACACCATATTAACAATCTACCATTTCCAATGAACAAAGTTAATTTCACTTCACCTACCTCTTTCTCTATGGCATTAGTTAGTCGGATAGGGTGAAAGTGAGTCCCTGTGGTCTCATCAAAACTATCACCACTTTCCAATCGAACACATCATTACTCTTGCTTCCTACCTTGGCCCTCTTTATGCTTTCTTTACTAGATACTCCACTGCTTTCTGTATCATGATCTCTCTTCTTCCTATGTCTACCACTACCGACCTCCCGCTCCATACCATCAGAAGTGACACCCATATTGTTCGCATTCCAGCACAGCTGTTGCTTCACCAACTTTTTATCCATTTCCTCCATTTCGTCCGCACTGCCAGCCGCCATTTCCAACCTCCAATCTTTTGTTTTGTTCCCCCGAGCAATACACAGCTGATTCAACTATCCAAATCATCATCAAAATGTGCCCCAAGATCGAGTTTGGGACACCCTGTTCTAGACGGGTCATTCCTAGTTTGCAGTGCCTTTTGGACCTCATAACGTTTGGGGGAAAAGTATATATATTTTTTATTATTCTATCAGAAAAAGGACATGTTTGACTTTCAGACAAACATATTGGTCAAACTCAGGCACTATTGTTTTTTAGGTGAATTTTTCAACCTGTTAGGTGCATAATCCTAACAGAGTGGCAATTCTGAGACCGAATTAGCCATAGCTCTGTGAGTGCGCAAGATTTAGCTAGCATAATAATGAACACTTGAACATGATTTTAACTTCTCTATCAAACAGGTAGAGGTGCTAAAGGAGCATCTTAAACTTGACCCCAAAAAACCATCTGGGTGAGATGGTTTAGACCCTTTCTTCTTTAAGGTTGATTCCCCTATCATCGCCAATCCTATCACCAACCTTTTTAACCTGTCTCTCATTTCTGGGGAGGTTCCCATTGATTGGAAGGCAGCCACGGTTCATCCTTTAATTAAAGGGGAGATCAAGCTGATCCTAACTGTTATAGACCCATTTCTATTTTGCCCTGTTTATCAAAAGTGTTGGAAAACTTGTCAATAAACAACTGACTGGCTGTCTTGATTTCTATAGTTTTCTCCCTGGTACGCAATCTGGTTTCCGCTCAGGTTATTGATGTGTCACTGTAACCTTAGAGGTCCTCAATGATGTCACCATTGCCCTTGATTCTAAGCAATGTTGTGCTGATATTTTTATTGACTTGGCCAAAGCTTTTGATATGGTAGACCATTCCATTCTTGTGGGCTGGCTAAGGAGTCTCTGAGGGGTCTTTGGCCTGGTTTGCTATCTACCTCTCTCAAAGAGTGCAGTGTATAAAGTCAGAAAATCTGCTGTTTCAGCCACTGCCTGTCACCAAGGGAGTACCCCAAGGCTCGATCCTAGGCCCCATGCTCTTCTCAATGTACATCAACAACATAGTTCAGGCAGTAGGAAGCTCTCTCCGCCATTTATATGCAGATGATACAGTCTCATACTCAGCTGGCCCTTCCCTGGTTTTTGTGTTAAATGCTCTGCAACAAAGCTTTCTTAGTGTCCAACAAGCTTTCTCTACCCTTAACTTTGTTCTGAACACCTCCAAAACAAACGTCATGTGGTTTGGTAAGAAGAATGCCCCTCTTATATACTACCTCTGAGGGTTTAGAGCTTGAGGTAGTCACCTCATACAAGTACTTGAGATTATGGCTAGACAGTGCACTGTCCTTCTCTCAGCACATATCAAAGCTGCAGGCTAAGTTTATTCTAGACATGGTTTCCTCTATCGTAATCGCTCATCTTTCACTCCAGCTGCCAAACTAACCCGGATTCAGATGACCATCCTACCCATGCTAGATTATGGAGACATAATTTATAGATCGCCAGGTAATGGTGCTCTCGAGCGGCTAGATGTTCTTTACCATTAGGCCATCAGATTTGCCACCAATGCTCCTTATAGGACACATCACTGCACTCTATACTCCTCTGGATAAGAGCGTCTGCTAAATGACTTAAATGTAAATGTAAATGTAAACCGGTCATCTCTGTATACCCGTCGCAAGGACACTGGTTGATGCTTATTTATAAAACCCTCTTAGGCCTCACTCCCCCCTATCTGAGATGTCTACTGCAGCCCTCATCCTCCACATACAACTCCCGTTCTGCCAGTCACATTCTGTTAAAGGTCCCTAAAGCACATACATCCTTGGGTCGCTTGTCTTTTGAGTTCACTGCACCTAGCAACTGGGACAAGCTGCAACAAACACTCAAACTGGACAGTTTTATCTCAATCTCTTCAAAGACTCAATCATGGACACTCTTACTGACAGTTGTGGCTGCTTTGTGTGATGTATTATTTGCTGCCTTGCTATGTTGTTGTCTTAGGTCTCTCTTTATGTAGTGTTGTGTTGTCTCTCTTGTTGTGATGTGTGTTTTGTCCTGTATTTATTTATTTATTTTAAATCCCAGGCCCTCTTCCCCGCAGGAGGCCTTTTGCCTTTTGGTAGGCCGTCATTGTAAATAAAGAATTTGTTCTTACCTGACTTGCCTAGTTAAATAAAGGTTAAATAAAATAAATCAATAAAAAATATATTTTAACATTTTGAAATGTTAATTCTCTCTATAATTTAGCCTAACAAAATTCAAAAGGCACTCGCACATCTGAGCAATTGTCACGAATCCCTCCAAAGATGGTGCCTCTTCCTGTACGGGCAGTGCTCGGCGGTCGTCGTCACCGGCCTACTAGCTGCCACCGATCCCCTTTTGTTTAATTTAGTTTTGTCTGATTAGTTGCACCTGTTTCTTGTTTAGGTTTTGGTTTTGAGCTATTTAAACCCGCTAGGCCCGCCGGCTTTTGTGCGGGCTTGTTTTCTGTTATTTGATGTGTGTGATTTCTGTGGAAGTATTTTGTTCTCGAACCGTTTCGTCCTGTTGTTTTGGATTGGGTCTTATTGCGCCCCTGTGTGTGGCATTGACCGACACTTGTTTTGGGAATAAAACATTCCACATATCAACTACCCTGCTCTATGCGCCTGACTCCTCCACCCACTACTTCTAGAAGTACATGACAGCAATCTTACTTGCAGGCGCATAAGCGTACGTATCGGCCACACGGCCTTCATCAGAGCTTTTTTTAAGCCTAACATGGTGGAAATGTCTGAGTGGGACATATAGACGAACAACATGAAACATGAAAAAATAGATCAAACTTTGTGTTTATACTGTATGTATGTACGTTTGCACCATTGTTTTCCCACAAAATAAATGATGACACTTCCTGGATGTGGTGTTATTTTAGAAAGGGGTTGTTTTCTTAAATTGAGAATTACAACAAACTCACAGGGTGGGAAGTGAAATAAGTGACACAGACAATCTTAAGTTAGATAATGGTAATTAATGAGAGAGAATTTAACTAGGGCTATAAAATAATGAAGAAAGATTTAAAAGTTGTTTTTATTTTAAGGCTTATATTTTGCTTCACCTGGGGACATGGCAAAAACGACTACAACGACACAAAGTGTTAAAATGCATACAATTTCCTTTCAAGATCCACATTTACATTAATAGCACTTGCTTGTCCTTATTACATTTACATTTACATTTAAGTCATTTAGCAGACGCTCTTATCCAGAGCGACTTACAAATTGGTGCATTCACCTTATGACATCCAGTGGAACAGCCACTTTACAATAGTGCATCGAAATATTTTAGGGGGGTGAGAAGGATTACTTATCCTATCCTAGGTATTCCTTAAAGAGGTGGGGTTTCAGGTGTCTCCGGAAGGTGGTGATTGACTCCGCTGTCCTGGCGTCGTGAGGGAGTTTGTTCCACCATTGGGGGCCAGAGCAGCGAACAGTTTTGACTGGGCTGAGCGGGAACTGTACTTCCTCAGTGGTAGGGAGGCGAGCAGGCCAGAGGTGGATGAACGCAGTGCCCTTGTTTGGGTGTAGGGCCTGATCAGAGCCTGGAGGTACTGAGGTGCCGTTCCCCTCACAGCTCCGTAGGCAAGCACCATGGTCTTGTAGCGGATGCGAGCTTCAACTGGAAGCCAGTGGAGAGAGCGGAGGAGCGGGGTGACGTGAGAGAACTTGGGAAGGTTGAACACCAGACGGGCTGCGGCGTTCTGGATGAGCTGTAGGGGTTTAATGGCACAGGCAGGGAGCCCAGCCAACAGCGAGTTGCAGTAATCCAGACGGGAGATGACAAGTGCCTGGATTAGGACCTGCGCCACTTCCTGTGTGAGGCAGGGTCGTACTCTTCGGATGTTGTAGAGCATGAACCTACAGGAACGGGCCACCGCCTTGATGTTAGTTGAGAACGACAGGGTGTTGTCCAGGATCACGCCAAGGTTCTTAGCGCTCTGGGAGGAGGACACAATGGAGTTGTCAACCGTGATGGCGAGATCATGGAACGGGCAGTCCTTCCCCGGGAGGAAGAGCAGCTCCGTCTTGCCGAGGTTCAGCTTGAGGTGGTGATCCGTCATCCACACTGATATGTCTGCCAGACATGCAGAGATGCGATTCGCCACCTGGTCATCAGAAGGGGAAAGGAGAAGATTAATTGTGTGTCGTCTGCATAGCAATGATAGGAGAGACCATGTGAGGTTATGACAGAGCCAAGTGACTTGGTGTATAGCGAGAATAGGAGAGGGCCTAGAACAGAGCCCTGGGGGACACCAGTGGTGAGAGCGCGTGGTGAGGAGACAGATTCTCGCCACGCCACCTGGTAGGAGCGACCTGTCAGGTAGGACGCAATCAAAGCGTGGGCCGCGCCGGAGATGCCCAACTCGGAGAGGGTGGAGAGGAGGATCTGATGGTTCACAGTATCGAAGGCAGCCGATAGGTCTAGAAGGATGAGAGCAGAGGAGAGAGAGTTAGCTTTAGCAGTGCGGAGCGCCTCCGTGATGCAGAGAAGAGCAGTCTCAGTTGAATGACTAGTCTTGAAACCTGACTGATTTGGATCAAGAAGGTCATTCTGAGAGAGATAGCGGTAGAGCTGGCCAAGGACGGCACGTTCAAGAGTTTTGGAGAGAAAAGAAAGAAGGGATACTGGTCTGTAGTTGTTGACATCGGAGGGATCGAGTGTAGGTTTTTTTTCAGAAGGGGTGCAACTCTCGCTCTCTTGAGGACGGAAGGGACGTAGCCAGCGGTCAGGGATGAGTTGATGAGCGAGGTGAGGTAAGGGAGAAGGTCTCCGGAAATGGTCTGGAGAAGAGAGGAGGGGATAGGGTCAAGCGGGCAGGTTGTTGGGCGGCCGGCCGTCACAAGACGCGAGATTTCATCTGGAGAGAGAGGGGAGAAAGAGGTCAGAGCACAGGGTAGGGCAGTGTGAGCAGAACCAGCTTTGTCGTTTGACTTAGCAAACGAGGATCGGATGTCGTCGACCTTCTTTTCAAAATGGTTGACGAAGTCATCTGCAGAGAGGGAGGAGGGGGGAGGGGGAGGAGGATTCAGGAGGGAGGAGAAGGTGGCAAAGAGCTTCCTAGGGTTAGAGGCAGATGCTTGGAATTTAGATTGGTAGAACGTGGCTTTAGCAGCAGAGACAGAGGAGGAAAATGTAGAGAGGAGGGAGTGAAAGGATGCCAGGTCCGCAGGGAGGCGAGTTTTCCTCCATTTCCGCTCGGCTGCCCGGAGCCCTGTTCTTATGGGTGTGTTCCTAAATTCACTCTGGAGTACCAGAGTGCGCTTCATAAATTCAGAGGGTTGTCAGATTGTCAGTTTGTAAATTCAGAACGGTTCACTTTTGGACTGTTCAGAGTGCACACTGGACGCTCTGACCAAGGAGTAAATTAGATCCGAGTGTTCTGACATCACAATGGCAGTTAAGCACCCCAGCTAACTGGCTAAAGTTAGCTAGCTTGATAGTTACTTCCAGATACAAATGAGAGAACACCTCACTGATCATTTTACTCGCAGAGCTGGATAAGCCGTTTGCACGTTATCTAGAGCATTGGTGACTGTAACTGTGCTGCTGGCAACAATTTAATTATATATATTATTTTGCTGACATACTGACATGGTCATATTTAACGTGTGTTGTGTGTTCGTAAGTGCATCAGTTATTTTGTGTTCTGGCGAATTTACGGATGCATCCTAATTTATCCTGAACATTTTTGTATTTTTTTTTGATTACTTTGGTTTATTTGTGTGGTGGCAAGTAGCCTAGTGGTTAGAGCGTTGGGGCAGTAACCGAAAGGTTGCTGGATCAAATCCCCATCTGTTGTTCTGCCCCTGAACAAGGCAGTTAACCATCTGTTCCTTGGTAGGCCGTCATTGTAAATAAGAATTTGTTCTTAACTGACTTGCCTAGTTAAAGGTTAAATTAAAAAAATATTATGAAATATAAAGCGGGGCAAAAAAGTATTTAGTCAGCCATCAATTTTGCAAGTTCTCACACTTAAAAAGATGAGAGGCCTGTAATCTTCATCATAGGTACACTTCAACTACGACAGAAAAAATGAGAAGAAAAATCCAGAAAATCCCATTGTAGGATTTTTAATGAATTTATTTTCAAATTATGGTGGAAAATAAGTATTTGGTCTGCCCTTTCCCACCTGGACAAAAGGAACAGGTGGGAAAGCTATAAGAATGCTATTCATTGACTACAGCTCAGCGTTCAACACCATAGTACCTTCAAAGCTCATCACTAAGCTAAGGATACTGGGACTAAACACCTCCCTCTGCAACTGGATCCTGGACTTCCTGATGGGCAGCCCCCCAGGTGATGAGTGTAGGTAGCAACATATCTGCCACGCTGATCCTCAACACTGGAGCCCCTCAGGGGTGCGTGCCCAGTCCCTCCTGTTCACCCACGACTGCATGGCCAAGGCACGACTCCAACACCATCATTAAGTTTGCAGACACAATAGTGGTAGGCCTGATCACCGACAACGACGAGACAGCCTATAGGGAGGAGGTCAGAGACCTGGCCGGGTGGTGCCAGAATAGCAACCTATCCCTCAACGTAACCAAGACTAAGGAGATGATTGTGGACTACAGGAATTGGAGGACCAGGCACGCCCCCATTCTCTTCGTCAGGGCTGTAGTGGACCAGGTTTAGAGCTTCAAGTTCCTTGCTGTCCACGACACCAACAAACTAGAATTGTTCAAACACACCAAGACATTTGTGAAGAGGGCACGACAAAGCCTATTCCCTCTCAGGAAACTAAAAAGATTTGTCATGGGTCCTGAGATCCTCAAAAGGTTCTACAGCTGCAACATCGAGAGCATCCTGACTGGTTGCATCACTGCCTGGTACGGCAATTGCTCGGCCTCCGACCGCAAGGCACTACAAAGGGTAATGCGTACGGCCCAGTACATCACTGGGGCTAAGCTGCCTGCCATCCAGGACCTCTACACCAGGCGGTGTCAGAGGAAGGCCCTAAAAATTGTCAAAGACCCCAGTCACCCCAATCATAGACTGTTCTCTCTACTACTGCATGGCAAGCGGTACCGGAGTACCAAGTCTAGGACAAAAAGGCTTCTCAACAGTTTTTACCCCCAAGCCATAAGACTCCTGAACAGGTAATCAAATGGCTACCTGGACTATTTGCAGTGTGTTCCCCCCCAACCCATCTTTTACGCTGCTGCTACTCTCTGTTTATCATAAATGCATAGTCACTTTAACCATATCTATATGTACATACTTCCTCAATCAGCCCGACTAACCACTGCCTGTATGTAGCCTCGCTACTGTTATAGCCTCGCTACTGTATTTAGCCTCGCTACTGTAATTTTTAACTGTCTTTTTAGTGTTGTTTTTATTTCTTTACTTACCTATTGTTCATCTAATACCTTTTTTGCACTGTTGGTTAGAACCTATAAGTAATTTCACTGTAAGGTCTACTACTCCTGTTGTATTCGGCGCACATGACAAATAAACTTTAATTTGATTTGAAATGGTGGAAAAAAGGGATATGGTTTGTTAAAGAAGAATGGTAGAAAGTGTAAGCAGAGGGAGCTGAAGACAGGAGGAGAAATGGAAGTGAATGAGGGTGAATTATCGGAGGTGGTAGGTGTGGTATAGATATCGGAGACCGAGGTATGAACCAAGGATCAGGAGGTAGGTGTGGTATAGATATCGGAGACCTAGGTATCAACCAAGGATTAGGAGGTAGGTGTGGTATAGATATCGGAGACCTAGGTATGAACCAAGGATCAGGAGGTAGGTGTGGTATAGATATCGGAGACCTAGGTATGAACCAAGGATCAGGAGGTAGGTGTGGTATAGATATCGGAGATCTAGGTATGAACCAAGGATCAGGAGGTAGGTGTGGTATAGATATCGGAGACCGAGGTATGAACCAAGGATCAGGAGGTAGGTGTGGTAAAGATATTGGAGATCTAGGTATGAACCAAGGATCAGGAGGTAGGTGTGGTATAGATATCGGAGACAGAGGTATGAACCAAGGATCAGGAGGTAGGTGTGGTACAGATATTGGAGATCTAGGTATGAACCAAGGATCAGGAGGTAGGTGTGGTATAGATATCGGAGACCTAGGTATGAACCAAGGATCAGGAGGTAGGTGTGGTATAGATATCGGAGACCGAGGTATGAACCAAGGATCAGGAGGTAGGTGTGGTATAGATATCGGAGATCTAGGTATGAACTGTGGATCAGGAGGTAGGTGTGGTATAGATATCGGAGACCTAGGTATGAACCAAGGATCAGGAGGTAGGTGTGGTATAGATATCGGAGATCTAGGTATGAACCAAGGATCAGGAGGTAGGTGTGGTATAGATATCGGAGACCTAGGTATGAACCAAGGATCAGGAGGTAGGTGTGGTATAGATATCGGAGACCGAGGTATGAACCAAGGATCAGGAGGTAGGTGTGGTATAGATATCGGAGATCTAGGTATGAACCAAGGATCAGGAGGTAGGTGTGGTATAGATATCGGAGACCTAGGTATGAACCAAGGATCAGGAGGTAGGTGTGGTATAGATATCGGAGATCTAGGTATGAACCAAGGATCAGGAGGTAGGTGTGGTATAGATATCGGAGACCGAGGTATGAACAAAGGATCAGGAGGTAGGTGTGGTACAGATATTGGAGATCTAGGTATGAACCAAGGATCAGGAGGTAGGTGTGGTATAGATATCGGAGATCTAGGTATGAACCAAGGATCAGGAGGTAGGTGTGGTATAGATATCGGAGACCGAGGTATGAACCAAGGATCAGGAGGTAGGTGTGGTAAAGATATTGGAGATCTAGGTATGAACCAAGGATCAGGAGGTAGGTGTGGTATAGATATCGGAGACAGAGGTATGAACCAAGGATCAGGAGGTAGGTGTGGTACAGATATTGGAGATCTAGGTATGAACCAAGGATCAGGAGGTAGGTGTGGTATAGATATCGGAGACCTAGGTATGAACCAAGGATCAGGAGGTAGGTGTGGTATAGATATCGGAGACCGAGGTATGAACCAAGGATCAGGAGGTAGGTGTGGTATAGATATCGGAGATCTAGGTATGAACTGTGGATCAGGAGGTAGGTGTGGTATAGATATCGGAGACCTAGGTATGAACCAAGGATCAGGAGGTAGGTGTGGTATAGATATCGGAGACCTAGGTATGAACCAAGGATCAGGAGGTAGGTGTGGTATAGATATCGGAGATCTAGGTATGAACCAAGGATCAGGAGGTAGGTGTGGTATAGATATCGGAGACCGAGGTATGAACCAAGGATCAGGAGGTAGGTGTGGTATAGATATCGGAGATCTAGGTATGAACCAAGGATCAGGAGGTAGGTGTGGTATAGATATCGGAGACCTAGGTATGAACCAAGGATCAGGAGGTAGGTGTGGTATAGATATCGGAGATCTAGGTATGAACCAAGGATCAGGAGGTAGGTGTGGTATAGATATCGGAGACCGAGGTATGAACAAAGGATCAGGAGGTAGGTGTGGTACAGATATTGGAGATCTAGGTATGAACCAAGGATCAGGAGGTAGGTGTGGTATAGATATCGGAGACCGAGGTATGAACCAAGGATCAGGAGGTAGGTGTGGTATAGATATCGGAGACCGAGGTATGAACCGTGGATCAGGAAAAAGATGAGTCTGTGAAAGTAGGAGTGAAGTTTATGGAAAAAGTGGACTCTTTCCTTTTGGCTGATCCATTTGTGGTTTCACGGTCGGTGAAAAAAGAGTTGGGTAATGTGGAATCAGTGAGGGTAACCAGAAATGGTCCAGTGATAATTGCTTGTGTTTCTGTTGGTCAGAGGGAGCTCGAAGTAAAACGAATTTGGGCAAGAAAAGTGAATGGTTTCGTTCTCTAGTAAAGGGCACCAATGAAAGGAGTGATAACTGGGGTAGCAGTAAATAGAAAAGTTGACCAGCTGAGGGGAAAGATTCCCTGTGTATGTGATGCTCGTCGTTTGATGCGACGCAAACAGGGTGGCAAGAGTGAGGAAACAGAAGAGTCATTGTCTGTTCTTCTGAGTTTTGAAGTTGAGTCTTTGCCTGACAAAGTGAAGTTAGGATATTTAAGTTAACCTGTACGAGCGTATATGCCGAATACGTTACGATGTTACAGGTGTCAAGCTGGCATGTGGCAGCAGTGTGTAGGAGGGAGGGTGTGAGAAATGTGCAGAAAGGAATGATACAAGGGAATGTGTAGTATTGGGGAAAGTAGTGAAATGTGTTAATTGTAGGGGTGTCCATGGAGCTGGGTGTAATATTCATATGTGTAAACATACTGAATTGTAATTGGATGCATTTTACCGCCATGACTCACCTGGTTACTGTGCTATGATTGGTTAAGACCACCCAAATGGTTAGGTCATGGGCAGTTTGATCCTGGTTGGTGATACCTGAGCATGCCAGTTATAGGTAGCTAATAAAGAGCTACGTTAAGAAATATCCTGTAGTACTGCATTTGATTATTTTGTACAAAGTGTGCAAAACAAGACACTGGGGATCAGAAATGTCCCATGCGAGAGTGGCAGGTGAGGATTCCAGGGTTAGAGTAGTGCAGACGTTGTCATATGCTGAGGCAGTGAAGAAAGTAGAGGAAGTTGTGTTAAGGGGGAGGAGTGGTGAGAGTAGTAGAGATATACCAGTACAGAGGGACAGGCCAAAAAGTGATATAGGTTTCAGTAAGATTGGATTTTTAGCATTTATAGCAATGGTTATCAGCTGTGCTGCAGGGATGGAACGGAAGTTGCAGAAAATGGAGGTTGTGGTGGCAGATGCAGAGAGGTATTTGGGTGTGCAAGACTTGACATCAGAAGAGTTACAGGGTGTGTTAAGTGGTGATGTCCCATCCTTTCAGGATGATGGCATGAGGTAGGAATAAATACATTTAATTAGTGGAGAAGGGTGGTGTTCATTTTATTTGATATAATTTAGAAATTAGTGAGTGTAGTGTTAGATGGTAGGGTATTTATTTAGAACATTTACATTTTTCAAGCAAAGTATAAGGGAGTTGTACTCCAGTCTAGTAGGTGGCGGCAATGCAACAAATTGGATGACAACCGCCGTTAAATCGCATAGAAGAAGAATAAGAAGACTTCCAATTAAAAGCGAGTGTATTTTGACCTTACTAGGGAACCGTAGGCATTTGTCTCATTCCCCACTCCGACCTGTGGTTTGTGCTATCTGACGTGAGATAAGCGTCGGTGGAAAGCTAGCAGTCTGAACTATGGAGCAGATACATGATATCCAGGTCGTTCCGTGCACCAACTCCAATTATCTGAAACCATTCAGGGTGCACTATAACCAGGTGAGTCAAAATAGCTCACTCGCGCCTGAATCTAGTCTGAATTCCCGGACTCATTCATTTCTATTGCTAGTAGCCCAACCCCCATCCTTTTCCCCATTGCTTTATTGTGCTGCTTCAACGGCATAACCTTCATAAAAATACAGTACACCGTATTTCAGTAACACTTATGGACTTAGCTGTCTTAACTTTGCTTCACAACTGCCACCAAATGTTTTCTCTTAGCATGAAATGTAGATTTTCAGGCAAGTAGCTAACATATCAGTTACTGTCTCATGAGCATATGCTTTACATTAACGTTAGCTAACTCGCAACCTAGTTAAGTAACTGGCTAGCTTGTTGGAAATGTACAACCTGATGCTTAGCTACAATATCTACATTTCTCCGGTGGTTGTTGTTGCACGTTGAGCGTTAGCTAGCCTAGTCATGTAATGTCAGGCCTTGTTGGGATGTGTCAAACTAGAGATGGCCTTGCTAGTTTGATAGTGATTTTATGAGGTCGGATGTTGAGCATTTGGTGCTGTGCTGAGCTTGCAAACCCATTTTACTTTCAGTGATATATATTTTAATATATCTAGGGAACCCACACAAGTCCACTTATGTATAGAACCCACCAGTATTTTATGGCCCACAAATCATCTTGTGAAAATGTTCATCTACCTGAGTCTTTAATCTAAAGGGCAGCTAGCCCCTCGGGAGATAAAATGCATGTTAGGATAGCTTTCTAGTTAGCTACATTGATTCCACTAGTAACTATCCTCTTAGGTACGTACAGTAGCTAGTTGTTTGGAAGATGGATACACCAGGATTTGTGGTCGTTGTTTCAGTATGATATGTTGGATTAAGGAATACTAGACTCCGTAACAGTCGTTGCCATTCTTGAATTAGGCTGTTACCACTTTCTGGATCGAAAGCTATGCTCAGGTCAATCAATAACATACATGTAGGCTTCTAGAGGCTGGGCAAAGGCTGTGCCTCCTTTGACACTTTCCTTCAGGAAATGTGGAAATGTTCTGCTGTGATTTCTTTGGCAGTGAGACTCTTTGGGGCGGGCAACGCTTCATCACATTCACTCAACCTTTCCTGAGATAATGACATTTCTCCTTCTGTGGATTTCATGAAGGGCATTAGGCACCGTTTCGGCAGGAGGGCACCTGTAGATATTTCCGTCCCCATCTGGGCTTGTGGTCCTGGCCTAACGCTTCCTGTCATTGAGTGTGGAAGTGTTCTGCTTCTCTGGCCCATTGTTGCTCTTTAGGCGTTTGTGAGTCATAGGCTGAATGACCACTGTTGAGCCCTATTGGTATGGCATTTCTTCCCCATCCGCTGTGTTATAGAAAAGACTTGATACTTTAAGTAGGGCGTTAAAGGACAAAATGAAACTTTGGTTCAATACTTTGTATTGTTATAGAGAAACTTCTCATGAACACAAAACTTTTTTTTTATTTCATGAAGATAGGACTTGCCATTGCTGAGATCTTATTTTCAAGATATCTGAAAAGATCAACAAGGTTGCAGACCGGTCAATGTTAATCCTAGTTAATAATTTCACCATCACCTGTCTGGATTTTTTTTTATAATAACATGTTTTGTCCAATATCTCAAGAGAGGGGGGTCATATTGTAATTAAATTGATTAAAAGTAAAGTACAACTTATGAAATAGAAATGCTATATTATGCAAATTAGGCACTACAGAATATATATTTACAGTAATGTAAGCCCAATAATGTGAAGTAGGGTGGTCATATTAACAGATGTTCATGCTTTATACAAAACTGAGTTACAATTCATTACATTTGTTATACAACTTTGCAAATGATATATGTAATATGCTAATTAGTCTGTATGGAATAAAAAGAGAAATACAGCAATGTTAAACCCATTCATTTAAAGTAAGGTGGTCATATCATTAACATATATTGGTGTGTGTGTGTGTGTACCAGGGGTACAAGCAGTGTACATATAATTGTCAGGGCTCGAGAAGCACCTTTTTTTTACAAGGAGCCCGTGGGTGTCTGTAAGCCGGTAATAGACTGCTTTTGACTAAAAATAAATAGAAAATTGGCACCAGCCAAGTGTCCAGGATGAGAGGAAAATCCCATTGTGAGATAATGCTTTTTTTTAGCCTATTCATTGAAGGAAATACCAGTTGATGTAAATACATTTGACTGGTTATGCTTATCGTTCTATTGGTTCATTTGCATCATTTAGTGGAATTAAATTGGCCAGTTTGTATATTCTTTATGCATCTTATTTATCAGATGTGCATAGCGTACAGAGAGCCTTTGAGCAGAAAATGAAGGCCAATGGTGACTTTTTAAAACAGTTTTAATGGCTGTGATAGAAAACCTGAGGATGAATCAACAACATTGTAGGTACTCCGCAACACTAACTTCAGGGTAATAAAGAATGTTTTGTAACCTTTCTTTACCAAGTAAGTCTTCATCATTTCATCATTTCCTGCCACTCATACACATTACATGTGTCTGTTCCATCACCTCTGAAAGTGGATGGCTCACACACATCAGATTTCATGACAGTTTACCTTGTACCAGTCTGGCATGCACAATGGGACGGTGTTGGCGGCTACCTTGGATGGAGTGGTATTACTTGCTGACAGACTTGAAACAATACTGTGACCAATCTCTTGACCCATCTGTTTGACTAAATCAAACATAACACTGCTGCGTATGGTATTCATCATCATTGGAGTGATTATCATCTCCATCACTCTGACCTGTTGTTTGATCAATAACATCCTCTTGTTCATTTACTGACGTTACACCAGACTCCCGGTTAAAGTATGCTCTACCATTCTAGCTATCTGAGCCCCCCGTACCAATACTGGGGTTTACAGTATCACAGTTAACTCCCCTAGGTTGTAAGTCCTCACCAGTGTTGGAATTGGCTAAACTTTTGAACATTTAGATTAGATGTCGACCGATTATGATTTTTCAACGCCGATACCGATTAGAGGACCAAAAAAAGGAGACCCGATTAATCAATACTGAATGAACACTTATTTTAAATTATTATAATACATCAATAAAAATCAATTTAGCCTCAAATAAAATGAAACATGTTCAATTTGGTTTAAATAATGCAAAAACAAAGTGTTGGAGAAGAAAGTAAAAGTGCAATATGTGCCATGTGAAAAAGCTAATGTTTAAGTTCCTTGCTCAGAACATGAGAACAAATGAAAGCTGGTGGTTCCGTTTAACATGAGACTTATTCCAAAATATTCCAAGTTAAGAGGTTGTAGTTAATATAGTATTTATATGACTATTTCTCTCTACCATTTGTATTCCATATACCTTTGACTATTGGATGTTCTTATAGGCACTTCGTTATTGCCAGTGTAACAGTATAGCTTCCGTCCCTCTCCTCGCTCCAACATGGGCTCGAACCAGGAATACAACTACCCTCGAAGCAGCATTACCCATGCAGAGCAAGGGGAACAACTACTCCAAGCCTCAGAGCGAGTGACGTTTGAAACGCTATTAGCGCGCACCCCGCCAACTAGCTAGCCATTTCACATCGGTTACACCAGCCTAATCTCGGGAGTTAATAGGCTTTAAGTCATAAACAGCTCAATGCTTGAAGCACAGGAAAGAGCTGTTGGCAAAACGCACGAAAGTGCTGTTTGAATGAATGCTTACGAGCATGCTGGTTGTCTATCATCGCTCAGTCAGACTGCTCTATCAAATCATAGACTTAATTATAACATAACAAATAAGAGCCTTTGGTCATTAATATGGTCGAAACCGGAAACTATCATTTCGAAAACAAAACGTTTATCGCATATACCCTGACTCTGCGTGCAATGAACGCAAGAGAAGTGACACAATTTCACCTGGTTAATATTGCCTGCTAACCTGGATTTCTTTTAGCTAAATATGCAAGTTTAAAAATACATCTGTGTATTAATTTTAAGAAAGGTATTGATGTTTATGGTTAGGTACATGTTGGAGCAACGATAGTCTTTTTTCCGCGAATGCACAACGCATCAATTATATGCAACGCAGGACATGCTAGATAACTACACATGGATGATGATATTACTAGTTTAACTAGTGATTGATTTATTGTTTTATTTTTATTTTTTATAAGATAAGTGTAATGCTAGCTAGTAACTTACTTTGGCTTCTTATTGCATTCGCGTAACCGGTAGGCTCCCCGTGGAGTGCAATGAGAGGTAGGTGGTTAGAGCGTTGGACTAGTTAACCAAAAGGTTGCAAGATTGAATCCCCGAGCTGACAAGGTAAAAATATGTCATTCTGCCCCTGAACAAGGCAGTTAACCCCCACCAGAATGTGTTCTTGACTGACATGTCTAGTTAAATAAAGGTACAAAAAATAAAATATCTGCCAAATCGGTGTCCAAAAATACAGATTTCCGATTTGGCTATTCCGATTAATTGGTCGACCTCTAATTTAGATTTGTATTTTTTTATTTCACCTTTATTTAACCATGTACGCTAGTTGAGAACAAGTTCTCATTTGCAACTGCGACCTGGCCAAGATAAAGCAAAGCAGTGTGACACAGACAACAGTTACACATGGAGTAAATGATAAAAAAGCCAATAACACAATAAACAAGCCAATAACACAGTAGAAAAAATAAAGTCAATATACAGTGTGTGCAAAAGGCATGAGGGGATGGGCAATAAATAGGCCATAGGAGTGAATAATTACAATTTAGCAGATTAACACTGGAGTGATAAATGAGCTGATAATGATGTGCAAATAGAGATACTAGTGTGCAAAAGAGCAGAAAAGTAAATAAAAACAGTATGAGGATGAGGTAGTTGTAGATTGGGTGGGCTATTTACAGATGGACTATGTAAGCTGCTCAGATAGTTGGTGAGGGGGGGGAAGAAAGTCTCCAACTAAAGCGATTTTTACAATTTGTTCCAGTCACTGGCAGCAGAGAACTGGAAGATAAGGCGGCCAAATTAGGTGTTTGCTTTGGGGATGGTCAGTGAAATATACCTGCTGGAACATGTGCTACGGATGGGTGTTGTTATCGTGACCAGTGAACTGAGAAGGCGGAGCTTTACCTAGCATAGAATTATAGATGACCTGGAGCCAGTGGGTCTGGCGACGAATATGTAGCGAGGGCCAGCCGACTAGAGCATACAGGTCGCAGTGGTAGGTGATATTAAGTAAATGATGGATCAGAAGCATAGAATATAAGGAGTGAAAGAGACTGGGTTTTATGTCTGAAGTTAATGGTTCTCTGAAGAAAGACAGATGGCTTTGGAATGTGTTGGATGGACGGGAGGAAGTCACAGGATTGCTATAGGGGAAGCAGATGGGCATCTGATAATTAGGTGAAGGAG
Source organism: Oncorhynchus keta (assembly GCF_023373465.1). Lineage (NCBI taxonomy): Eukaryota > Metazoa > Chordata > Actinopteri > Salmoniformes > Salmonidae > Oncorhynchus > Oncorhynchus keta. The sequence goes on from NC_068428.1 coordinate 5,155,599, forward strand.
GAGTTGAGGTCAGGTCAGATCCCCTGAAGGGAGTAATACGTTTTTTTTTACTCTATTACCCTCTTACTGTGGAACCATAAGATGAGAGGAGTGTCTAAAGTGGGATATATATCTATCTGTGATGGTGAGATGTTTTTTTGTTGTTGTCTGAATACAGCTGTGTCAACCCTTTGGGAAGAATTAAACTTGGTTAAACTTCTCTAGTGTCCGTGAGTTATTTACTCTGAAAAATAAGAACCTAACACCAGTAAAAGTGGTGGATCACCATTGTGCTTGACCAGAGTACCTGGATTCTTTGGTGTGGACATTCATGACGAATATTCAAATTGACTGTCTCCTTGAAGTTGACGGCAGGTGTAGTTCTCTTCTCTGGAGCACTGCTGTATTCCCGGTGATCTTGTAGATCCGGGTCATGGCACCAATTTTGTAACCAACTTCACACAGCCCCCCAGAAGAAAGGCACACAGACACCCACACTTCAGGTTGACTCGGGTTTTCATCTGCAGTAAAGTATATCAAACCGTGATGACAGGCACTGACAGGACGGTCACATTCACACGTTCACTGGTTAGGTGGGACACGAGACATCTTTTAGATAGGAGCAACATTAATGATACATGCCCTCAACGTGAAGTGATATTAATCTATAAATACAGAGCACAACTACAACCCTTCTTATATTTATTAAAACCTTTTAGGGAGTTTTATTCCTCTGCTGGTAGCGTGACTACAGCTCAAGCTCATTACCATAACGCACAATGCGCAAAAATATTCCTAAAAATATTTAACCTCCACACATTAACAAGTAAAATAGCTCAAATGAAAGATAAACAAGTTGTTTATCTAGCCAGCAAGTCAGATTTCTAAAATGTTTTACGGCGAAAACATAGCACATATTTATGTCAAACCACCACCGCAGACATATCTCATTAGCATAGCCAAGTAGGAAAAAATATGCAATCAACAAATGCAGGATTAAAAAAAAAATCATTTCACTAACCTTTTGAAATCTTCATCAGATGACAGTAATATAACATGTTACACAGTACATTCATTTTTTTTCAATAATATGCTATATATATCCATAAATCTCTGTTTACAATTACGCATCGTTCAAAAAATGCTACTAAAATGTGAGGAGAAATTAAATAGCTCCGGCAGATAACGTCAGCTAACAAGGAATACACATCATAAACTTTGACTAAATATGCATGTTTTACATATGTATAGGAAGATACACTTATTCTAAATGCAATCGCTGTGTTACATGTATTTTTAACGTTACAGGTAGAGTTCACTAGGCTAAACTAGGAGTCGGCGCTCCAAAAGTACCATTCTGGCTCCTCTACATTAGAGTCGACAGAAACCCAAAATTAACACAAATATTTCCTTACCTTTGCTGTTCTTCCATCAACAGAACTGGAAGGGATTAACTCACCAAACCAGCGTTTAGTTTTCAAGTCTGCGTCTTTCGGTTCTCAAAATACACGCATTTCGGTCAAAATGTAGGCAAAAATTGAAGTGGATGCGCACCAAAACGTCGAAATGATATATTATATGTTGAGTTAACTTGTCAAACTAACTTCATAATCAAGCTTTAACATGTTATAAAGGTGTACAGCAATTTTGAGAACAAACAGAAACACAGGCACCGTTCAATCGATCTTGGAAAAGAGAGAGGACTTGACCATTGCGCACAGAAAAGTGACAGGTTTTTTTGAGTGACTGAGAGCTTACCGCGTGCTCAAACTCTCGCGAGCGGGCGATTCTCACAATGAGAAGCCCCATTGAAAGCTGAGATCACGCTGAACACGTGGAGACTGTTCCTGGCGCTGTAACTGTTTGGGGAGGGTGTTTGCGATGAGGTCAAAGGTGACCCAACTTTTCAGATGAGAAGAGATAGTTTGGGAGAATGCAGATTTTGAGAGTTCTGCTTTACATAGAGACATAATTTAAACGGTTTTAGAAGCTTTAGTGTTTTCTATTAGATAATATTTTTTATTTGCATATATTAGCAACTTTTGACAAATGTATCATGTTTTATATGGGTACCCAAATCCTCCAGAAGGGGCAGTAAACCGTGGTATCCTGAACAGGTTAAGTGAATGTTTATATGAAAATAAACATTCACTTAATATTTCAATAAATTACCTGCTAGCAATAGCTATTGTGACATTGTAGTGCAGTGGCCAAGTTAGCTCGTCATTAACATGGCTAGCTAAGCCAGTAAAAACTTGGTTAACTTGCCGAATTAGGTGTTAAATACATTAACAGCAAAATAAATATATACAGTTGAAGTTGGAAGTTTACATGCATGTTGCCAAATACATTTAAAGTCAGTTTTTCACCATTTCTGACATTTTATACTAGTAAAAATTCCCTGTCTTAGGTCAGTTAGCATCACCACTTTATTTTAAGATTCCCAGTGGGCCAGAAGTTTACATATACTCAATTAGTAGCATTGTCTAACTTGGGTCAGATGTTTCCGGTAGCCTTCCACAAGCTTCCCACAATAAGTTGGGTGCATTTTGGCCCATTACTCCTGACAGGGCTGGTTGTAACTGAGTCAGGCTTGCACACGCTTCATCAGTTCTGCCCACACATTTTCTATAGGATTAAGGTCAGGGCTTTGTGATGGCCACTCCAATACCTTGACTTTGTTGTCCTTAAGCCATTTTTGCCACAACTTTGGAAGTATGCTTGGGGTCATTGTCCATTTGGAAGACCCATTTGCGACTAAGCTTTAACTTCCTGAATGATGTCTTGAGATGTTGCTTCAATATCTCCAAATAATTGTCATTCCTCATGATGCCACTTATTTTGTGAAGTGCATCAGTCCCTCCTGCAGCAAAGCACCCCCACAACATGCTGCCACCCCCTTGCTTCACGGTTGGGATGGTGTTCTTTGGCTTGCAGGCCTCCCCTTTTTCCTCCAAACATAACGATGGTCATTATGGCCAATGATTTCTATTTTTGTTTCATCAGTCCAGAGGACATTTCTCCAAAAAGTACTATCTTGTCTCCATTTGCAGTTGCGAACCGTAGCTTCTTCCTTGCTGAGCGGCCTTTCAGGTTATGTGGATATAGGACTCGTTTTACTGTGGATATAGATACTTTTGTACTTGTTTCCCCCAACATCTTCACAAGGTCCTTTGCTGTTGTTCTAGGATTGATTTGAACTTTTTGCACCAAAGTACGTTCATCTCTAGGAAACACAACGCGTCTCCCTCCTGAGCGTTATGACAGCTGCTTGGTCCCATGGTGTTTATACTTGCGTACGATTGTTTGTACAGATGAACGTGGTACCTTCAGGTGTTTGGAAACTTCTCCCAAGGATGAACCAGACTTGTGGAGGTCCACAATTTTTTTCTGAGGTCTTTGCTGATTTCTTTTGATTTTCCCATGATGGCAAGCAAGGAGGCACTGAGTTTGAAGATGGGCCTTGAAATGCATCTAGAGGTACACCTCCAATTGACTCAAATTATGTCAATTAGTCTGTCAGAAGATTCTGAAGCCCTGACATTTTTTGGGAATTTCCCAAGCTGTTTAAAGGTACAGTCAACTTAGTGTATTTTAATTTCTGACCCACTGGAATTATGATACTGTGAATTATAAGTCAAATCTTTCTGTAAACAATTGTTTGAAAAATGACTTGTCATGCACAAAGTAGATGGCCTAACCGACTTGCCAAAACTATAGTTTAACAAGAAATTTGAATTCAACTGTACATAGTCACATTCGCTATTTAATTTAGGATATATGAACCTGTTTTCCAACAACACTTTTTATGCAGAGGAAGGAGACACGATCCTGCTCTCAGAATATCTCTCTGACTGAGGAGCAGGCAGACCAACTTCCCAAATAGGGGAGAAGCACTCAAAACCCACTAGTTGTTCTTTCAAAGAAAATAATACAAAAATGGTAAGTCCGAAGACCTCTTCTATTACCAACCTTAATACAATGGCAGCAAATATTCTTATGAATTCAGCAACACATAATGAAAGGTAACTTTATTTATATCACCCCTTTTCCTGAAGTGAATGGTTTCACCCACTACTCTACTCGCGAACTGCGGCATTCTTTGATATCTACATTGCGTGCGAGGTTGATGGAAACTCTACAGTTTCACTTTGTCACACTAAGCTAGACAGAAGATGCTACCTGCTCCCAAAGTATCGATTACTTCAATCTACTAGCCCTATAATGAATTTTATTTTGAAATTTCATCTGATGGGTTCTTTGAATCAGTACACCACACACACACGATATCTAGCGGCAAAAAGTATCTGACAGCCACCTAGCTAGAATTGACATGCACCCCTACTGAAATCTCAAAAGCTCAGAACGTATTCATACCTCTTGACTTATTCCACATTTTGTGGTGTTACAGCCTGATTAAATTAAATGTAAATCTCACTCGTCTGCACATAATACCCAATAATGACAAAGTGAAAATGTATTTTTTTGTCATTTTAATTGTTTTTTTTTTTCTTCCCCATTTGATTTACCCAACATTCGTAGCACTTTGAAGGTGCGTAATATATGTTTATTAGCACCCCTTGTTGGATGGGGATTTGATTTGAACAGACCTCCAGGCTGTGTAAGGGCTATTTGACCAAGGAGACCTGGAGTGCTGCTTCAGATGACCTGGCCTCCACAATCACCTGACCTCAACCCAATTCAAATCAAATGTTATTTGTCACATACACTTGGTTAGCAGATGTTTAATGCGAGTGTAGCGAAATGCTTGTGCGTCTAGTTCCGACAATGCAGTAATAACCAACGAGTAATCTAACCTAACAATTTCACAACAGCTACCTTATACACACAAGTGTAAAGGGATGAAGAAAATGTTCATAAAGATATATGAATGAGTGATGGTGCAGAATGGCATAGGCAAGATGCAGTAGATGGTATTGAGTACAGTATATACGATGAGATGAGTAATGTAGAGTATGTAAACATTATATTAAGTGGCATTGTTTAAAGTGGCAAGTGATACATTGTTTTTACATGTATTGCAGCAGCCACTCAATGTTAGTGATGGCTGTTTAACAGTCTGATGGCCTTGAGATAGAAGCTGTTTTTCAGTCTCGGTCCCTGCTTTGGTGCACCTGTACTGACCTCGCCTTCTGGATGATAGCGGGGTGAACAGGCACTGGCTCGGGTGGTTGTTGTCCTTGATGATCTTTATGGCCTTCCTGTGATATCGGGTAGTGTAGGTGTCCTGGAGGGCAGGTAGTTTGCCCCAGGTGATGCGTTCTGCGGACCTCACTACCCTCTGGAGAGCCTTACGGAATGTGGGCGGAGCAGTTGCCGTACCAGGCGGTCATACAGCCCGACAGCATGCTCTCGATTGTGCATCTGTAAAAGTTTGTGCTTTTGGTGACCAGCCGAATTTCTTCAGCCTCCTGAGGTTGAATAGGCACTGCTGTGCCTTCTTCACCACACTGTCTGTGTGGGTGGACCAATTCAGTTTGTCCGTGATGTGTACGCCGAGGAACTTAACTTTCTACCCTCTCCACTACTGTCCCGTCGATGTGGATAGGGGGGTGCTCCCTCTGCTGTTTCCTGAAGTCCACGATCATCTCCTTTTGTTTTGTTGACGTTGAGTGTGAGGTTATTTTCCTGACACCACACTCTGAGGGCCCTCGCCTCCTCCCTGTAGGCCGTCTCGTCATTGTTGGTAATCAAGCCCACCGCTGTAGAGTCGTCTGCAAACTTGATGATTGAGTTGGATGCGTGCATTGCCACGCAGTCGTGGGTGAACAGGGAGTATAGGAGAGGGCTCAGAACGCACCCATGTGGGGCCCCAGTGTTGAGGATCAGCGAGGTGATGTTGTTACGTACCCTCACCACCTGGGTGCGGCCCGTCAGGAAGTCCAGTACCCAGTTGCACAGGGCGGGGTCGAGACCCAGGGTATCGAGTTTGGAGGGTACTATGGTATTAAATGCTGAGCTATAGTCGATGAACAGCATTCTCACATAGGTATTCCTCTTGTCCAGATGGGTAAGGGAAGTGTGCAGTGTGGTTGCGATTGCGTCATCTGTGGACCTTTTGTGGCGGTAAGCAAATTGGAGTGGGTCTAGGGTGTCAGGTTGGGTGGAGGTGATATGGTCCTTGACTAGTCTCTCAAAGCACTTCATGATGACTGAAGTGAGTGCCACGGGGCGGTAGTCATTTAGCTCAGTTACCTTAGCTTTCTTGGGAACAGGAACAACTGAGATGGTTTGGGATGAGTTGGACTGCGGAGTGAAGGAAAAGCAGAGGGAACTCCTTCAAGATTGTTGAAAAATTATTCCAGATACAGCTGGTTGAGAGAATGCCAAGAGTGTGCACAGCTGTCATCAAGGCAAGGCAAAGGGTGGCTACTTTGAAGAACCTCAAATATAAAATATATTTTGATTGAACACTTTTTAGTTACTACATGATTCCGTATGTGTTATCATAGTTTTTCTTCACTATTATTCTACAATGTAGAAAATAGTCAATAAGAAATTGAATGAGTAGGTGTCAACTTTTTTTTGACAGGTACTGTATATAAAATGTTTCTTATTGTAGTCTTTGCTCGGCATCAGACACATTTTGTGCTTCAGTTGCACTTCTAAACTCAGATGAGAATTCACTAACAGGCATTCCATCAGTAGATTGCGCTCTTACTGATGTGTTGCTACTTTTCTCCAGTACATTTTGCTTGCAGATGTCCAAACTCACCAAAAATTACTTTAAGTAGCTACTATTTTAAGTATAACTTTTTGAGCTAGATTGCCAGTCTTTGTCGTTTGTTTTTCATTTGCGCTCGCTAGCAGTCTTCATATTGAAATCTGCTATTAGTTTGTGCAAATGTTGTTAGCAATCTGGTAACTGATGCCCAATTAGCTTATTTTTTTTGCCCCTTGTGTACTAAGACGGCAATACTGTAAATCCCGCGATGAAAGGCTATATGAAAATCTGGATACCGTCCTAGTTAATGGATGATTTGATATCCATCCGAGCCCACCAACATGTAGGACAATTAACTAGATCCTAGCACAGTTTTTTCAGAATGGGAATGTCATTCATGTATTGTTTTTGTGTCGTTCACAGAATGGGACGAAGAAATCGTGGGACTTCATGCGAACTCATGACAGGTGAGCTTTTATCTGCCATTGACCCGTTTCGTTGTTGATAAGAGAAACTCCGTGCTAGAGATGGGGTGTATTCACATGAACACACTCAAACACACTCTTTCAACTACCTCGCTGTCAGCTGAGAAGAGTCTTCAGATGTGAAAACCCCACATGCCCACCCCCCCCCCTTCCCAACGCATTCCTATACCCTTCACTTTGACTTGCTACCTAATAAACTAACAAAATATAATATTGAGGCCATTTCCTTGAACTTGGGAAAGCCCAGACAATTTCTCTCTTCAGTCAGTATAAGCTCTTGGCATTTCTTGTGGAGATGAGGGGAGGAGGTATGAGGGGACATTTTTGGCTGATATTTTCCTTGCAAAAAAACCTTTAGCGTTTAACATTTAGCGGCCTTTTAAGCATTCTAGTATAGTTGAAACGCACAAACTGACAAAGTTAGTTTGTTGGCATTTACGTATATCCCCATTACCAGTAAAACATAAAACCTATTTCTTTAATTTGCTGTGCTGTTTCGTTGTTCATTTAAGTCGTTTCATTCTCAACCAAGATTTCATCATACATTTCAAGCAGTGAGGTTTCAGCTCTCTGTCCGTGGCCTCTTCCTCGGTGCGCATTGTCACTGTGTCCGTTTCCATCTTGTCCAGCTCTGTCTGTCCGTGGACTCTCCTCTTCGGTGCGCACTGTCACTGTGTCCGTTTCCATCTTGTCCAGCTGTAACTGTAACATTTCACGTAAACCCTGTTTCTTGTCTGCATCGAAGTAGCGGTCCTTGTACCTAGCATCGAGCATGGTGGCGACACAGTAAAGCGGCTCAGAGAGAATGCCTGTTAAAGAAGTAGTGGTCTTTGTACCTAGCATCGAGCATGGTGGCGACACAGTAAAGCGGCTCAGAGAGAATGCCACCGACTCGCTTGTTCACAGCCTCTAGTAGAGTACATTTGGCAGTTTGTTGAGCAGGCATTTCTTGAAGCTAATAGCAGTGACACCCATAGCAAGTAGCTCAAGTAACTCATGGGTGAACAGGGAGTACAGGAGAGGGCTCAACTCCGTGTAACTCCGGTATGGCTACATCTGAACAATAGCGCCTACTTGGTAGTGTGTACCGGGGCCCGAGGTGCTCGACCAGTCGGCAAAAGCCAACATCCATGACAGAGTGGTTGATTGTCAAGGGCAATGAATTCCATTATCTTGGCGTTAATGAATTTCGCGTTTTGAGTTGTCTCACTAAAATTCATTGCAAATTACAAAAAGTTTAAGAACAAATTTACTCACATAGTTTGGATATCCCAAAAAAGCAAAATTCCAAGAATTATTTAATAAATGAAGTCAACTTGGAAAATCATTAATCAACTGTTATAGTTGTAGATCTTATCTCAATTGTTGGAATTAAGACCTATCGTGTTCCTGATGTTATTTCATGTGACTTTTTTGTAACTTTTTTGGTGAATGTGGGTTCCTCTGTTAAAGAAAATTGAGAATACTTCTGGAAATCCCTTGTCTGCTTTCTTTTGATCTTCCTGATGTTATGGAGGTGATGGCGGTAACTGGCAACTTAAAGATTTCATCATGTTATTAGTCACTACCCTAAACCGTACTTTGACATTCAGAGTCCTGTACTTTGCTTAATTTATCTTTGCCTCGATCTTGGCTAGTCTCCCACAGTCCCTGCCACTGGAGAACATCCCCACAGCATGATGCTGCCACCACCATCCTTCACTGTAGGGAGGGTACCAGGTTTCCTCCAGATGTGACACTTGGCATTCAGGCCAAATAGTTCAATTTTGGTTTCATCAGACCAGAGAATCCTGTTTCTTATGTTCAGTCCTTTAGGTGCATTTTTGGCCAATTCCAAGGGGGCTGTCTTGTACCTTTCTTAAAATGTATTTTGTATAATATTTTTTTACTGAGGAGTGGCTTCCATCTAGCCACACTACAATAAAGGCCTGATTGGTGGAGTGCTGCAGAGATGGTTTTCCTTCTGGAAGGTTCTCGTAACTCTAGAGCTCTGTCAGAGTGACCATTGGGTTCTTGGTCACCTCCCTGACCAAGACCCTTCTCCCCCGATTGCTGAGTTTGACAGCTCTGTGAAGTCTTGGTTGTTCCCAACTTTTTCCATTTTAAGAATAATGGAGGCCACTGTGTTCTTGGACCTTCAATGCTGTCAAACAAATGTTGGTACCCTTCCCCAGATCTGTGCCTCGATACAATCCTGTCTTGGAGCTCTTCTGACAATTCCTTTGACCTCATGGCTTGGTTTTTGATCTAACTGTCAACTGTGGGACCATATATAGACCGGTTTGTGTGCCTTTCCAAATCATGTCCAATGAATTAAATCTACCACAGGTGGACTACAATCAAGTTGTAGAAACATCTCAAGGATGATCAGTGGAAACAGGATACAGTTGAGCTCACATCAAAGGGTCTAAATACTTATGTAAATGTATTTCTGTTATTTTTAATACATTTGCATATATATATATATATCACACACTACCATTCAACTGTTTGGGGTCACTTAGAAATGTCTTTATGTTTTTGTCTATTAAAATAACATCAACTTGATCAGAAATACAGTGTAGACATGGTTAATGTTGTAAATGGCTATTGTAACTGGAAACGGACAATTTTTATTTGATTTTTTATGGAATATCTACATAGGCGTACAGAGGCCCATTATCAGCAACCATCACTTCTGTGTTCAATGGCAGGATGGATCATCAACATTGTAGTTACTCCACAATACTCAATACTCCACAATACTAACCTAATTGACAGTGAAAATTAAGCCTGTACAAAATAAAACATATTCCAAAACATGCATCCTGTTTTTGCCGTAAGTCCCTACAGTAAAACTGCAACAAATGTGACACAATGCCCTGAATACAAAGCGTTGTGTAGCGGTTTCCCCAAACATCACTGAGTACCATTCTTCATATTATCAAGCATGGTGGTGGTTGCATCATGCTATGGGTATGCTTGTCATTGACGAGGACTAGGGAGTTTTTTTTATTTTTGCAAAAAGAAACCGATTTAGAGCTAAGCACAGAAACTCTTGGAAAGCAGACGGAACCAGGTTATTTTCGAACAGACACTGAGAGAAAGTTACCTTTCAGTATGCCAATAACCTGAAATATAAGGCCAAATATGCACTGAGTTGCTTACCACAGTGTTCCCGAGTGGCATATTTACAGTTTACTTAAATTGGCTTAAAATCTATGGCAAGACTTAAATGACTCTAGCAATGATCAACAACCAACGTGAAACCGTTGAATATTGTTTTTTTAAAGAATAATGTGCAAATATTTGTACAATCCAGTTGTGCAAAGCTCTTAGACTTACCCGGAAAGACTCAGGGGTGTGAATACTTAAGTAAATTAGATTTCTGTATTTCATTTTCAATACATTGGGGGGGTGTAGATGGTTGAGGGGAGAAAAATATTGTGTTTATTACATTTTGAGTTGGCTGTAACAAAATGTGGTGTAAACACTTTCTGAAGGCACTGTATATACTTTCGAAAAAATTATTTGGTTATGTTTCTAAAGGTATTGGGTAACTTATTTTTAATGTTTTTCAATGAACACAATAGCCTTATTCTGAGTTAGTTTACAGTAACAATCTGCTACTGTGTGCATGGAACAGCAGTTATTCTGGGAAAAAGGTATATTTTGAAATATAACAATGTTATAGGTCCCAGTTTTGGGACTGGTGTGGCAGATAATAGTTCCTGTAACAGGATAGATGATGAAACGGGCTTCTCTTTCAAAGGTTCTCAATTATTTTATTCAACATTCTCTAGTGCAAACTGTCTTTCTGTATTTTCATTGTATTTCAATGTTTTCTTGTTTTTTTTTGTCTTGAATCTCACATCCCTGACATTACTTCATACACATATCAAACATGCATCAATTTACACATAAAACATATTAAAATCAAATTCACATCCTCCAATTCTTTACATTTGTACCCCAAACACTTAATTTGAATTTGCCTGTTTAGGCTATAATTATGAAGTTGATTGTTGCCCACTATAGCCCCATAGGAGACTGTAAAACATGAAAGCCTTTAAAGACTGGAATAACTCATTTGAAGTTAACATAAACTCACTCACTTTTGTACAATTGACCTTATTTTAGCGCCCCAAAAACGTAATACTTCCAGATCAACTGCAATGTCAATACCATTGTAAAGCACAATTTCTCCCCTTTCCAACAAAATCAATTACATGACCTAAACGCTGCCCATTTCTGCATAATTCAAGCAGAGCCCTGTCGGGTCTTTTTAAAAATGGCACGTGGGGAAGCGAAACTAATGCGTGATAGTGAGAAGGAGAGATGTTGTGAAAAAAAGCATTTTTTTCCCACTCGATCTGTCCAACTTATCACCTCAAATGTAAACAAAACACTGAGTTTATATAATGTGTCATTACATACCTATTTGAAGGTTTGTCGAATTTGAATCGGGGTTTTTAGGGTTGTGCTAAAGTGATCTTAGAAGTAAACAGCGGATTTGAGAATGATGATCGCATGCAATGATGATGCAAAAAATTACTAGGTATCCCCCCTTAACCCCGTCACTGTTCATTTCTTGTTTTAAAAAGATGATCTCCACCAGGTGAGAGATTGTAAGACATGACACGTCACAATGTAACGGAGGGTCTTTTTTTTTTTAGCTTTTCTCCAATACTACAGAGCCATTACCATGTTGATCAACACTTGAATAGAAACCTAGTTCACACCCCCGATTTTGAAGTCAACAGTCACTAGAGTCCCATTAATTTTCTTTGTAACCTCGTTTGAATGTTGCGCACATTTGTACGGAATGGGGTGAATTTACGTTACTTCATACCCATGCTCAAAATACATTCACCCAGTGTAAGAAGAGCTAATAGAAAGACAAGACTATTGCAACTGACATTAATGTTAATTATTGGAAAATGACTGAACAAGCTAGCGTAGCACTAACCGGAGCTAGCCAACAGCTGACTGGAGCTAGCCAACAGCTAGCAGCTTTTCTAACATTTACAGTATAACAATTAGAATGTTCTTAAACATCGCCGTTACAACATTAAATTCTCTAAACCCTTAGGATATTGTTAGGTGTGTCTTTTTCAAAAATAAAGATGTTAAGAAGTAAAAAAAATTCTAAATGGAAGGACTGCATCTCAATTTCATTTTACGCTCAACGTGCGTTTTCAGTCCTGTAAGAAGTTATACAATTACTATGTTCAAAACCATTACATTCACTTCAACAGGCAAGTTCCAAAACTATATTCTGGTATCCAGGCTGGCTCACATCTGGCCGTGATTGGGAGTCCCATAGAGCGGCGCACAATTGGCCCAGCGTTGTCCAGGTTTGGCTGGGGGGGTGGGCCGTCATTGTAAATAAGAATTTTTCTTAACTGACTTGGCTAGTTAAAGGTTAAATGTAGAATATTAATTTTATTTTTTATTATTTTTGTCTTTTTGCACTTTACTGACCTCCCAGATTTGGGACTGCTGCAGCAGATAATTTATCCTGTGTTACAGGAATTTATGAAACGAGAGAACCGTAGTCCCAGATCGCATATAGTGCCAAGCAAACACGTCTCACTGCCTCCTACTGGCCAACAGTAGTATAAATTCATTGCAATGGCGAGAACTTGGAATGACATTTCGGTAAAAGCATTCTTCCCCAATGAACAGAAACACAACTAACTGTACATTTAGTGTGCGTCGCACTAATCTCTTTTGCAAAGATAATAGTAACTTCAGGCCAGTTAATATTCTACCTCTGGTGTTGAAGGTTGTTAGTGTGTAGCAGAGTAACTGATTGCCCACCTCAACAACAGCCCCTTCACATTACACTCCATGCAGTTTGGCTTCAGAGCGAAACACTCCACAGAAACGGCCAACTGCTTTCTTCTGGAAAATGTGAAGTCCAAGATGGACAAAGGGTGCGTTGTTGGGGCTGTGTTTCTGGACCTAAGGAAGGCATTTGATACTGTTAACCATGAGATTCTCATCACAAAATTGTCCAAGTTCAACTTTTCCCCTGATGCCTTGAGATGGATGAAATCATACCTTGAAGGCAGAACTCAGTATGTCAGAGTGAGCAATAAGCTGTCGCCCACTCTTAGCTATGATGTGGGCGTGCCCCAAGGGTCAATACTGGGGCCCCTCCTGTTCAGCTCGTACATTAATGACCTGCCTTCTGTTTGTACTTGGTCTGAAGTTCAAATGTATGCAGATGATGCGGTGATATGTGCATACAAACAACAAGCTGCACACTAACTCACTAATGTAATGGTCCGGGTTACAAGGTGGCTCAGTGACTCATGTTAGCATCTCAATGTGAAAAAAAAACTGCATGTTGTTCACAAAGCAGGCAACTGATGCTACTGAGCCAGATGTCTGTGTCAGGGGAGAAACTCCAGGTGGTATCTGATTTCATACTCATCATACTTGATTCCAACCTCTCTCTGTAAAAGCAGGTGAAAAAGTTAACTCTAACCAAATTCAACTTAGCTAATTTCCGATGTACACGAAATTGTTTGACTACAGAAGTAGCTAAACTGTACTTAAAATCTATGACACTCCCCCACTTAACATATTACTTGACTAGTTGGGACCAAGATTGTTGTAAAACAATAAAACCCATTCAGTCTGTCTACAAACAGGCTCTCAAAGTGCTTGATAGAAAGCCCAATAGCCATCATAACCGTTACATCCTCAGAAAGCATGAGCTCCTGAGTTGGAAAAATCATGTGCAATACACCAACGCGTGTCTTGTATTCAAGATCCTAAATGGCCTAGCTCACCCTCCACTCAGTATTTTTGTTAAACAGAAATCCCAAACATATGGCAGCAGATCCACAAGGTCTGCCATGAGAGGTGACTGTATATATAAGCAACTTTAGTCAATCTGTTTTCTCTGAGGGCTTCTCATGTTTGGAACATCCGACACATCTTGCACCACCTATGACACCTATCACACTTTCACAAAAACATGAAGACATGGCTAAAGGCCAATCATACTTGTGAACATAATCCCTAGTTGTGTATGGCCACTTTCCATCTTGTCTGTAGATTGTGGAAACACTTTGGTGATTTTTATTTATTTTGTCTTGTTGCTTTTTTGTCCTATGTTGCTTTGCATCTGCTCACTGCTCATTGATTGTCTGTATTGTAATGTTTTTTTAATAACCTGCCCACAGACTGTGGTTGAAAATTAGCCGGCTGGCTAAAACAGGAACTTTTACTGAAACGTTGATTTAATTTGCACTGTCGCTGTAAAAAATAAGCCCGACGGTAAGTGTTTTGGAAACCTCAATCTGTTCTTTCTGATACTGTATAGAAATCAAAATTCCTTACCTGCATGTGACTGTAGGAAGATTTGAAAAAGTCACTTTTCGGTGCTAAAATGTCCTCCGAACTGCTAATAACACATTTTCATCGTTTCCCGGACCCCGTCTGTAATACCTACATGTTGTAAGCAGACCACCATAGTCCCTGTGCCCAAGAACACCAATGTAACCTGTTGTTGAAGGAATTTAATTCCTCTGTTTTAATTCCCAATTAAAATTAAACACTGTTAATTCATAAGAATTTGTAAGACCCTTATTTTATAGGAATGGACAGAGCCCGGTCTTAAAAGTCAATTAACAGCCTTTATTCAAGAGACTACTGCCACAATACAGGTTACCACAGGTTATAAACTGAAAATGACGTCATTAGCTCTAACACTACCCCGTGCCATCTCCGTTCCAGTACCAAGGCTGTGTCTCAAGCCTTCCCACATCTGTCTCCCTACCAATTTAATATAATTTACCAGTCAAGGTTTTCTTGTGTAGATAAGCATTTTAGCCAGTCTGATTCATTTGTACCAAGGAACAGACAGTCATTGTTACTAAACTCTTGACCACATTCACACACATTATTTTCAGTACTGGGATCTGATAAGAAAATTCATACATATACAGTAACATTTAGTATTCTGATTAGTACATATACAGTAACATAGTATTCTGATTAGTACATCCTGATTGAAATTTATACATATTTAGTCATTATAGATAGTCATTTAGACAGGTGTTAAGGGAATTTTTATCGCCCCGTAGTACTCACATCTGTAGCCAGGAAATCCTTTGAATGGCTGGTCATGGCTCACATCAACATTATCCCAGACACCCTGGACCCACTAATTTGCTTACTGCCCCAACAGGTCCACAGATGAGACAATCTCTATTGCACTCCACACTGCCCTTTCCCACTTTTGCAAAAGGAACACCTACGTGAGAATGCTGTTGACTCAGCGTTCAATACCATAGTGCCCTCCAAGCACATCACTAAGCTAAAGATCCTAGGACTGAACACCTCCCTCTGCAACTGGATAATGGACTTCCTGACGGGCCACCCACAGGTGGGGATGGCATGCAACAACACATCTGCTACGCTGACCATCAACACGGGGCCCCGGTGGTGCGTGCTTAGTCCCCTCCTGTACTCCCTGTTCACCCATGACCGTGCATGTCTCCAACACCATTACGTTTGCAGAAGACACCACAGTGGTAGGCCTGATCACTAGAGGTCGACCAATTATTTATCAGAATGGCCGATTTAATTAGGGCCGATTTCAACTTTTCATAATAATCTGTATTTTTGGACACCGATTGTGGATGATTATTTTATTTTTTTCTCCACCTTTTATCTAACTAGGCAAGTCAGTTAAGAACACATTCTTATTTTCATGGTGGGTTAACTGCCTTGTTCAGGGGCAGAAGGACAGATTTTTACCTGGTCAGTTCTGGGATTTGTTTCTGCAACCTTCCGGTTACTAGTCCAACGCTCTAACCACCTGCCTTACATTGCACTCCACGAGGAACCTGCGTGGCAGGCTGACTACCTGTTATGAGAGGGCAGCAAGAAGCCAAGGTAAGTTGCTAGCTTGCATTAAACATATCTTATAAAGAAAACAATCAGTCTTAACATAATCACTAGTTAACTACACATGGTTGATATTACTAGTTTATCTAGCGCGTCCTGCGTTGCGTATAATCGATGCGGTGCCTGTTCATTTCTCATCGAATCACAGCCTACTTCGCCAAACGGGTGATGATTTAACAAGCTCATTCGCGAAAAAGGCACTGTTGCACCAATGTGTACCTAAACATCCATGCCTTTCTTTAAAATCAATACACAAGTATATTTTTAATCCTGCATATTTAGTTAATATTGCCTACTAACATGAATTCCTTATAAGTAGGGAAATTGTGTCACTTGCGTTCCGTATAAGCAGTCAGGGTATATGCAGCAGTTTGGGACATTTATTCCTAACGAAGACTAATTCATTTGCCAGAATTGTACATAATTATGACATAACATTGAAGGTTGTACAATGTAACAGCAGTATTTAGACTTGGATGCCATCCGTTTGATAAAATATGGAAAGGTTCTGTATTTCACTGAAAGAATAAACATTTTGTTTTTGAAATGATAGTTTCTGGATTTGACCATATTAATAACCAAAGGCTCTTATTTCTGTGTTATAATTAAGTCTATGATAGAGCCGTCTGACTGAGCGACGGTAGGCAGCAGCAGGCTCGTACGCATTCATTCAAACAGCACTTTTGTGCGTTTTGCCAGAAGCTCTTCGCAATGCTTCAACCATTGAGCTGTTTATGACTTCAGGCCTATCAACTCCCGAGATTAGGCTGGTGTAACCGATGTGAAATGGCTAGCTAGTTAGCGGGTTGCGCGCTAATAGTTGTTCCCCTTGCAGAGGGCCCCGGCTTTTGTGGAGCGATGGGTAACGATGCTTCGAGGGTGGATGTCGTCGATGTGTTCCTGGTTCGAGCCCAGCTAGGGGCGAGGAGAGGGACGTAAGCTATACTGTTACACTGGCAATACTAAAGTGCCTATAAGAACATCCAATAGTCAAAGGTATATGAAATACAAATGGTATAGAGAAATATTCCTATAATAACCTCAACCTAAAACTTCTTACCAGGGAATATTGAAGACTCATGTTAAAAGGAACCACCAGCTTTCATATGTTCTCATATTCTGAGTAAGGAACTTAAATATTAGCTTTTTTACATGGCACATACTGCACTTTTACTTTCTTCTCCAACACTTTGTTTTTGCATTATTTAAACCAAATTGAACGTGTTTCATTATTTGAGGCTAAATTGATTTGATTGTATTATATTAAGTTAAAATAAGTGTTCATTCAGTGTTGTAATTGTCATTATTGTAAATAAAATCTGCAGATTTAATCGGTATCGGCTTTTTTTGGTCCTCCAATAATCGGTATCGGCTTTGGAAAATCATAATCGGTCGACCTCCACTGATCACCGGCGAAGATGAGGTCAGTGACCTGGCAGTGTAGTGCCGGCAAGACGAGCTGATCATGGACTACAGGAAACTGAGGGCCAAGCACGCCCCCATTCGACAGGGCTGTAGTGAAGTGGGTTAAGTTCCTCGTTGTCCACATCACTAAGGATCTATGATGGTCCAAACACCAGCAGTCGTGAAGAGGGCACGACAACGCCTCTTCCTCAGGAGGCTGAAATTATTTGCTATTGGCCCTCAGGTCCTAAAAATTCTGCACCTGCACCATTGAGAGCATCTTGACTGGCTGCATCACCGCTTGGTATGGCAACTGCTTGGCATCCGACCGCAAGGTGCTACAGAAGGTAGTCCAGACGGCCCACTGCGTCACTGGGGCTGAGCTACCTGCCATCGATGACCTCTGTACCATGCAGTGTCAGGAAGGCCTTAAAAATTGTCAGACTCCAGCCACCCAAGTCAGACTGTTCTGTCTGCTACTGCACAGAAAACGGTACCGAACCGTAAACAGCTTCTACCCCCAAGACATAAGACTGCTAAATAGTTAGTCTGGGTAGCCATTTGGTTAACTATTTAACTAACTTTTTTGACTCATCACATACTCTGCTGCTACTGTTTAATTACCATCTGTCACTTTTTTTCCTAGTTACAGTTGAATTTGGAAGTTGACACACACCTTAGCCAAATACATTTAAAAAACTCAGTTTTTCATAATTCCTGAAGTTTACATACACTAAGTTGACTGTGCCTTTTAAACAGCTTGGAAAATCCCAGAAAATTGTCATGACTTTAAAAGCTTCTGATAGGCTAATTGACATCATTTAAGTCAGTTGGAGGTGTACCTGTGGATGTATTGCAAGGCCTACCTTCAAACTCAGTGCCTCTTTGCTGACATCATGGGAAAATCAAAAGAAATCAGCCAAGCCAAAAAACATTGTAGACCTCCACAAGTTTGGATCATCCTTGGGAGAAATTTCCAAACTCCTGAAGGTACCACGTTCATCTGTACAAACAGTAGTACGCAAGTATAAACACCATGTGCCCACGCAGCCATCATTCTGCTCAGGAAGGAGACGTGTTCTGTCTCCTAGAGATGAACGTACTTTGGTGCGAATAAGTGCGATTCAATCCCAGAACAACTGCAAAGGACCTTGTGAAGATGCTGGAGGAAACCGGTACAGAAGTATCTATATCCACAGTCAAACTAGTCCTATATCGACATAACCTGAAAGGCCACTCAGCAAGGAAGAAGCCACTGTGCAAAAACCACCATAAAAAAGCCAGACTGCGGTTTGCAATTGCACATGGGGACAAAGATCATTCTTTTTGGAGAAATGTCCTCTGGTCTGATGAAACATAATGGAACTGTTTGGCCATAATGACCATCGTTACGTTTGGAGGTTAAAGGGGGAGGCTTGCATGCAGAAAAACACCATCCCAACCGTGAAGCACGGGGGTGGCAGCATCATGTTGTGGGGGTGCTTTGCTGCAGGAGGGACTGGTGCACTTCACAAAATAGATGGCATCATGAAGATTGACAATTGTGCATATATTGAAGCAACACCAAGACCTCAGTCAGGAAGTTAAAGCTTGGTTACAAATGGGTTTTCCAAATGGACAATGACCCCAAACAGACTTCCAAAGTTTAGGCAATATGGCTTAAGGACAACAAAGTCAAGGTATTGGAGTGGCCATCACAAAGCCCTGACCTCAATCCTATAGAAAATGTGTGGGCAGAACTGAATAAGTGTGCAAGCAAGAAGGCCTACAAACCTGACTCAGTTACACCAGCTCTGTCAGGAGGAATGGGACAAAATTCACCCAACTTATTGTGGGAAGCTTGTTGAAGGCTACCTGAATCGTTTGACCCAAGTTAAACAATTTTAAAGGCAATGCTACCAAATACTAATTGAGTCTATAAACTTCTGACCCACTGGGAATGTGATGAAAGAAATAAAAGCTGAAATAAATCATTCTCTCTACTATTATTCTGACGTTTCACATTCTTAAAATAAAGTGGTGATCCTAACTGACCTAAGACAGGGAATTTTTACTAGGATTAAATGTCAGGAATTGTTAAACTGAGTTTAAATGTATTGGACTAAGGTGTATGTTAGCTTCCGACTTCAACTGTACTCATCTTCCTCAATTACCTCGTACCCCTGAACATCAACTCGGTACTGGTACCCCTTGTATGTAGGAAAGTTGTTGTTGTAACTAATACTGAACACAAATATAAACGCAACATGCAACATTTTCAGGGATTTTACTCTGTTCCAGTTCATATAAGAAAATCAGTCTATTGAAAGAAAGAAATTATGCTCTAGTCTATGGATTTCACATGACTGGGCAGAGGGACACAGTCATGGTTGGGCCTGGGTATCCCACTGGGTAGCCAGGTCCATCCAATTAGAATGAGTTTATCTCCATAAATTAGTATTAGACAGAAATACTCCAGAGATCCTGGATTACATGTGGTCTGGGGTTGAGAGGCCGGTTGGACGTACTGCCAAATGCTATAAAACAACGTTGGTAGAGAAATGAACATGCAACAGCTCTGAACATTTCTGCAGTCCGCATGCCAATTGTACGATCCCTTAACTTGAGACATCTGTGTTATTGTGTTGTGACAACTGCATATTTTAGTGGCCTTTTTATTGTCCCAATAACAAAGTTCACCTGTAAAGCTGTTAAAATCAGCTTCTTGATATTTCACACCTGTCGGGTGGATGGATTATCTTGGCAAAGGAGAAATGCTCACTAACAGGGATGGTAACAAATTTGAGCACAAAATATGAGAGAGGCTTTAAAAAAAATTTTTTTTAAGAAAATGGGACCAATACTTTACATGATGTGTTTTATATTTTTGTTTAGAATTGAGGACTATCCATGGACATATTACACTGCCAAAATGTATGGCTTGTGTTTGTATTCTGATTTTGGTATGAAATCACTATCTCATTTTGTGGTGTAAACGCTCAACTCTCATCAACACAACAGGGCGACTTCCTGCTTAAACTTGAACAATGTAATTCAATTTAGCATATTTTCAAGTTTGTGACGTTCTGTAGCTACATTAGGAAGAAAGAATGATGGCAGTCTGGGCAGGTATGTATTTTGTAGTGGATTTCTGTAAGTAGGAAATTGGTGCACTGTGCGTGATGTCATGTAATATAGTTAATTTAGTTTATTAACAGTATTTAACACTTGCTTGTCCACTGAAATTCTGAATGAAACAAACTGAATTAATTATTTTTCTCTACTCTCCCTTTTATTTCCAGTGTTTCGGTGCTGATCTTCAACACCACCTCACACTGCTTCATCTTGGTCAAGCAGTTCCGCCCAGGTAAAACTCCCTACTCTCCATTTCTCCTCGACCAATCAAATCATGTTTCCTCCGTAAGAACAACCTTTTTTTCTAAGGACTGGGAATTCACATTCCTTTTCATATTTTTCATAGTTATTAGACAATGAAGAGGGACAGGAAATTAAAGTAAGGTGGAGAAAGTGTGTTAGAAGGGTGTGGGTCAGAATCGAACCCACCACAACCTTTCTTCATCCCTGTCACATTGCAAGTTTCTTAGCCAGCACCTGTGTATTATAGGATTTTGCTGAACTGCCACTTGAGACTGTAAAGTGGAACAATATCACTCTTAACACGTGGCCTGGGATCTGTCTGGCACATGCTCTCTCCTCCCGGCCTCCAGCCACCTTTACCCCTGTGGTGTTCACCAGGGTTAGGGTCAATTTTGTATCTGCCAAAGCAGCCGCTATTCTTCCTGGGGTCCAGCAAAATTAAGTCAGTTATACAAATTTAAAAACATTACTATACATTCACAACAGATTTCACAATCCTTTAAGTGTGTGCCCTCAGGACCTTACTCTACTACCACAAATCTACAACACAATATAGTGTATAGTGTTTATGTTATCATGTGTGTGTATGCATGCTTCACAGTCCCGCTGTTCCATAATTTGTATTTTTACCTGCCTTTAAAATCTGATTCTACTGCTTGCATCAGTTACTTAATATAGTAGAGTTCCATTTAGTCATGGCTCTATGTAGTACTGTGCGCCTCCCGTAGTCTGTTCAGGATTTGGGGATTGTGAAGAGACCTCTGGTGGCATGTGATGTTGGGTATGCATGGGTGTTCAAGCCGTGTGCTAATAGTTTAAACAGACAGCTCGGTACATTCAGCTTGTCAACACTTGACGTCAGTCTCTCTTCCACTTTGAGCCATGAGAGATTGACTTGCATATCATTAATGTTAGCTCTCCATGTACTTTTAAGGGCCAGCCGTGCACACCATCTTAGCTACTATATTCCATGGCTACATCAAGCTTGTGACTTTACAAACTTGTTGGATGCATTTAGTTTTTTTTGGTTGTGTTTTGTATTATGTTTAGCCCAATAGGAAGTGAATGGTGAACGATGTATTGTAATTTTGGAGTCACTTTTATTGTAAGTAAGAATAGAAGATGTTTCTGAACATGTCTACATTAATGTGGATGCAACAGTGATTATGGATAATCATGAATGAATTATGAATGATAACTGAGAAAGTTAAAGGGACCAAGATCATATCCCCCCTAAAATAAAATGCTCATCTCCTCTGCTATTGATAATATGTCAGAGGTTTATTATGTTTTGTTGTAGCCTCAACTTTATCACTCATTATTCATGATTTTTATCGCATTCAGGGTTATTTTAGACTGGTGTTCAGAAACATCTACTAACTTATACAGAAAGTTACTCCAGTCATTTTTCACCATTCAGTTATTATTGGGCGTAACCTGAAACCCAACCAAAACGAGCTGCAAATACATCCAGCAAGTGCGTATAGTCACAAGCTTGATGTAGTCATTGCATGTTAGGAATATGGGACCAAATACTAAACTCTGGACTACTTTAATACACTAAGTGATTTTTGTCCAAATAGTGACGTTTTCAAATTTGGGACTAGATGTATAAAGTGCTTTAATTTCAGAGCAGTAAAACATGAATGAAAATACCCTCAAATAAAAGGTGACATTCTGTACTGTTGCCTCATATGAAACATTTGATCTCAAATCCAAGTGTTGGAGTATAGAATTTTAGCTTCAATGTCAATGCATACGGAGGGAAGTGTATCTGTGTCTTCAACTGTATGTATTTAATTTTTTTCAATAAAATAAAATAATAATTTAATTTTCTTTTTAACCAGTCTCTTATTACGGTGTTGACTTCCACCAGCAATGTTTTTACAAGTTCAGGGGTGTGTAGAGGTATGCGTGTAATGATTTTTTTTATAGGGGTACGACTTTACTATACAAAGTCTGTCAGACACTTATTATATAATTTCAATTGTGGCATATTTGAAGAATAAAAACAGACTTTGTTTTGAACTGCGCAATCCCTATTGTTGAGAATTGAAAGGAATGATACATCTACGAGAAAAAGCTATCTGGGTCCCCAGGTCACTATAGTGTAACACATGTTGCGATCTCACTCTTTCCCCATTCACTCTCCCTCCACCCTGTCGCATCCTGCAGCCGTGTACATGTGTGAGTGGGAGAGGACCAAGGAGCCAGCCGTGCAGGCAGCGGCGGGGGAGGAGGAAGGGGCTGCAGCCACTGCCATCCCGGAGACTCCCATCGGCGAGACTCCCCAGGAGGAGGCTGTTGCTACGGCTGGGGGCGTCAAGACCCACCAGCCCCCGGGCTCGACGGGTATGACCTACGAGCTGTGTGCAGGCCTGGTGGACAAGGCCGACCTGTCGCTGGAGGAGATTGCCAGGCAGGAGGTGCTGGAGGAATGTGGCTACGACGTGCCAGTCGCCAAGCTGCGGAGGATCACCTCGTACAGGTGTGTGTGTGTGCACGTATGGCTCCGGGCTGAAGTTTCCCCTAGGTACATATCTAGGAGTAGCTTCCCCTCCTGCAATCCTAACCGTATTCATTAGCTGGGAAAATGCTAAACTGACCCAAGATTAGCGTCTAGCGTCACAAACACACACCCACCCATAACTTCATACAGGCACACACACATGCGCGCACACACACTGTCGTGAATAATTGATTTGCTCAAGGTGTGTAAAATGCTGAACCCGAAGATGAGGCGAATGATTTCTATATTTAAAGGTTTAATAGACAAACAATAGACCCATATGTATATGGGGAGATTGCTATGAACCTCTCAGAGGAATGTGTTTATCTGCCAACCTCAAGGGCAGGCAGGCATAAAATACTTGTGCTTATCTGTTCGTTCTCCAAGTGTTCCAGTACCCTGGTTGAACATTAAATCAGACCTGAGACCACTTAAGTCAAAGTAGGCTATACATTTGAACATCTCAATTGCTTGTGAGTAACCATGGCTGGATTACAGGTAATGGCCGGGATATCAAGTTAGTTTTTTTCTCACTCATTATTCATGATTCATTCATGTTTTTGTTTTTTTATCGCATTATCAGGGTTATTTTAGAAGTGTTCAGAAACATATTTTCTACTCACTTATAAAGTTCCTTTTAGAAAGTGTTCACACCCCTTGACTTTCCACATTTGGTTGTTTTACAGACATAATTTAAAATGGATTAAATTGAGATTTGTTTGTCACTGGCCTACACACAACACCATAATGTCAAAGGGGAATTGTTTTTATTATGTAATTTTGACATGAATTAAGAATGAAAAGCTGAAATGTCTTGTCAAGTATTAAACTCCTTTGTTATGGCAAGCCTAAATAAGTTAATGTGCTTAACAAGTCACATAAGTTGAATGGACTCCCTCTGTGTGCAACAATAGTGTTTAACATATTTTTTAATGACTAGCCCAAACATACAATCACACTACATGACCAAAAGAATGTGGACACCTGCTTGTTGAGCATCACATTCCAAAATCATGGGCATTAATTTACTGCTGTAACGGCCTCCACTCTTCTGGGAAGGCTTTCGACTAGATGTTGAAACATTGCTGCGGGGACTTGATTCCATACAACCACAAGCATTAGTGAGGTCCGGCACTGATGTTGGGCGATTAGGCCTGGCTCGCAGTCGGCGTTCCAATTAATTCCAAACGTGTTAGATGGGGTTGAGGTCAGTGCTCTGTGCAGGCCAGTTAAGTTCTTCCACATCGACCTCAATAAGCCAGTTATGTATGGACCTCACTTTGTGCACGGGGGCATTGTCATGCTGAAAAAGAAAAGGGCCTTCCCCAAACTGTTGCCACAAAGTTGGATCACAGAATTGTCTAATGTATTTTTTATGCTGTAGCATTAAGATTTCACTTCACTGGATCTAAGGGGCCTAGCCCGAACCATGAAAAACACCCCTAGACCATTATTCCTCCTCCACCAAACTTTACAGTTGGCAGTATTCATTCGGGCAGGTAGCGTTCTCCTGGTATCCTCCAAACCCAGATTTGCCCGTCGGACTGCCAGATGGTGAAAGCGTGATTCATCACTCCAGAGAACATGTTTCCATTGCTCCAGAGTCCAATGCCGGCCAGCATTTACAGCAATCCAGCCGATGTGATCTTAGGCTTGTATGCGACTGCTCGGCTATGGAAACTAATTTCATGAAGCTCCCGGCCAACAGTTCTTGTATTGACATTGCTTCCAGAGACCGTTTGGAACTCTGCAATGAGTGTTGCAACCAAGGACAGATGTTTTTTCTGCGCTACGCTCTTCATCACTCGCCAGTCCTGTTCTGTGAGCTTGTGTGGCCTACCACTTTGCGACTGAGCCGTTGTTGCTCCTAGACGTTTCCACTTCACAATAACGGCACTCACAGTTGACCGGGACAGCTCCAGCAGGGCATAAATTTGATGAACTTACTTGCTGGAAAGGTGTCGTCCTATAACGGTGTCACATTGAAAGTCAGCTGTTCAGCTAGGCCATTCTACTGCCAGTGTTTTTTCTAAGGAGATTGCATGGCTGTGTGCTCAATTTTATACACATGTTGGCAATGGTTGTGGCTGAAATAACCAAATCATCTACTAATTTGTGGGTGGGTGGATAGGTGTGTGTTTTTAAAGCAGACATTGAATATCCGTTTGAGCGTGGTGATGTTAATTATACTTTGGATGGTGTATCAATACACCTGGTCACTACAAAGATTCAGGCGTCCTTCCTAACTCAGTTGCCGTAGAGGAATGAAACTGGTCAGGGATTTCACTGAGCCCAATGGTGACTTTAAAAACAGTAACAGTAGTTTTTGAAGGCTGTGATGGGAGAAAATTGAGGATGGATCAACAACATAGTTACCCCACAATACTAACCTAATTGACAGAGTGGAAAGAAAGGAAGCCTGAACAGAATAAACATATTCCAAAACATGCATCCTGTTTGCAGTAATGGTGAACTTTTTTTATTTTTACAAAGCCATGAACTTTTTGTCCTGAATACAAAGTGTTATGTTTGGGGCAAATTGAATACAAAATATTACTGTGTACCACTCCATGTTTTCAAACATAGTGGTGGCTGCATCATGAGTATGCTTGTAATTGTTAAGGATATATATATTTTTGAGTTTTTCAGGATAAAGAAAATAAATGGGATGGAGCTAAGCACAGGCAAAATCCTAGAGGAAAACCTGGTTTCCACCAGACACTGGGAGATTAATTCACATTTCAGCATGACAATAACCTAAAACACAAGGCCAAATCTACACTGGAGTTGCTTACCAAGAAGACTGACTGTTCCTGAGTGTCCGCGTTGATCTATGGCAAGACCTGAAATTGGTTGTTTAGCAATGATCGACAACCAGTGGCAATTTTAGCATGTAAATCTTGGTGCGGCAAAAAAAAAAAAAAAAGATGCATGCCACAACACTAAACAATACATGAATTGCACTATAATGGCGACAAGCAGTGCCCACATACTGTTAGAGCCTAGGGGGTCACATTCATGCATTCAGAGAGGGGGTATATTAATTTGGCCCTGGTGGCACAAAATCAAAAGTCTGACTGCATGGAGATGCTTGGGAATATGGTCAATACGGGGGACCGTGTTGTGGGTGTTTCAGGGAAAACGGGTACATTTGACCTCCATCTAGGACGTGACAATAGTTAATCAAATCTCCCCGTTTCTCCCCTTTCAAAAAAAAAAAATGTTTGCCATGCAAATGAACTGAATCCCCCAAAAACATTTCCACTGCATTTCAACCCTGCCACAAAAGGACCAGCTGACATCATGTCAGTGATTCTCTTGTCAACACAGGTGTGAGTGTTAACGAGGACAAGGCTGGAGATCACTCTGTCATGCTGATTGAGTTTGAATAACAGACTGGAAGCTTCAAAAGGAGGGCGGTGCTTGGAATCATTGTTCTTCCTCTGTCAACCATTGTTACCTGTAAGGAAACACGTGCCGTCATCATTGCTTTGCACAAAAAGGGCTTCACAGGCAAGGATATTGCTACCAGTAACATTGCACCTAAATCAACCATTTATCGGATCAAGAACTTCAAGGAGAGGGGTAGAATTGTTGTGAAGAAGGCTTCAGGACGCCCAAGAAAGTCCAGCAAGCGCCAGGACCGTCTCCTAAAGTTGATTCAAGTGCGTGATTGGGGCACCACTAGTACAGAGCTTGTTCAGGAAGGGCAGCAGGCCAGTGTGAGTGCATCTGCACGCACAGTGAGGCGAATACTTTTGGAGGATGGCCTGGTGTCAAGAAGGGCAGCAAAGATGCCACTTCTCTCCAGGAAAAACATCAGGGACAGACTGATATTCTGCAAAAGGTACAGGGATTGGACTGCTGAGGATTGGGGTAAAGTCATTTTCTCTGGTGAATACACTTTCCGAATGTTTGGGGCATCCGGAAAAAAACTTGTCCGGAGAAGACAAGGTGAGCGCTACCGTCGGTCCTGTGTCATGCCAACAGTAAAGCAACCTGATACCATTCATGTGTGAGGTTGCTTCTCAGCCAAGGGAGTGGGCTCACTCACAATTTTGCCTAAGAACACAGTCATGAATAAAGAATGGTACCAACACATCCTCTTGAGAGCAACTTTTCCCAACCACTGATGTACTCCAAGCATTGATTATGCAAGAATGGGCTGCCATCAGTCAGGATGTGGCCCAGAAGTTATTTGACAGCATGCCAGGGTGAATTGTCTTGAAAAAGAAGGGTCAACACTGCAAATATTGACTCTTTGCATCAACTTCATGTAATTGTCAATAAAAGCCTTGGACACTTATGAAATCCTTGTTATTATACTTCAGTATTCCATAGTAACATCTGACAAAAATATCTAGACACTGAAGCAGCAAACTTTGGAAATTAATATTTGTGTCATTCTCTCAACTTTTGGCCAAGACTGTACATGGCGGAGACTTAATCAAGCTAGTCGTCTTGACTACTTTCTTATGCCACTCTCTCTGGCACCTCAGGTTTTTTTTGTAACTTTTAAAATATTTGCAAATATTTTCCTAATTCTGTTTTCTTAACTGTATTGTTGGTTAAGGGCAAGGATTTCACGGTAAGGTACACCTGTTGTATTCTCCACATGTGACAAATATAAAATGTGATTTACCTAGTGCATTCAGAAAATATTCACACCCCATGACTTTTTCCACATTTTGTTACAAAATGGGATATAATTGTCCTTTTTTTGTCAACGATCTACACAAAATACTTTCAAAGAAAAAAAACTAATCTACCTTTACAATATGCCCAAGAGAGCCTCATTAACCGCTCTGGGATATGTGGGATGGTAGCGTCCCACCTGGCCAAAAGCCAATGAAAATGCAGAGCTCCAAATTCAAATAAATTACTATGAAAATCAAACTTTCATGAAATCACACATGCAAGATGGCAAATTAAAGCTACAGTTGTTGTGAATCCAGCCAACATGTCAGATTAAAAAAATTGTAAGAAAGGCTTTTTGGCAAAAGCAAACGATGCTATTATCTGAGGATAGCACCATAGTAAACCAAGAGAGCGAAGCATATTTCAACCCTGCAGGCGCAACACAAAATGCAGAAATAAAATCTAATTCATGCCTTACTTTTGGCGAGCTTCTTTTGTTGGCACTCCAATATGTCCCATAAACATCACAAATGGTCCTTTTTGTTCGATTTAATTCCGTCTATATATCCAAAATGTCCATTTATTTGGCGCGTTTGATCCTCCCTGCTCCGTTGTCACCTACTTTAACAATGTGGGTCGACACACAAGTTAACGTCCCTATCTTAGTACATACATTACACACTTTATTCTTACCTCTTGTCAGTAGCGGTTTAAGGTATAAAGAATATACAGACAAGCGTTAATGTTTAATTTAAGCAACATTTATTGTACTTATCAATGTTATGGATGAGTGCGTTGTTTGGTTCTGTTCCCCTCCATCTCTGTAGCTTCCAGGTATGCTGGGATAAGGACCAGAGCTACGGTAATCGGGCTGGCTTTGTAGTGCCTGTCCTGAATGGCTCTCTCATATGAATGAGCATATTGGAAGACTTCATGTCAGTAGGGGTGGGATTTTGTAAATGTGTTATTGGTATATTGTATCATGAGAAACGTTTTGCAATATCTGCAATTCATTATGTTTAGCTGAGTGGAAAATGTAGGCTTTGATGAAGGTAATTGCTTAATTAATTACTGCTGGGTATGTTCTGATGGGAGTGGCTTCCCCTACAAAAGGAGCCTCTCTTTCAGTTCAAGGGGGGAACCATTTTGGATTGAGCTGTTGTGGCAGTGTTGTTTTTAGCTGTCCCATAATGGATACTTTGGATGGCAGTACTGTTGTTTTTCTTCCGGATTCACTATGTAAATAAACTATGTAAATAAACACCCACACGCACAGAAGTACTTTTGCGGCTCCGCCATATTTTTATTTGATAGAGGTTAGGTTTTTCAGTTTAGCCTTCTGGCCTACTCTACGTGACAAATCTAATTTTATTGGTCACATACACGTGGCTAGCAGATGTTAATGCAAGTGTGGCGAGATGCTTGTGATTCTAGTTCCAACCATGCAGTAATATCTAACAATTTCACAACAACTACCTTATACACATGTGTAAAGGAATGAATAAGAATATGTACATATAAATATATTGAGCGATGGCCGAACGGCATAGGGAAGATGCAGTGATGGTATAGAGGTCGACCGATTTATGATTTTTCAATACTGATTATTGGAGGACCCAAAAAAAGCTGATACCGATTAATCGACCGTTTAAAATCAAATGTATTTATTTATCATATATATATATATATATATATATAGACAATTACAACAATACTGAATGAACACTTATTTTAACTTAATATAATACATCAAAATTTGGCCTCAAATAAATAATGAAACGTGTTCAATTTGGTTTAAATAATGCAAAAATAAAGTGTTGGAGGAGAAAGTAGAAGTACAGTATGTGCCATGTAAAAAAGCTAACGTGAGAACATATGAAAGCTGGTGGTTCCTTTTAACATGAGTCTTCAATATTCCCAGGTAAGAAGTTTTAGATTGTAGTTATTATACGACTATTTCTCTCTATTCCATTTGTATTCCATATACCTTTGACTATTGGATGTTGTTATAGACACTATAGTATTGCCAGTGTAACAGTATAGCTTCCGTCCCGATCCTCGCCCCTACCTGGGCTCGAACCAGGGACACATCGACAACAGCCACCCTCGAAGCATTGTTACCCATCGCTCCACAAAAGCCCTTGCAGACCAAGGGGAACAACCATTTCAAGTCTGAGCGAGTGACGTTTGACACGCTATTAGCGTGCACCCCGCTAACTAGCTTGCCTTTTCACATCGGTTACACCAGCCTAATCTCGGGAGTTGATCGGCTTGAACTCATGAACAGCTCAATGCTTGAAGCGCAGCGACGAGCTGCTGGCAAATGCAGGAAAGTGCTGTTTGAAAGATGCTTACGAGTCTGCTGCTAGAATGCTCTATCATAGACTTAATTAAAACATAACACACAGAAATATGAGCCTTAGGTCATTAATATGGTCAAATCCAGAAACTCATTTCGAAAACAAAATGTTTATTCGTTCAGTGAAATGTGGAGCTTTTCCGTATTTTATCTTTAACGGGTGGCATCCCTAAGTCTAAATATTGCTGTTACATTGCACAAACTCAAATGTTCTGTCATAATTATGTACAATTCTGGCAAATGAATTACGGTCTTTGTTAGGAAGATATGGTCTTCACACAGTTCGCAACAAGCCAGGCGGCCCAAACTGCTGCATATTCCCTGACTCTGTTGCACAGAACGCAAGAGAAGTGACACAATTTCCCTAGTTAAAAGAAATTCATGTTAGTAGGCAATATTAACTGAATATGCAGGTTTAAAAATGTGTACTTGTCTATTGATTTTAAAGAAAGGCATTGATGTTTATGGTTTGGTACACATTGGCGCAACGACAGTTTTTTTTCATGAATGCGCTTGTTAACTCATCACCCGTTTTGGAGAAGTAGACTGTGATTTGATGAAAAATTAACAGGCACCGCATTGATTATATGCAACGCAGGAGAAGCTAGTGTCGTGTCTTTACTATCATTAAATTGAAGACTTAGTTTTTATCAAAGATTCTCTAATTAGTATTACGCGATCAAACTGATTAATCATCTAACTGTAATTAACTAGGAAGTCGGGGCACCAAGGAAAATATTGATTACAAAGTTATAATTTCCCAATATAACCTTTCAGATATTTAATATCTGATCAATTAGTCTTCGAATTAATGAATTATTTACTTTACCTCACGTTAGTCTCATTCCAAACATTGTAAATTGTTGGTTATCTGTACGAACCCAGTCTTCACTGAGTCATCCATACATCAATTGTCTTAAATCATTTATTTATTACTAACTAAGTAATTCACAGAAATGCATAACGAAACAAGGTAAATGTGGTTACAAGAAATGATAGGAGAATGTGCCCTAGTGGGCTAAACCGGCATGGCGGCTTGTTAGACAAAAGGGAAGTGGGGGTCGACTAAAGTCACGAGTTAATAATTATAACAATTGAAATGCTAATCCTTTACACATGAACGCTTACTCATTTGGGAACAATTGCAATCAATATATTTACGCTCAGTGTGTCGTCTTGATCGCTGTTGAGAAGTTTGTTTATTTTGTAGAATTTTCAGTCTGTCTGCCGTGGTTAGAGGGGATAGTTCAGAGCGACATTCATTCATGTTGTTGTAGAATGGATGTTTCGGCAGTTGTCATTCTTCACGTTCAATGATACCGAATTCCTAGCTGCAGACTAGTAATTTAATATCAAAGTTATTCTGTCGGTATCAATAGTCTAAGAGTTTAACCACGGTATGGTTAAAAGATTCAGCAATGGTCTGCAACCTTCGTCCTCCCGTGATTGAGAGAAACATGGTCTACTTGAGGAATTCTCAAGATTGGGGTTTTATTCGGAATTGCAGGAAAGGGGCTGTCCCAGCATGCCTGACCATAACTGGGCTCATAGGCGGTCCTCTGATTTAGTTAAACTCAAAAGGGAATTGGAGTTTCCTTCATTAAACAGTCCAAAATCACATTACACAATTTTACAAACAGTATCATACTCACTCATTCATCTTCTACAACAATTAGATGTAAACCTCATATCTGAGGCTATTTTCTTTGATCTTTTTGGCCTTCCTGTGACATTGTGTGGTGTAGGTGTCCTGGAGGGCAGGTAGTTTGCCCCCGGTGATGTGTTGTGCAGACCTCACTACCCTCTGGAGAGCCTTGCGGTTGTGGGCGGAGCAGTTGCCATAACAGGCGGTGATAAAGCCCGACAGGATGCGCTCAATTGTGCATCTGTAAAAGTTAGTTTTTGGTGACAAGCTAAATTTCTTCAGCCTCCTGAGGTTGAAGAGGCGCTGTTGCGCCTTCTTCAGCACGCTGTCTGTGTGGGTGGACCATTTCAGTTTGTCTGTGATATGTTCGTCGAGGGACGTCGCTGTGGCTAGGGGGGTGCTCCCTCTGCTGTTTCCTGAAGTCCACGATCATGTCCTTTGTTTTGTTGACGTTGATTGTGAGGTTTTTATCCTGACACCACACACCGAGTGCCCTCGCCTCCTTCCTGTAGGCCGTCTCGTCGTTGTTGGTAATCAAGCCCACCGCTGTAGAGTGTATGGCCACACAGTCGTGGGTGAACAGGGAGTACAGGAGAGGGCTCAGAACGCACCCTTGTGGGGCCCCAGTGTTGAGGATCAGCGGAGTGGAGATGTTGTTACCTTCCCTCACCACCTGGGTGTGGCCTGTCAAAGTCCTGGATCCAGTTGCACAGGGTGGGGTCGAGACCCAGGGTCTTAATGATGAGTTTGGAGGGTACTATGGTGTTGAATGCTGAGTTGTAGTCAATGAACAGCATTCTTACATAGATATTCCTCTTTTCCAGATTGGTTAGGGCAGTGTGATTGCGTCGTCTGTGGACCTATTATAGCGGTAAGCAAATTGGAGTGGCTGGAGGTGATATGATCCTTGACTAGTCTTTCAAAGCACTTCATGATGATGATGGAAGTGAGTGCTACAGGGCGATAGTTGTTTAGCTCAGTTACCTTAGCTTTCTTGGGAACAGGAACAATGGTGGCCCTCTTGAAGCATGTGGGAACAGCAGACTGGGATAGGGATTGATTGAATAAACACACCAGCCAGCTGGTCTGCGCATGCTCTGAGGACGCTGCTAGGGATTTCGTCTGGGCCGGTCAGCCTTGCAAGTGTTGACACGTTTCAATGTTTTACTCACGTCGGCCACGGAGAAGGAGATCTTTTTGTTTTTTCTTTTTGTAATCCGTGGTTGAATGTAGACCCATACCTCTCGTGTCTGAGCTGTTGAATTGCGACTCCACTTTGTCTCTATACTGACACTTTGCTTGTTTGATTGACTTACGGAGGGAATAACTACACTTTTTGTATTCGGCCATGTTTCCAGTTGCCTTGCCATAATTAAATGCAGTGGTACGTGCTTTCAGTTTTGCTCACATACTGCCATCAATCCACAGTTTCTGGTTAGGGAAGGTTTTAATAGTCATAGTGGGTTCAACATTTCATACACTTCTTTATAAACTCGTTCACCGAGTCATCGTATACATCAATGTTATTGTCTGAGGCTACCCGGAACATATCCCAGTCCACGTGATCGACGCAATCTTGAAGCGTGGAATCTGATTTCGTCAGACCAGCTTTGGATAGACCTAAGAATAGGGGTGACCTGTTTTTAGTTTCTGCCTATAGGAGGGGAGCAACAAAATGGAGTCATGGTCAGATTTGCCAAAAGGAGGGCAGGGGAGGGCCTTGTGTTCACCGCAGAAGTTAGAGTAGCAGTAGTAGAGTGTTTCTCGCTTGTGTACTGCAATTGATATGCAGATTAGAATTTAGGTAGCTTTGTTCTCAGATTAGCTTTGTTAAAATCCCCAGCTACAATAAATGCATCCTCAGGATATATGGTTTCCAGTTTTTGTAAAACTCCAGTGAAGTTCCTTGATGGCCATTGGTATCCGCTTGCGGGGGGATATACACCGCAGTGACGATAACCGAGGAGAGTTGGGAGATAATACGGTCGGCATTTGATTGTGAGGAATTATAAGGTGGACAAAAGGACTTGATCTCTTGTTTGTTTTAGCTGCCTGTGGATGGTGTTCAACTGATGTGCTGTCTTCGGTAGCAGAAGCAATGGCTGTTGGAACATTTGAATCCCAGCCAGTGTCTGGGGTGAGTGTTCCCATAGGTGCAGGTCTAGGATCAGCTTTCCCTCCCCAATTTAGATCAGCATCTAGGGGCAACGTCACCCAACACCTCCCACCAAACCTTTTACAGGATG
Organism: Oncorhynchus keta; assembly: GCF_023373465.1. Taxonomy (NCBI): domain Eukaryota; kingdom Metazoa; phylum Chordata; class Actinopteri; order Salmoniformes; family Salmonidae; genus Oncorhynchus; species Oncorhynchus keta. Next base: position 5,189,813 of record NC_068428.1, read on the forward strand.
ATTTCCTGGATTCCTTAATCAGGATTAAGGGACCTTACTTGGCCCCTAGCTGTGGGTTAATTTTAGCTTCCTGTGGATGGTGTTTTGATATGGCTGTCATGTAGGGAGAATTGAGGAATCTAAGTGTAGATAGGAAGCCTGTCATGGGGATCCTCTAGCCCCAAAGAGGATCATCATCATCACCCTATAGACACACTACACTCACCACCTCCTCTCCACCAACTCCACGCTGGTGGTGTTTCACCTGGGATTGTCATGGCGATCTCTCAAAAGTTTTGGCATTGGTTTGGGAAAATCTTTGATTTTGAACTGACTGCTAAACCCCTCCAAATTTAGCTGGATAACATTTTGACCTCGTGTGTGTGTGTCACCTCTCTCTCCGCAGCTCCGGCGTAGGTGTGACAGGAGCCAAGCAGACCATGTTCTACGCCGAGGTGTCGGACGAGAACCGCGTGGGCGAGGGCGGAGGCGTGCCTCAGGAGGGGGAGCTGATCGAAGTGGTCAAAGTGCCCCTCCATGAGGCCATGACCTTTGCCTATGACGAGAGCATCCCCAAGACCATGGGCGTCATCTTCAGCTTCATCTGGTTCCACAACAACATGTCGCCCAAGTACAAGATTTCCACCAACGTGTAACCCACCCAACCCCGTCCTTGCACTCTTGAGCCTGAGGTAGAAGTTGCAGTCAACAACAGATCTGGGATCAGAAGACCCTAACCCCAAGCCTAATCTTTACTATTAAGGGTATGGAGAAAAATATCTGAGCCTGTGTCAGTGGTTAGAGACAACTTCAATCTACTCCCAACACCTTGCCTCTGACCATTTCCATATAAAATGGCCCCGTGGTAACCATTTTTGTCTTGTTACTAACCATGTTCTTTTTTGGGGGTTTGTCAAATATTTGATCTTAATTAATTTTCCTCTAAAACTTGCCATATTCACTTTTTGTTGTGTGTAACCTTTTCCTCACAGAGGTCACGAAGATGGCGACATCACTCTTGTCCAGAGCTGCTCGTCTGTAGTTGATTTGATCACGTTCCAGGAATGAGAAAATGTTGTTTCTTATTCAGTGCCAGAGTTTATCACATATGACGGTCGTTGCTGAGTCTGTTAAATTGCCACAGCTTTTCCAGGCACGCCTTGCTTACTTTCTCTATGATCTACACAGCCTCAAAGCCAGTGTTTCTCATTCTTGTGTCTTGGGGGGCATTTTTAGCCCAGCCAAGCACTACCACTCCTAATTTAACAAATTAATGAGTTGAGTAACTGCTGGGCTAGAAAAAAAAATGGGTCCCCTCACGTCCAGGACTGGGAGACACTTCTCTAAGCAATAGTTTGATAGTTGGTTGTTTGATCATGTCTAGAAACAAATCAACATTTCAGTTTGCTTAGGTGTTTAGATATGTTGTAAGCATTGCATTGAATCTAGGGCTGTCACTACAGTAGTGCGTGCTCTGAGGTCACAAGATATTGTACTTTTGATAGAGGCTTCTTTTAACTACCACAGGAATATCACCTACCTCTACACTGATAAGCTTTATTTCAGTTACTAATGTCACAATACCAGTACCACAACACACCGTATCACAATACTCAGAGGTATTGTAAAATCGTGATACTACAATACTCATCACGATAATGCGATAATTGTGAGTATCGTGATACTGCGCATTGTGATAACACTAGTAAACACCATACGATTAATTGTGATATTGTGAGAACCTTCTGGTGGACAATTGCTCTCACACGTATACATGTGTGTTAACAGGAAGGCTTCACCGATACTGGCTGAGAACAACCGCGTTTTTATGTCTCAGACAGTGTTTTGTTTTTTTCCTAATGAAGGAAAGTGATGTCGAGCCCCTATGAGCCTCCGTAGAATGGAGCAGGGTCAATGGGAGTTTTGTTTTGGGAAATTGAAAACCTAGCTTGTAACATGTCTGAGTAATTTTAGCATGCTACTTAACCCAGCTATCTGGGATAGCACCTTGAGCCCATAGTGCTGTTTTGTGATCCCTTTTTGTTTTTTAACCTGACGCGGGGGGAAAGTTTGATACCTGCACTGTGTGGGGCTCGAAGGAAAATGGTTGCTCTTTTTAACTTGGGCCATGTCTCAGCTTCACAACAGTTTAATCCTCCCTTTCCCCCCATGGCTGTTTTGGCCAGACCACTTCAAGACACCCAGATTTCCACAGAAATCAACAACGGCAGCTATTCAAGTCTGTAGTGGTTTGAAACTAGGGTTGCAAAACGTTCCCAGGTTTTTCAGTAAACCCGGATGGAGGATTCCATTCTCAATTATTCCCTCCAGTTTTACTAGAATTCTTTCAAGCGGAATTTCTGAAAAACCTAGGAAATTGGGGAAAGGTTCCGGAATTGTGCAACCCTATTTGGGAAAGAAAGTGCTTAAGACAACAATCACAAAATCACTTGCTTAACGTCTTAGGTTGAACCGTTTTCCCCCTCTCGATGAGGTGACATTCAGGGATCACCATTCTGCACCTTTTAGCCATAGGCTTTTTAACCCTTGGGTATTGTGCTGATGACATATGTCGTAACATTTCTATGTAGTTTGCCAATATCACAAACTGTCAAAGTCCTAAATGGTTAATTGACAAATCTTCTTTTGGCAACATATTAATGTGTGGATTCATGGCCCCTTTCGCTAAAACTTGGTAAAGATCAGTGGTAATATACTGAACAAAAATATAAACGCAACATGCAATAATTTCAGATTTTACTGAGTTACAGTTCATATAAAGAATTCCGACACTTGAAATGAATTCATTAAGCCCTAATCTATGGATTTCACATGATTGGGAATACAAATATGCATTTGTTGGTTGTACCAGTCAGTACCTGGTGTGACCACCATTTGCCTCATGCAGTGCGACACATGTCCTTCGCATAGAGTTGATCAGGCTGTTGATTGTGGCCTGTGGAATGTTGTCCCACTACTCTTCAAGGGGTGTGCGAAGTTGCTGGATACTGGAACATGCTGTCTTGCAGGTCGATCCCAAACATGCTCAATGGACAAACATGCCCATGGACAAACTGGGACATTTTCAGCTTCCAGGAATTGTATACAGATTATTGCAACATGAGGCTGTGTATTACCTTGCTTATTGCGACAGATGAATGGCACGACAATGGGCCTCCAGGATTTGGTATGCATTCAAATTGCCATCGGGTTAACTGTAAATGGCTTATGCCTACCCATAACTTGTATTCTCTCTAACACAAGGTGTGCCTGTGTAATTGTTTTATTTGATTTAACTTGGCAAGTCAGTTAAGTACAAATTCTTATTTACAATGACTGCCTACCGGGGAACAGTTATTTTTATTTTTTATTTTTGCTTGGGGATTCGATCTAGCAACCTTTTGGTTACTGGCCCAACGCTCTAACCACTAGGCTACCTGCTGTCCCATAATTATTATGCTGTCAGCTTCTTGATATGCTACATCTATCAGGTGGATGGATTATCTTGGCAAATGAGAAATGCTCACTAAGAGGGATGTAAACAAATATTTTTAAAAAACATTTGAGAGAAATAAGGTTTTTGTGCAAATGGAACTTTTCTGGGATGTTTTATTTTAGCTCATGGGACCAGCACTTTACATGTTGCGTTTATATTTTTGGTGTGTACACACACACACAGTGCACTCGGAAAGTATTCAGACCCCTTCACTTTTTCCACATTTTGTTATTAAATCATTTTTTGTCCCTCATCGATCTACACACAATACCCTTTACATAAGTATTCAGACTCTGTACTCTAGGACGTCTTGATGGTTCTGAAAGTCTAAAATGTAAGAATGATGGAGGCAACTGTGTTCTTGGGGACCTTCAATGTTGCAGAAATGTTTTGGTGCCCTTCCCCAGATCTGTGCCTCGACACAATCCTCTTTCAGAACTTTACAGAAAATTCCTTCGACCTCATGGCTTGGTTTTTGCTCTGACATGCGCTGTCAACTATAGGATCTTATATAGACCAGTAAGCTGTGTGCCTTTCCAAATAATGTCCAATCAAGTTGTAGAAACATCTCAAGGATGATCAATGGAAACAGGATGAGCTCAAGTTAGTCTCATAGCAAAAGGTCTGAATACTTAAGTAAATAAGGTATTTGTTTTTTATTTTTAATGAATTTGCAAAAACCTGTTTTCGCTTTGTCATTATGGGCTTTGTGTGTAGATTGCTGAGAATTGCTTTTAGAATAAGGCTTCAATGTAACAATGTGCAAAAAGTCAAGGTGTGTGTGTATGTATGTATGTATGCGTTTGTTAAACAAATACGTATATTTTATATTTGAGATTCTTCGAAGTAGCTACCCTTTACCTTGACGGCTTTGCACACTTTTTGCATTCTCTCAACCAGCTTCACCTAGAATGCTTTACCAAACGTCTTGAAGGAGTTCCCACATATGCTGAGCACTTGTTTGCTGCAATCCAACTCGTCCCAAACCATCTCAATTGGGATGAGGTCGGGTGATTGTGGAGGCCATGTCATCTGATGCAGCGCTCCATCACTCTCCTTGGTCAAATAGCCTGGAGGTGTGTTGGGTCATTGTCCTGTTGAAAAACAAGTGATTAGTCCCCACTAAGCGCCAACCAGATGGGATGGCCTATTGCTGCAGAATGCTGTGGTAGCCATGCTGGTTAAGTGTGCCTTGAATTCTAAATAAATCACTGTCACCAGCAAAGCATCATCACACCTCTTCCTCCATCCTTCACAGTGGGAACCACACATTTTATTTATTTTTATTTCACCTTTATTTAACCAGGTAGGCAATTTGAGAACAAGTTCTCATTTACAATTGCGACCTTGGCCAAGATAAAGCAAAGCAGTTCAACACATACAACGACAGAGTTACACATGGAGTAAAACAAACATATATTCAATAATACAGTATAAACAAGTCTATATACGATGTGAGCAAATGAGGTGAGTTAAGGGAGGTAAAGGCAAAAAAATGCCATGGTGGCAAAGTACAATATAGCAAGTAAAACACTGGAATGGTAGATTTGCAGTGGAAGAATGTGCAACGTAGAAATAAAAATAATGGGGTGCAAAGGAGCAAAATAAATACAGTAGGGAAAGAGGTAGTTGTTTGAGCTAAATTATAGGTGGGCTATGTACAGGTGCAATAATCTGTGAGCTGCTCTGACAGTTGGTGCTTAAAGCTAGTGAGGGAGATAAGTGTTTCCAGTTTCAGAGATTTTTGTAGTTCGTTCCAGTCATTGGCAGCAGAGAACTGGAAGGAGAGGCGGCCAAAGAAATAATTGGTTTTGGGGGTGACTAGAGAGATATACAGTGCCTTACGAAAGTATTCGCCCCCCTTGAACTTTGCGACCTTTTGCCACATTTCAGGCTTCAAACATAAAGATATAAAACTGTATTTTTTTGTGAAGAATCAACAACAAGTGGGACATAATCATGAAGTGGAACGTCATTTATTGGATATTTCAAACTTTTTTAACAAATCAAAAACTGAAAACTTGGGCGTGCAAAATTATTCAGCCCCCTTAAGTTAATACTTTGTAGCGCCACCTTTTGCTGCGATTACAGCTGTAAGTCGCTTGGGGTATGTCTCTATCAGTTTTGCACATCGAGAGACTGACATTTTTTCCCATTCCTCCTTGCAAAACAGCTCGAGCTCAGTGAGGTTGTGAACAGCAGTTTTCAGTTCTTTCCACAGATTCTCGATTGGATTCAGGTCTGGACTTTGACTTGGCCATTCTAACACCTGGATATGTTTATTTTTGAACCATTCCATTGTAGATTTTGCTTTATGTTTTGGATCATTGTCTTGTTGGAAGACAAATCCCAGTCTCAGGTATTTTGCAGACTCCATCAGGTTTTCTTCCAGAATGGTCCTGTATTTGGCTCCATCCATCTTCCCATCAATTTTAACCATCTTCCCTGTCCCCGCTGAAGAAAAGCAGGCCCAAACCATGATGCTGCCACCACCATGTTTGACAGTGGGGATGGTGTGTTCAGGGCGATGAGCTGTGTTGCTTTTACGCCAAATATAACGTTTTGCATTGTTGCCAAAAAGTTCAATTTTGGTTTCATCTGACCAGAGCACCTTCTTCCACATGTTTGGTGTGTCTCCCAGGTGGCTTGTGGCAAACTTTAAACAACACTTTTTATGGATATCTTTAAGAAATGGCTTTCTTCTTGCCACTCTTCCATAAAGGCCAGATTTGTGCAATATACGACTGCTTGTTGTCCTATGGACAGTGTCCCACCTCAGCTGTAGATCTCTGCAGTTCATCCAGAGTGATCATGGGCCTCTTGGTTGCATCTCTGATCAGTATTCTCCTTGTATGAGCTGAAAGTTTAGAGGGACGGCCAGGTCTTGGTAGATTTGCAGTGGCCTGATACTCCTTCCATTTCAATATTATCGCTTGCACAGTGCCCCTTGGGATGTTTAAAGCTTGGGAAATCTTTTTGTATCCAAATCCGGCTTTAAACTTCTTCACAACAGTATCTCGGACCTGCCTGGTGTGTTCCTTTTTCTTCATGATGCTCTCTGCGCTTTTAACGGACCTCTGAGACTATCACAGTGCAGGTGCATTTATACGGAGACTTGATTACACACAGGTGGATAGTATTTATCATCATTAGTCATTTAGGTCAACATTGGATCATTCAGAGATCCTCACTGAACTTCTGGAGAGAGTTTGCTGCACTGAAAGTAAAGGGGCTGAATAATTCTGCACGCCCAATTTTTCCGTTTTTGATTTGTTAAAAAAGTTTGAAATATCCAATAAATGTCGTTCCACTTCATGATTGTGTCCCACTTGTTGTTGATTCTTCACAAAAAAAAACAGTTTTATATCTTTGTTTGAAGCCTGAAATGTGGCAAAGTTCAAGGGGGCTGAATACTTTCGCAAGGCACTGTACCTGCTGGAGCGCGTGCTTCAGGTGGGTGATGCTATGGTGACCAGTGATCTGAGATAAGGGGGGGCTTTACCTAGCATGGTCTTGTAGTTGACATGGAGCCAGTGGGTTTGGCGACGAGTATGAAGCGAGGGCCAGCCAACGAGAGCGTACATGTCGCAATGGTGGGTAGTATATGGGGCTTTGGTGACAAAACGGATTGCACTGTGATAGACTGCATCCAATTTGTTGAGTAGGGTATTGGAGGCTATTTTGTAAATGACATTCCCGAAGTCGAGGATTGGTAGGATGGTCAGTTTTACAAGGGAATGTTCGGCAGCATGAGTGAAGAATGCTTTGTTTGCGAAATAGGAAGCCTGTTCTAGATTTAACTTTGGATTGATGATGTTTGTTTTGGGTCTGGAAGGAGAGTTTACAGTCCAACCAGACACCTAGAATATGTGGACAACGACAAATACCTAAGTCAGAGCAGTCCAGAGTAGTGATGTTGGGCAGGTGCAGGCAGCGATCAGTTGAAGAGCATGCATTTAGTTTTACTTGTATTTAAGAGCAATTGGAGGCCGCGGAAGGAGAGTTGGATGGCATTTAAGCTTGCCTGGAGGGTTGTTATCAGTGTCCAAAGAAGGGCCAGAAGTGTACAGAATGGTGTCGTCTGCATAGAGGTGGATCAGAGACTCACCAGCAGCAAGAGCGACATCATTGATGTATACAGAGAAGAGAGTCGGTCCAAGAATTGAACCATGTGGCACCCCCATAGAGACTGCCAGAGGTCCGGACAGCAGACCCTCCGATTTGACACACTGAACTCTATCAGAGAAGTAGTTGGTGAACCAGGCGAGACAATCATTTGAGAAACCAAGGCTGTCGAGTCTGCCGATGAGGATGTGGTGATTGACAGAGTCGAAAGCCTTGGCCAGATCAATGAATACGGCTGCACAGTAATGTTTCTTATCGATGGCGGGTAAGATATCGTTTAGGACCTTGAGCGTGGCTGAGGTGCACCCATGACCAGCTCTGAAACCAGATTGCATAGCAGAGAAGGTATGGTGAGATTCGAAATGGTCGGTAATCTGTTTGTTGACTTGGCTTTCGAAGACCTTAGAAAGGCAGGGTAGGATAGATATAGGTCTGTAGTAGTTTGGGTCAAGAGTGTTCCCCCTTTGAAGAGGGGGATGACCGCAGCTGCTTTCCAATCTTTGGGAATCTCAGACGACAGTGCTGTTGACCGGGGCAGGAGTAGCCAGGTGAAAAGCATGGCCAGCCGTAGAAAAATGCTCATTGAAATTCTCAATTATAGTGGATTTATCAGTGGTGACAGTGTTTCCGATCTTCAGTGCAGTGGGCAGCTGGGAGGAGGTGTTCTTATTCTCCATCGACTTTACAGTGTCCCAGAACTTTTGAGTTAGTGTTGCAGGAAGCAAATTTCTGAAAATTTCTTCCCTGAACAGCTGTATATCACGGGGGCTGTTCGATGCTAATGCAGAACGCCATAGGATGTTTTTGTGTTGGTTAAGGGCAGTCAGGTCTGGGGAGAACCAAGGGCTATATCTGTTCCTGGTTCTACATTTCTTGAATGGGGCATGCTTATTTTAAGATGGTTATGAAGGATGAAGAATGAAAAAAAATAACCAGGCATCCTCTACTGATGGGATGAGATCAATATCCTTCCAGGATACCCCGGCCAGGTCGATTTAGAAAGGCCTGCTCGCTGAAGTGTTTCAGGAAGCGTTTGACAGTGATGAGTGGAGGTTGTTTGACCACTGACCCATTACGGATGCAGGCAATGAGGCTGAGATCTTGGTTGAAGACAGCAGAGGTGTATTTAGAGGGCAAGTTGGTTAGGATGATATCTATGAGGGTGCCCGTGTTTAAGGCTTTGGGGCGGTACCGGGTAGGTTCATTGATAATTTGTGTGAGATTGAGGGCATCAAGCTTAGATTCTAGGATGGCTGGGGTGTTAAGCATGTTCCAGTTTAGGTCGCGTAGCAGCACGAGCTCTGATGATAGATGGGGGGGCAATCAGTTCACATATGGTGTCCAGAGCTTGGGTCAGAGGGTGGTCTATAGCAGGCGGCAACGGTGAGAGACTTGTTTTTAGAGAGGTGGATTTTTAAAAGTAGAAGTTCAAATTGTTTGGGTACAGACCTGGATAGTAGGACAGACCTCTGCAGGCTATCTTTGCAGTAGATTGCAACACTGCCCCCTTTGGCAGTTCTATCTTGTCTGAAAATGTTGTAGTTTGGGATGAAAATTTCTGAATTTTTGGTGGTCTTCCTACATGCAGAGATTGTCCTCACAAAGACACAGCGGTTGGAACCAATAATCTCAAATTTGGACACATTTCCACCGGTCTAATGTCCATTGCTCGTGTTTCTTGTCCCAAGCAATTCTCTTCTTATTGGTGTTGGTTAGTAGTGGTTTCTTTGCAGCAATTTGACCATGAAGTCCTGATTCACACAATCTCCTCTGAACAGTTGATGTTGATGTGTCTGTTACTTGAACTCTGAAGCATTTATTTGGGCTGCAATATCGGAGGATGGTAACTCTAATGAACCTATCCTCTGCAGCAGAGGTAACTCTGGGTCTTCCTTTTCTGTGGCATGGAGTGTGATGGTTCTTGTGACTGGACTTGAAGAGACTTTCAAAGTTCTTTACATTTTCCGGATTGACTGTCGTTCATGTCTTAAAGTAATGATGGACTGTTTCTCTTTGCTTTTTTGAGCTGTTCTTGGCATACTATGGACTTGGTCTTTTACCGAATAGGGCTATCTTCTGTATACCACCCTACTGTATCACAGCACAATGGATTTGCTCAAAAGCATGAAGGAAAGAAATTCCACAAATTAACTTTTAACAAGGCACACTTGTTAACCTGTTTGGGCGCATGAACCGCTAGCAGGACACCTACGACAACATCTGGTGAAATTGCATAGCGCGATATTCAAAATACAAAAATCGTTCTTGAAAATACAGGTGTTGTCATATTTCAAAAAGGCTTTATGGTGAAAGCATACCATGCGATTATCTGAGGACAGCGCCCCACATCTAAATACTTTTTCAGCCAGCACAGGCATCACAATCACAAATAGCGATTAAATAAATTACTTACCTTTGAAGATCTTCCTCTGTTTCCCAAGGGTCCCTGCTACACAATGAATGGTCGTCGCCAATGATCTCAGTAATCCACTCATTCAACATGCATACAAACAAATCCAAAAAGTTACCTGTAAAGTTCATCCAAACAAGTCAAACGATGTTTCAAATTAATCCTCAGGTACTCTAATATCGAAATAAACGATAATATTTAAGATGGAGAATAGTATGTTCAATAGGGAACATAAATAACGAAGAGTGCGCACCTCATTCACGCACCAACAAGACTACTTTTCTAATGAGACACCTTCGAAAAACTACAACTACTTGCTCATTTTTCAAACAACAAGCCTGAAACTCTTTCTAATCACTTTTGACATCTAGTGGAAGCCATAAGAACTGCAATCTGGGTCCTATCTATTTGTATTTCCCATAGGCTAGCATTGAAATGGCCTGTGTCCTCAAAATAAATTATTTCTGGATGTATTTTCCTCGGATTTCCGCCTGCCATATCAGTTCTGTTATACTCAGACATTATTTTAACAGTTCAAGAGACTTCAGTGTTTTCTATCCAATGCTACCAAGTATATACATATCCTAGCTTCTGGGCCTGAGTAACAGGCAGTTTACTTTGGGCACGTCAGTCATCTGAAATTCCGAATAATTACCAGTATGCTAATGAAGAATTGGAATGCATTCCAGGTGACTACCTCATGAATCTGGTTGAGAGAATGCCACAAGTGTGCAAAGTTCTCATCAAAGCAAAGGGTGTCTACTTTGACCAATCTCAAATATAAAATATATTTTGATTTAACACTGTTTTTGGTTACTACATGATTCCATATGTTCCATAGTTTTGATGTCTTCACTATTATTCTACAATGTAGAAAATAGTAAAAATAACCCTTGAGTAGGTGTCCAAACTTTTAACTTTTACTATATATATATATATATATATATATATATATATCAGTTGAAGTCGGAAGTTTACATACACCATAGCCAAATACATTTCAACTCAGTTTTTTATCATTTCTGACATTTTATCCTAGTAAAAAATCCCTGTTTTAGATCAGTTAGGATCACCACTTTATTTTAAGAATGGGAAATGTCAGAATAATAGTGATTTTTATTTCAGCTTTTATTTCTTTCATCACATTCCCAGTGGGTCAGAAGTTTACGTACACTCAATTAGTATTTGGTAGCATTGCCTTTAAATTGTTTAACTTGGGTCAAATGTTTTGGGTAGCCTTCCACAAGCTTCCCACAATAGGTTAGGTGAATTTCGTCCCATTCCTCCTGACAGAGCTGGTGTAACTGAGTCAGGTTTGTAGGCCTCCTTGCTCGCACACACTTATTCAGTTCTGCCCACAAATCTTCTATAAGATTGAGGTCAGGGCTTTGTGATGGCCACTCCAATACCTTGACTTTGTTGTCCTTAAGCCATATTGCCTAAACTTTGGAAGTCTGTTTGGGGTCATTGTCCATTTGGAAGACCCATTTGAGACCAAGCTTTAACTTCCTGACTGATGTCTTGGTGTTGCTTCAATATATACACATTGTCATTCCTCATGATGCCATCTATTTTGTGGAGTGCACCAGTCCCTCCTGCAGCAAAGCACCCCCACAACATGATGCTGCCACCCCCATGCTTTACGGTTTGTATGGTGTTCTTCGGCTTGCAAGCCTTCCCCTTTTTCCTCCAAACATAACAATAGTCATTATAGCCAAACAGTTCTATTTTTGTTTCATCAGACCAGAGGACATTTCTCCAAAAAGTACTGTCTTTGTACTCAAATGATGTCAATTAGCCTACCAGATGCTTCTAAAGCCATGACATAATTTTCTGGGATTTTCCAACCTGTTTAAAGGCACAGTCAATTTAGTGTATGTAAACTTCTGGAATTGTGATACGGTGAATTAATCTGTAAACAATTGTTGGAAAAATGACTTGTGTCATGCACAAAGTAGATGTCTTAACCGACTTGCCAAAACTATAGTTTGTTAACAAGAAATGTGTGGAGTGGTTGAAAAACTTGTTTTAATGACTCCAACCTAAGTGTCGGTAAACTTTGGACTTCATCTGTAGATATTCAGTCCATTCAGAAAGTTTTCAGACACCCTGACTTTTTCCACATGTTGTTATCATACAGCCTTATTCTGAAATGGACAATAAAAAAAATACATTCTCATCAATCTACACACAATACCACATAATGACAAAGCAGAAACTGGTTGTTTGAAATGTTTGAACATTTATTAAATATGTCCCTTTACTCAGTACTTTGTTGAAGCACCTTTGGCAGATATTACAGTATTTAGTCCTCTTGGGTATGACACTACAAGCTTGTCACACCTGTATTTGGGGACTTTCTCCTATTCTTTTCTACAAAGATGCATCGCAGCACAGCTTTTTTCTTGTCTCCAGAGATCTTCGATCAGGTTGAAGTCCGGGCTTTGGCTGTGCCACTCAAGGACATTCGGAGACTTGTCCCAAAGCCACTACTACATTATCTTGGCTGTGTGCTTAAGGTCATTATCCTGTTGGAGGGAGAACCTTGGCCCCAGTCTGAGCTCCTAAAGGCACTCTGGAGCAGGTTTTCATCAAGGATCTCTGTATTTTTCTCTGTTCATCTTTCCCTCCATATTGACTAGTCTCCCAGTCCCTGCCACTGAAAAGCTTCAAACAGCATGATGCTGCCACCATCATGCTTAACTGCAGGGATGGTGCCAGGTTTCCTCCAGACTTGACACCTGGCATTCAGGCCAAAGAGTTCAATCTTGGTTTCATCAGACCAGAGAATCTTGTTTATCATGGTCTGAGTGTCCTTTATGGCAAACTCCAAGCGGGCTGTCATGTGCCTTTTACTTCCGTCTGGTCACTCTACCATAAATGCCTATTGGTGAAGTGCTGCAGAGATGGTTGTCCTTCTGGAAGGTTCTCCCATCTCCACAGAGGAACTATGGTGCTCTGTCAGTGACATTCGGGTTCTTGGTCACCTCTCTGACCAAGTCCCTTCTCCCCCGATTGCTCAGTTTAGCCGGGCAGCCAGCTCTAGGGGGAGTCTTGGTGGTTGAAACCTCTTCCATTGAAGAATGATGGAGGCCACTGTGTTCTTGGGGACCTCCAATGCTACAGAAATGCTGTGGTACCCTTCCCCAGATCTGTGCCTCAACACAATCCTGTCTAGGATCTCTACAGACAACTCCTTTAAACTCATGGCTTGGTTTTTGCTCTGACATGCACTGTCAACTGTGGGACCTTATATAGACAGGTGTGTTCCTTTCCAAGTCATGTCCAATCAATTGCATTTACAACAGGTGTACTCGAAGTTGTAGAAACATCTTGAGGATGATCAATGGAAATAGGATGCACCTGAGCTCAATGTCGAGTCTCAAAGCAAAGGGTCTGAATATTTATCTAAAGAAGGTATTTCTGTTTTTTATTTTTTATACATTCAAACATTTCTAAACCTGTTTTCCATTTTTCATTATGGTGCTTTGTGTGTAGATTGAGGAAATGTTTTTATTTAATCTGAGTCTGAATACTTTCTGAGTGTGTGTGTGTAGATTATTTATAAAGCCAGTCACATTTAACAGGTAGTCAATTGATTATAGACCTAATTAAGTTGGTTTCCTCTCCTCACTTTTCTTAGACAATTAAGGCAATGGCTGTTTTCACGTCTCCTAACTCTGCATTGTTCGCCACACCAATATGCTGGTTAATAATAAACTTTGCTTTTATTCATATAGCAACATGGTCTAGGAAAAGGTGCCAATTCAACAGCGCAATGTTTCAGAACCCTGGACAGTAACCGCTGTCTGGCGCGGGAGAAAGTGAATTTGGTATCAATGTTATTTTTATTGGTGTTGCGCCATTGTTCTTACAAAATATAACAATATACAATTTCAGTAGCACATGTCTTAGTGATGGACTGTGCCATCCCCACAGCCTCCACAATGGAGTAGTTTACTTACACACTTTTTTATTTTGCTCGACTAAAGAAATCTCGGTCTACCAACAGCCTATCAATCAACCAGTCGACTAAGTGGGGACAGCTCTAATCCGCATATAGATGACATTTACAATTTAACCAATAGCATTTATGTAAATAGTGAGAAGAACAGGTCCTAGTATTGTCCCCTGTGGAACACTTTTATGTATTTCAAGAATTTCGGACTTGACCCCCATCAATCACCATGGCCTTAGTTCCGTCACTAAGATGTTCATGAAAGCATGAACAGGTGTCAGAGCTCAGGCCTATCGAGGACAACTTATTCAATAACATAGCATGATTAACCGTATCAAAAGCTTTTGACAGGTCCACAAACAAAGCGGCACATTTAGAGTTGACAACCAAAGTGGCTGCTCTAATAGTCTTATGACCAGGCCTAAACCCTGATTTGGTTTACATTCTAAATACATTTCTCAGATTAAAAAAAGGGCATAGTTGTACATTTACCAATGATTCAAGAATCTTAGCTAGACAAAGAAGCGTTGAAATTGGGCACTAATTATTTTTTGATCACTACTATCCCCACCCTTATGGAGTGGCAGCACGAGATTTCCATACTTTTTGAATTTTTCCTGACAACAATGTTAACCAAAAAATGTGAGTTATTGAGCCAACAATGATGGGCGCAGCACAATTAAATGATTTGATACTGAGGGCTACATTGAACCTTTTTAACTAAAGGTGATTGCTTTACCGTAACATTCTAGAGGTGGGGGACTTGGTCAAATTCCTTTCAACCTCAAAGGGACTGGACTGCTGTCTTCCAGCACCGAGGCGGGCCCTTTCCCCTGAGCATGGAGTTCCCAAACTTCCTCTATTTCGAATCAAGTATCAGGATTTCATGGTTTTTGACCCTACTCATGTTAGTTTGTTCAGCTACTTTGTGTAAAGTGTAAAACATTTTTCTCGCTCTTGGCGGTTTTAATATGTACGAGTTTCTCTTCCTTTGCTCCACTGATTGAATCGTGATAAGTATTTATGAAGTGAAGTTGGGTAGGCTTCGAAGGCTGTAAGAGAATTAGCATTAGAAAAAGTAATTGTCCATTAGGTTTGCACAAAATGGAAAATTTGCTTTGGCGCTCTTGGCATTGGACGGATAAACAAAATCTACATAACTTAAAAGGATAAAAACAGACATAAAAATGCACATTCCACACTGAGCTTTTCCATATCGGTTCACCATAGAGGATTGTCACTGCAGGGGGGGGGGGGATGAAGGATTGTTTTGTAAACTTTTTGTTTTTGTTTTGCATGTGGCACCTTTAGTCTCCGACCGGGCGGCAGCATGTTGAAGGGTGGGTGTTTTTGTCGTGGACCTAGAGTGTTTTCCTTCTATAGTGTTCTATATCTGGAGTAAGTCGAGGGGTATGAATACCTTCTGAAGGCATTGTTGGTCACAAAGGCATATCAGTAGCAGGTGAGGTTGTACTGTGTTAAAGGCTGAGACACTTAATTAATAAGATCCTGACATTATCTTCTCACCTTAGGTGGCTTCACTCCTACGTGATGCTCGTCCCTCAACAGGTCTGTCTTGTAGGACATGGAACTTTAAACATTTTGATTTTACTCATCCGCCCAACACTAGTTCCTGATTCTTAAAATCACTCCGCTCTCAGTAGCTAATATGCGCTGGCTACTACGGCAGACCATGTTTGATCAGCTGAGCAAGAGGGGTGGAGACGAAGCCAGAATCTGTCCAAAATAAGCCAAATGCAATTCTATGGTCTTATTTTTTTTAAACCTTATTTTACCATGTAAGTTGACTGAGAATGCATTCTCATTTACAGCAATGACCTATGTAATAGGTGCTTCTACACCTGCATTGCTTGCTGTTTGGGGTTTTAGGCTGGGTTTCTGTACAGCACTTTGAGATATCAGCTGATGTACGAAGGGCTATATAAATACATTTGATTTGATTAATAGTTACAGGGGGGAGGAATGACCCAATTGTAAGCTGTGGATGATTAGGTGACCGTTTATGGTATGAGGGACAGATTGGGAATTTAGCCAAGACACAGGGGTTAACACCCCTACTCTTACAATAAGTGCCATGGGATCTTTAGTGACCACAGAGAGCCAGGACACCCGTTTTAACGTCCCATCCGAAAGACTGCACCATACACAGGGAAAGGTTCAGGCCCCTACTTGCTGTGTTAAAAAAAAGAAGGTCAAGTGACACTGACTAGCACCTGTTGTCTCCCTCTCCTCCCTGCTGCAGCGACCACCACAGAACTTCAACAGTGTTTATCATGCTGTCCGTGTTGCTGAAGCTGCAACATAACTACAGCCATTTCTGACTGAAAAGTCATGTTACCGAAATCCCTGTTTAGGAAAAACATTCCCTATTCCCTCAACCCCTGTTGTCTTTACTTGTATGCATCGCATCCATGTGACCAATAGGGCCTGACCTATAACATCTCATAATCAAATCAATAAATTGGTTATAACAAACTCTGAACACGTGACCGCAAAATGGATGCAGAGGACATGACAAATAAAGTTGAAAAGGTCATGTTTACTGGTTGCGCAGGAGGTTAAAGGGAAGTCGCATGTGTGGAGTAAATGTGACTAAGTTGTGTAAAATACTAAGTGCTTTTGGACCATTTTGGTACCATGTAAACAACACTAAATATATTAGAAGCGTACTAGAGAGTAAAGTGTTTTTTTTGTTTGTTTTGTAAAGACTTTATTACAGCAAAGATTAAACGGTCACATTCATTTGTGAATGCAATTTCCCAAAAGGAAATGGTTCATTTCTTATTTACGGTAATTATTTTGCATTTCAAATCATGAATGACTCGTATGCTCTGTGATGACTAACGATGATGACAACATAAGGAGATCAAGAAGAAAGTAGCATTGTTATTATGAGTATTGTTTTTCTGAAAATTTGGAACAGAGTAAACTACATTAAATAATACCAGCGGCTGTTTCAACGAAAAAAGTCTGAAGCCTTTATTGCAGCATAGCAAAGACTAAAAACAGACGATTTTGTCAAATTGTTTAATCTGACATGTTGTGTGATGCTTGGTGCTCACGGAATAAGTAGGCTATTAAACAAACACTCAAAAAGAAGCAGAATCTGTCTATGAATATGGATGATTTATAAAGCCAAGCACATTTAACAGTTAGGCTATTGATTATAGACCTAATTAAGTTGGTCTCCTCTCTACTCACTTTTTATAGACTATAGAGAATTAAGGCAAGAGCTGTATTCTTGCCTCCGCCACGTTGTTCTCAACACCAACATGCTGGTTAACTTTGCTACTGTGCACATAGTGGTTGCTCAATGAAAAGTGTTGTGATTATACTGCTGGACTTAGAGGTCATTTGTGGTTTAGTATAGTACCCTGCATCACTGCTTCATTTCTCCAGACCAGCACAAGGGGGCGTTAGAGCACTGATTTATGATTTTGGGTCCCGAGGCTCTACTGTGGCTCTAACTGACAATGAATGGGCGTTATAAACCAAGTAGAAACGGAAAATTGTGCACTACTTCAAAATTGAATTTCAATTAACTGAATGATGAGGATGAAGGTGATTGAATTTAAAACAATAGTGTAAGAATTGCTATTCTTATGTTCTGCATGCGCACACCTGGAAAAAGACACTTTTGTTGTTTCTACTTGTAAGAGAAACAAAAATGTTAAATTCCATGATATTCTTAAGATATGTGTTGACTGAATATAATCAAGTTGATGCCGCAGTCATATAGCCTCGGCACCAACATCAAGCTGAGTGACTCACTTATGGCTTTGAATCAAAACAAGTAAGTACCAACATTCTTTCTGATTAGTCTTTTAATAAAGAAATGTTTTGGTTATCCTGACCTGGATGCCATATTATAGTCTCTAAAAGGAAAAATATTACCACCTTCTCTTGCACATGTCATTTTCCATATGGATCCATAATGAAGAAATATCACTGAATGACAGAAATATTGAAATAAAGTAGGTTAATGTATGTAAACATTGTTGCTTACTGGAAAATACTATTTCAAAATGAATGGTAGAGGTGAGGGGAAAAGACTGGTCGAGACAAGCATGGGGACTGGTCTTGATAAATCATTGAGATTTTTATTTTCCCTGAATCTCTGTGTGGATGTTTGTTCGACTACAATTAGGGTGTGATCAGGGAATGTATATGTTTAAAGTTATAATAAAATGATCTGAATGACATTAAGAGTAATGACTAAAGTATTTCACCCTAATAGTTACAGAAGCTTAGACAATGTGTTTAGACATAATACTAGAATATTGTGAGACAGTGGAAACATTTGTGTTTGTGTGTGATAAAGAGGAACTGACAGACATGTTTTGGTCCTGTGAGACCAAGGACAGGAGATAAAGTTCCTCCATCCAGGGAGGAACAGATGTGCTTGTAGACTTGTAGGAGTTATATAAAAGGCTATGCGCATTATATTGTTTTCAGAGCTCTCATGAATAAACTACAACTAACCTTTTGCAGAATCTGAAACTTTGCCTAATTCTTATTAACCCTAGCTTTACCACCTAGGGGGAATTAGTCAAAGCTATAGTGATTTATCATCATTGGGATTGAAAATTCTTGTGTCAAAATGTTAGGATTATTTTGTGTTTACTGTAGTACTGTAGCCTACTCCAAACCCGTCACATTGTACAGCGCCATTATGGGCTATTAGCAGGACAATATATTCTTGCCATGAAGGAGGGTAGGGGGAGAATTGTATCGTCAAATGCATTTCTTAGTTAGGTTCGCAGTATCACAACCGGCCGTGATTGGGAATCCCATAGGCCGGTGTAGGCTGTCATTGTAAATACGAATTTGTTCGTAACTGACTTGCCTAGTTAAATAAAGGTCATGTATATTTTCCTGAGGGTTTTGTTTCTCTTGGCATATTAATCAAATTAATTAAGCTACATTTCTTAAAATCAATCTCGTATATTATATGTAGGAATTTAAAATAAGTTTTCAATTCTCTACTACAGGCAGTAACTTTCTGTTATTTGAAAACAAAATAAGCTCTGAAATATCGTTAATGTTTTCAAACACTTGTTTTTCACAAGTGCTATTAGCAGAACAATAGACACGATGTGGTCCCAAAAACACCTCTCTGATATTAGGTCCAGCATATCTTGCTGATGTCATTGAATGTCTGTTTAATATTCTCTAAAAGGAAAAATATTCCCTAATCTCTTGCGCACGTCATTTTCCAGATTTGCTCTAACAACAAATGCCCCTTGGATATTAATTTAGTATCCTCCAATTCTCTAAATGTAATTATTGGCGGCGAGCCATGTAGATTTCAAAATAGTTTAGACTTTTGATGGCACATGGTTTATGAATTGACACAATTTTCCGTTCATTCTGAACAATAGTGTAAGAATTGATATTTCTCTGTCCTGCACACACACCCAAATAAATACTAAGCTGTAACTGGACTGTAGCATATTATTTACTAAAACTGTTATACTAAGGTTTTTATTCTAAGAGAAATGAAAATGACCTGGACGCCATGTACAGTATTATAGTCTCAAAGGGAAAATATTACCACAGTCTCTTGCGCATTTCATTTCTTTCATAATGCATCCTTATTTACAAAGTGATTATTAGATATTCTCAGTGCACATATGTAAATCTCAAACTCTAAAAGTAATTGGAAAGGTAGATGCAAATGATTTGTGGCATTGTGGTTAAAGAATAAAGAATGTAAACAAGATTCTGTGTTTCTATTTACAGTAGTGATGGACAGCTGGAGGCATTTTGAAAACTTGTTTTTCACAAGTGTACTCTAGCAGGTGTAGCCCATCATGCAAACAATGTTTCCGATTACCAGGACAATACTCTTCATAGCCCGGCCGCTGTAGATGTGAAAATCCCCCAATTTGGCCCTAACAGGTCTTAATCAACATCTTTATGCCTTCATGTAATAAAATGAGGAGAAATATTTAAACTACATTTTAGTTGCACTTCCCCCCAGCTCCACAACCACGGGTAAAACCCTGCTGAGATGCTTGATGCATTTGTTGTGTTAATTTCTCAAGCCAAAACGTCTTCATGGCCTTCATCAGTTCATCTTTGCTTGTTACTGTAGGCTTGGCAGAGTTACGGATTAATGTTTTCAGTTGATTGCCTAACAAGTTCGATCGGGTTTAAATCAGGAGACCTAATACATGTAGAGATGGGAACAAAAATATTTTTTAGATATACTATAGGCCTACCATAGGTGTTGTAGGTATTTTGTATTTTACTACATAAAGGTCTACTTTGCTGGCGTCTTGACCCAGTTTATGTCCTCATTTGCAATGCAAACCTGGGCGGCAGTGTGTTTTGGGTCATTGTCTGCATTTGGAGAAAAAAAAAGACATTTAGCCTAACAGCCGACATTAGGTACAATACTAGAAATATACATGTAAATAGGCCTAAACATATCAAAACATTGCTATAATTTTACCTTGAAAGAAATGTGGTCCCAGAAACACCTCTCTGACATAGGGTCCATCATATCTTCAAAGCTTGAGCCATGATACTTGAAAAGAGGCCACTGTGAATTATTGTTGAACACACAGCAGTCCGTGAGGTGTAGGCTACAATATATTATATACCTTTTGCTTTGTAAATGTTAAACTTACTATCAAAAATCAAATATGGGCCTGGTCCCTGGTGAGAAATAGTCCCCTTCCTCACATTTAGTTTGATGGGATGCTTGGGACTCCGCTTGCTTGATCATCTTCCTTTTTTTCTGTAGCAATGTTGAGCAAATTGCTCAAGGGCCACAGTTGATACATCTGTGAAGATGGCGTCATTGAATTTCTCGCCAGCTTTGATCCATGCCTGCATGACGCGAAGGTAGTCATCAGATGAATCATTGGGTCGAAACTACAGAACAGTACAAAACGAGAACACACATGGTTAATGTCCTGACATCTGTGTCTGTCGGTCCCCTTCCTTTCTTCAAGTCCAGGCAAGTTTCTTCAACTGTGTTCCGACTGTGATGGTTTGGCTTTTTCAAGAGAGGCTTTATTACTGCCACTTTTAGTGAGTTTGGTACACATCCGGTGGATAGAGAGCCGTTTATTATGTTCAACATAGGAGGGCCAAGCACAGGAAGCAGCTCTTTCAGTAGTTTAGTTGGAATAGGGTCCAGTATGCAGCTTGAAGGTTTAGAGGCCATGATTATTTTCATCATTGTGTCAAGAGATATAGTACTAAAACACTTGAGCGTCTCTCTTGATCCTAGGTCCTGGCAGAGTTGTGCAGACTCAGGACAACTGAGCTTTGATGGAATACGCAGATTTAAAGAAGAGTCTAATTTGCTTTCTAATAATCATAATCTTTTCCTCAAAGAAGTTCAAGTTTAGTTCAAGTGAAAGTCATCCTCTCTTGGGGAATGCTGCTTTTTAGTTAGCTTTGCGACAGTATCAAAAAGGAATATCGGATTGTTCTTATTTTCCTCAATTAAGTTAGAAAAATAGGATGATCGAGCAGCAGTAAGGGCTCTTTGGTACTGCATGGTACTGTCTTTCCAAGCTAGTCGGAAGACTTCCAGTTTGGTGTGGCGCCATTTCCGTTCCAATTTTCTGGAAGCTTGCTTCAGAGCTTGGTTATTTTCTGTGTACCTGGGAGCTCGTTTCTTATGAGAAATGTTTTTAGGGGTGCAACTGCATCTAGGGTATTGCGCAAGGTTAAATTGAGTTCCTCAGTTAAGTGTTATCTGATTTTTTTTGTCCTCTGGCGTCCTTGGGTAGACAGAGGGAATCTGGAAGGACATCAAGGAATCTTTGTGTTGTCTGTGAATTTATAGCACGACTTGTGATGTTCCTTGGTTGGGGTCTGAGCAGATTATTTGTTGCAATTGCAAACGTAATAAAATGGCGGTCTGATAGTCCAGGATTATGAGGAAAAACATTAAGATCCACAACATTTATTCCATGGGACAAAACTAGGTCCAGAGTATGACTGTGACAGTGAGTGGGTCCAGAGACATGTTGGACAAAACCCACTGAGTCGATGATGGAGTGGGTCTGTGGACTTTTCCATGTGATTATTAAAGTCACCAAAGATTAGAATATTATCTGCTATGACTACAAGGTCCGATAGGAATTCAGGGAACTCGGTGAGGAACGCTGTATATGGCCCAGGAGGCCTGTAAACAGTAGCTATAAAAAGTGATTGAGTAGGCTGCATAGATTTCATGACTAGAAGCTCAAAAGACAAAAACGTCTTTTTTTTTTTTTTGTAAATTGAAATTTGCTATCGTAAATGTTAGCAACACTATAGCCTTTGCGGGATGCACGGGGGATATGGTCACTAGTGTAGCCAGGAGGTGAGGCCTCATTTAACACAGTAAATTCATCAGGCTTAAGCCATGTTTCAGTCAGTCCAATCACATCAAGATTATGATCAGTGATTAGTTCATTGACTAGAATTGCCTTTGAAGTAAGGGATCTAACATTAAGTAGCCCTATTTTGAGATGTGAGGTATCATGATATCTTTCAATAATGACAGGAATGGAGGTGGTCTTTATCCTAGTGAGATTGCTAAGGCGAACACCGCCATGTTTAGTTTTGTCCAACCTAGGTCGAGGCACAGACATGGTTTCAATGGCGATAGCTGAGCTGACTACACTGACTGTGCTAGTGGCAGACTCCACTATGCTGGCAGGCTGGCTAACAGCCTGCTGTCTGGCCTGCACCCTATTTCATTGTGGAGCTAGAGGAGTTAGAGCCCTGTCTATGTTGGTAGATAAGATGAGAGCACCCCTCCAGCTAGGATAGAGTCCGTCACTCCTCAGCAGGTCAGGCTTAAAATACTTACTGAGTCTGTTTTGCAGAGTGTGAATTACACCATGATATTCTGGTGGGGATCTCTATTGAGCGCCCCCAAAAATATGTATGGGCCTAATAATAATACCCCCTAGAGTTGATTGACGCACCGGTCTAAGTAACATAATAAAACATATCTCCATCAAAATCAGTCAGTTTAAGCTAAATCTCTTTTTTGTTGTTTCATTGGACGCGTCTCAATCCAATGCATCTGCCGATGTCCTCGTTCTGCGGTGAAAGGTGGCAGAGCGAGAGCGGTGTTTGTCAGAAGATCTCACAAAAACGTCTGTAGCGTCTGAATGGTTGTGACCACTATGGAAAGGGGAGATTTTCTCCATTTTGCTCAATGACTCGTCTGAAGTTAACCAGTATCGGTTTCAGAAAAATTATGGACGTATGAAGGTAGTTTTAGAAACATCTCAAAGATGTTGAATGTAATCAGGGTGCACTTGATCTCAACTTCGAGTCTCATAGCAAAGGGTCTGAATACTTATGTAATTAAGGTATTTCTGTTGTGTTTATTTATACATTTTCAAAAAAACTTTTCACTTTGTCATTATGGAGCATTGTGTGTAGATTGATGAGAAAAAAATTAACAATGTAATACATTTCAGAATAAAGCTGTAACGTAACAAAATGTGGACCAAGTCAAGGGGTCTGAATATTTTCCGAATGCACTGTATATATTTCCTGAGCTTTCTTATATCTCCTAGATTCAGGACAGATACTTCTTAGGATTAATTTTTTGACTGTTTTTGTTTTTACCATTCATGAATGTTTTATCTATGTGTTTTTCTGGGCTAGAGTAGTACCTAACGGGCTCCTAAAATTCCAAATTAAATAACTAAATGATCCGGTATGACCATCTTAAAACAATTCCATGTCACTTACACTCCCCTCCAACGGCTTAGACTTTTAAGAAATAAAGACATCAATTAAATTGTAGAAATTGACTACCCTTTAATGTGGCACACACAACAAAACATATCTTTTGATTGTCAAATAATCACTTCCAAAAGTAGTGCATGTTCGCCCACTCCAAAATAATTCCAGCATCCAAACTGTACACTCACGCCATTTGATGAATAACATCTGTTACAAAACACAGAGAACTGACATTCAGCGAAGGCTGTTGATTAGGCCAACATTAACTGATGCATCTTGCTGACAAATTGACCTTTTTTGTAGCCTGAAAAGTCGGGAAACCTGAAATGGAACTGACCCGGAAAAAATGGTCAACTTACTAAACTAGGCTTCAACTACCGGTAGACAGTGAAGTGGTGAAAAGGTGTCAAAAAAATATATTGAAAAAGTAACGCTCCCTATACTTTCAGTGCATTTTTCTGAAAAAGGTGGGTAAAAGGCACTTGCTTGCATTTACCCTCCACTAGGCCTACACCACTGCTGGTAGCCTACCCTCACAGCCGAAGCAATTTTACACACAGAACAGGTAAGCCTACATTCAATATAATGCATGAGTTGAATCAAAACAGGTTTTACATGTGTTTGGGGCGGTAGGTAGCCTAGTGGTTAGAGCATTGGGCCAGTAACCAAAAGGTTACTGGATTGAATCCCCAAGCTGACAAGGTAAATCTGTCGTTCTGCCCCTGAACAAGGCAGTTAACCCACTGTTCCCCGGTATAGGCCTTCATTGTAAATAAGAATTTGTTCTTAACTGACTTAAATAAAAATGCATGTAGTCTTCACAGATCATGTGACATAAAACAACCTTTCTTTCCTTACATTAATGACATTTATGAGTGTTATTTGTCATTACTAAGCATTTAACAATTTAATTAGAACATTGAACTTAAACCCTGTACAAATCACAGATCTTGAAGATCTCGAAAAGTGCACTGTAAGTGTAACCACTATATTTGAAACGAATAGGAGAATGGTTAAATTAGCACTTAGAGACCCCCCACCCCAAAGTTGGACTTTTGTTGCATTTAGGCGAGCTAACGTCTCATTCAGCGAGAGGGCAACGCTGAGCAAGGCCATTGAGAACTTTCCCCATTTTTAAGTAGTCAACTGGGTTGAAATTGCTATGGGTTAAGGAAGGACCACAGAATTCCATCCAGGTCAGCAGGAGGGATCACCCAATGAATTATACCCCTGAGCAAACATTCCATAACTGCAGGTGGCAGTAAATCACCAACCATGGCTTTATACCGGTTCAGACTATACACTCTCCACTTTTTTTATGAACTACCAATACATTCATGGAAATAAAAGAATAAGAAATGTACTACTTTAAAATGGAGATGGCATGGACAGCGCCACTGATGGCTGTCATAGAAGACGCGATTGCAAGGATAGGTGGTGTACCATCTTTCCATATCTATGATTGTCACATTCATTAGGTACTGTTCGAAATTTACTGGGCGGAGCTGGTCGAACTCGAGGTGTCATAAAAAATACAAAAATGCATCCCCCTCCCCCAACGTAAAAAATATTTTTAAATGACCCTCCCTTCAAAAAACACCCTCCGCCCTCATAGAATTAACTGAAAAAGAATGTTTGCGACCACAAATAACAACCGTAGTGACCCTGTGTTTATAAAAGTGGATATTGACTTTGCCATTTCAGCATAGTTTTGTGGCACAGTTGATGCCACACAGGGCTACGGGCCAGAAGGTTGTTGAGAGTAGACCCAGTGATCCAAATATAATTAAATATTCAAATCACAGGGGCTTTGAGCCATTATTCAAATGACACTTTCACTCTAAGCCTAGAGTAGAATGTTGTGCTCACGTGAAAAGAGTGATACAATTATTCATTGCAATGTGGTTCGGTAGGATAATTGTGTTGTCCCTAAACAAGATCAATAGGGGAGATTTTTGAGCTGTGTGTCCCATGTTGTAATGCACTGTTCTTTCATGCTCACTTGGCACTTGGCCTCCACTGATATTGACATTTTGTGCAGCTTTGAATGATTTTGAATGTATTTTGAATGTAAATCAATCAGGGTTTAAGCCTGGGCACAGCATTATTACAGCAACCACTTAAGTTATTCATGATCTTGTCAATGCTCTAGACCTGTGTTACTCACTATCTTTTGTAAGGGGGCCACTTTGAGTTGAAATAATCAGAGGGCCGCACAGATCTTTAATTTGTTGTACTTTTTCTTCCAATGTGATCAATTATCAATTGAGAGCAAATTCAGAGAAATAGAGCACATCCAATTGATTTAAAGGAAAGCACATTACAAATATATACATACACACATCAATAGGCTACATCACATGTATAAGACCCATATTAAGGGTTACTTCAGGTGGATGAGTGAAAATGTCCCTTCTACTCCTCGACTGAATTCATTCTAAATGTATTGTCTGTTGTTGCTATCCTTTTGAGGTAATCCAGTGTGCATTGGGTCAGTCTGTTTCTCTTTCACAATGTTAATTGTTGAAAATGTTGCTTCACATGAATAAGTGCTGACAAAAAATGATGTCCACACTGCTTCAGAAGTGGATACTCTTTCTGACACAAGGCTCCAGAAATGGGTAACACCTGATCTTAGTTCACCTTGCAATGTGTCATTTGCCTGCAGCTCCACTATCTCACTCTCTATTCCAGCACGGTCAGGACAGAGGGCTGTGATGACTGGGGGTAGGGGATATCACTGGCACATGAAAGGGGTTCTCAATGAAGTTGAAAATCTCCTTGTACTCCATGATAGCCTTGAATCTTGACTCAAACTCCAACTTTTCCAACACATGCACAAATGCATCATAGCTCAAATGTTGCAGTATGTCTGGGTTGGATGTGGTGACTGCTCTGAGCTCTGGCTCCTCTCTACCCTTGTTTGTGTGACCTTCCTGGTCCCGTCCCTCAAGTCCATGAGTCAACACAGGAAGGAGTAATGGATGGATAGTCATTTTATTTCCAAAGCTGCAATCATGGGGGACACACAGTATGGATTAATGATTAGTTGTAGACGGGATATAAATAGCACTCCCACATCAATTCTCCATAAATCTGCTGTATAAAATACTGACAAAAAACAATTGAAATGCCTTTCAAAGTCATTGTAATCGTATAGTGGATTGAACCATTTCTAAATTGACCTGTGGTATAGTTAGTCTGTTAGAGGGCAGGATAGACAGACTGGTAGACTATATTGACCTGTGGTATAGTTAGTCTGTTAGAGGGCAGGATAGACAGACTGGTAGACTATATTGACCTGTGTTATAGTTAGTCTGTTAGAGGGCAGGATAGACAGACTGGTAGACTATATTGACCTGTGGTATAGTTAGTCTGTTAGAGGGCAGGATAGACAGACTGGTAGACTATATTGACCTGTGTTATAGTTAGTCTGTTAGAGGGCAGGATAGACAGACTGGTAGACTATATTGACCTGTGGTATAGTTAGTCTGTTAGAGGGCAGGATAGACAGACTGGTAGACTATATTGACCTGTGTTATAGTTAGTCTGTTAGAGGGCAGGATAGACAGTTAGACTGGTAGACTATATTGACCCGTGGTATAGTTAATATGATAGCCTCAAACACAATCCACAACATTGTTCCATAAGGTATACTTTTATCGATTTATTTTTTATCTGATTTTACTGCCTGCATGAATTAGGCTATATGATGTGGAGTAGAGTTCCATGTAGTCATGGCTCTATGTAACACTGTGCATTTCCCATAGTTTGTTCTGGACTTTGGGACTGTGAAGAGACCTCTGGTGGCAGTCAATCTCTCCTCTACTTTGAGCCTGGAGAGATTGACATGCATGTTGTTGATGTTAACTCTCCGTGTACATTTAAGGGCCGGTCATGCTACTCTGTTCTGGGCCAACTGTAATTTGCCAATGTCCCTCTTTTGTTTAAGCTTAAAATGACATTGGTAGCCGGTAGGGTAGGAAGGAAAGACGTTTCAACTTATATCTGCCAGGAAATGCTAACTCAGGCAACAATGGGTATGCAAAACAGGTATATAAAAAGTTGTCTGATGTCTTGGTTGAATCTTTGCAATGTGCAATTCAGTTAACATGCGCTGTTTGAATGAACACTTGTAAAGGCTCTGTCCAAAAACAAGGCGATGATTAGCTCCCCCGAATGAGACGTTAGCTCCCCTAAATGCAACAAAAACACTTTGGGGGGGGGGGTCTCACTATATAATGCTAATTTAAGCATTCTCCTATTTGTGTAAAATGTAGTGCTAATTATGTTTTACATTGGTAAATATAAAAATAAAAGCTTTGTTTCCAAATGAAACAAACACCCCCATCTCTTCACAGTTTAAATGTGGCACCGCTGTCCAGTCAGTAGTGCTGAAGTTCCGCCTCAGCTGAGCTTCTTTACCCATAGATTTTTCTTTGTACTTCCTAATTTTAGCTATTTGTTTGCCATGCATCCTTGATTAAAAAAATACCTTTATTCCAATGCTATCAGATAAGACCCAAGTGCAGACTGTGTAGAAGTAACTATGTTTATTGTAACAACAGGGGGCAGGCAAACGACAGGTCAAGGCAGGCAGGGGTCGATAATCCAGAGTAGTGGGGCCAAGGTACAGGACGGCAGGCAGGCCCAGGGTCAGGGGCAGGCAGGCGAGCTCAGAGTCAGGACAGGCAGGGGTCAAAACCAGGAGAGCGAGAAAAAGAGAGACTGGAAACAGCAGGAGCTGAGACACCAAACGCTGGTAGGCTTGAACAAACAAGATGAACTGGCACAGACAGACAGAAACACAGGTATAAATACCCAGGGGATAAGTGGGGAAGATGGGCGACACCTGGAGGGAGGTGGAGACAATCACCAGGACAGGTGAAACAGATCAGGGCGTGACAAATGCATCAGATCTATCCGTTGATTTATCATTGCTTGCATTGTCAGTCTGTTTAAAACGCTCATTGCTTTTTTTTCCAGGTGCGTCTGGGAACGGGTGTTCTCCGTGCCATACCTGGCCAGAAGTGGACCATTTATTTAGCTTTAATATTTTCAATCAATATTTGTTTTCTTTCCTGGATCAGCTGATGATGGTGGCCAATATCACTAGACAACTAGCCTACGGCTAGACACCAATATGCATCCAAACCATCCAACAACTAGGCTATACTTTATTGACAGTAGGCCTATAAAGTGACTCTTTGGTTAGAAGAAGTTTTAATGTTCGGTTAGAAGCCTTTGATTTTGCAATTGGCGTAGGCCTACAGAATTTTGCCGGAGATGCCGGAGATGAGAAGCAGGTACAGGGAGTCAACATTTAATCAGGAACAGACAGGTAACAGAACAGGAACAGCGTCAGCACACGGGTAAACAAAAACAAACGACAAATAATGCTGAAGCAGGGAACAGAACGGAGAACCAGACATAAAGTTGAAGTCGAATGTCAACATACACTTAGGTTGGAGTCATTAAAACTCGTTTTGCAACCGTTCCACAAATTTCTTCTTAACGAACTATAGTTGGCAAGTTGGTTAGGACATCTACTTTGTGCATGACACAAGTATTTTTGCCAATAATTCTTTACAGATTATTTCACTTATAATTCACTATATCACAATTCCAGTGTGTCAGAAGTTTACATACACTAAGTTGACTGTGGCTTTAAACAGCTTCCAGAAAATTATGTCACGGCTTTTTAACCTCTTCGATATATAGAGGGCGCTATTTAAATTTTTGGATGAAAAACGTTCCCGTTTTAAACAAGATATTTTGTCACGAAAAGATGCTCGACTATGCATATAATTGACAGCTTTGGAAAGAAAACACTTTGACGTTTCCAAAACTGCAAAGATATTGTCTGTGAGTGCCACAGAACTGATGTTACAGGCAAAACCCAGATAAAAATCCAATCAGGAAGTGCCGCATTTTTTTAAACCGCCTCATGCCAATGACTCCTTATATGGCTGTGAATGAGCTACGAATGAGCTTACGTTTTCCACGCATTCCCCAAGGTGTCTACAGCATTGTGATGTCTTTTTAGGCATTTCCATTGGAGAATGGCTGTAAGGGACCATATATAGTGAGTGGTCACATGGTGTCTCCCGGAGAAAATCTTGCGTAAAATACTGAGGTAGCCATTTTTCCAATCGTTTCTTATGAGAAACCAACTGCCTCGACAGATATATTATCGAATACATATGTTAAAAACACCTTGAGGATGGATCCTAAACAACGTTTGCCGTGTTTCTGTCGATATTATGGAGCAAATTTTGAAAAAAGTTCGGCGTTATAGTTGAAGTATTTTTTCCGGTCGATTTCTCAGCCAAGCATGGTGAAGAAACGGGAGCTATTTCGCCTACAAAAATAATATTTTTGGAAAAAAGGAACATTTGCTATCGAACTGGGAGTCTCCTGAGTGAAAGCATCCGAAGTTCTTCAAAGGTAAATGATTTAATTTGGTTGCTTTTCTTATTTTCGTGAAAATGCCATGATAAACTTACACATGCTTGTCTAGTGTTGGCTGTAACGCATATTTTGAAAATCTGAGATGACAGTGTTGTTAACAAAAGGCTAAGCTTGTGTTTGAATATATTTATTTCATTTCATTTGAGATTTTCATGAATAGGAAAAGTTGCGTTATGGTAATGCGCTTGAGGCTATGATTACGCTCCCGGATACGGGATTGCTAGTCGCAAGAATTAAGCTTCTGACAGGCTAATTGACATAATTTGAGTCAAATGGAGGTGTACCTGTGGATGTATTTCAAGGCCTACCTTCAAAAAGAGTGCCTCTTTACTTGACATTATGGGAACATCAAAATAAATCATCCAAGACCTCAGAACAAAAATTGTAAAAAATTTGTAAAAAAATTGTAAAAAAAAACAAAAAAACAAAAATGTGTAAAAAAATTGTAAAAAAAAACAAAAATTATTTTTCTTATTTGTATTTTTTTTAAACTTTTGATGCCAGCAAGAATGAGACTAGGAAGTAACCAAGATGGCTAGCTTGATTAAGCCTCCTCCATGCATGTCTCACTAGGTCACGGTTTTTCAGCCTCCATATATCCACTAATTCTAATGCATCCATGATCTTCGTGATCTCCTTAAGTGCTTGAGGGTGATAGTTTGTAGAGTGATTTCCTTTACGATCCATTGAGGTACTTAAAACCGTATTATAATCCCCCACCATAATAATAGATTAATTTGTTGCTTGTGAGCTCAATAGATTATTATATACATTTTCAAAGAGGTGTGGATCATCATTATTTGGCCCATACAGATTAATTAGTCAGATCTGTTTTTGGTCAAATAGAATATTTAAAATAATCCATCTTCCTTGAGGATCTGTTTGCACATTCTGATCAAAATTTGTATTAATCAGTATATTCACCCCTTTTACGTTTCTTTGCCCATTCTTTAATCTTTAAGGTAACCACAATCTCAAAACCTCCCAGCAACCTATAAATGTACGTTCCCAGAACTGGCAACATTTTTACTTCCGTTCTTAGAAAGTAAAAAATGTTTTCCCTATTACCGGTCAGGAAGCTTGTGGCTTCGTTCCCAGAACCAATGGGAAACACACATTTAATTACCAAACGCTTCGACAGCCAAGCTGTCTTCATCAGGGTATAATGTACAACCACACATAACAATGTGTAAGTGATGTACACACAGACCAATGAAGTATCTTCAGGTGCTTCAAGTCATTAACATAGATCAATCTCTAGCATAGATGCCCTTGATGTGAAATGACAAAACACATAAGTACTAAATTACCATTCAATCAAAATGCTATTGTTTAAAGAGCAACAATTTCAACTGTTCTGCCTGCGGCTATGGAACCCTGACCTGTTCACTGGACGTGTTAACTGTCCCAGACCTGCTGTTTTCAACTCTCTGGAGACAGCAGGAGCGGTAGAGATACTCTCAATGATCGGCTATGGAACCCTGACCTGTTTACTGGACGTGCTAACTGTCCCAGACCTGCTGTTTTCAACTGATGATCAACTAATGATCGGCTATGAAAAGCCAACTGACATTTACTCCAGAGGTGCTGAGTTGTTGCACCCTCAACAACTACTGTGATTATTGTTATTTGACCATGCTGGTCATTTATGAACACTTGAACATCTTGGACATGTTGTTATAATCTCCACCCGGCACAGCCAGAAGAGGACTGGCCACCCCTCATAGCCTGGTTCCTCTCTAGGTGTCTCCTAGGTTTTGGCTTTTCTAGGGAGTTTTTCCAAGCCACCTACACCTGCATTGCTTGCTGTTTGGGGTGTTAGGCTGGGTTTCTGTACAGCACTTTGAGATATCAGCTGATGTAAGAAGGGCTATAAAAATACATTTGATTTGAAATTTGATTTGATTTATACCTGTTACATGATTTGATTATGAGGGAGACATAGTATCCACAAAGTATCTTCCCAGCAGGCAAAATTGGTTGGAATGATGTCATTACAACCAGAAACTATCTGAAAAACTATTATGTCATTACAACCAGTTTTGCCTGCTGCTTTTGTCCTGGTTCTTACATAACAAATGACCAGTCAGATCCTGCAGAAAGCACCTTTTTTCTGTTGTGATGACGACTTGACGATGACGACCATCCGCATCAAGCTTTTGCAGCTCGTCATGGCTGCAGGCTGCCAAACTTTTATATGTACCATTTTTTAATCCACAAACCCCTAATATTCCTTTGTGAACAGAAGGTTCTCCGTTATCTAAACTGGCAGCGACCTGACTGAGCCCTTCTTTCAAAGAATACTGCCCATCCAACAATGTGGCCACAGCAACTGACGTGGCGCGTGTGTGAAATGTGTCTCACTAGATAGGGACTCTGTATAGGCCGTTCGCCTGCTGTTTACAGCACTTACCTTTGACAGGGCACGAGGCTAGCGCAAAGGTCGCGGCGGCAATCAAGAGCCACCCCATAGTGGTGTGTGGTGTCGGTGGGGACAGCACAATGTTATGCGCGGACAGAGGGCACAGCCATTATATGAGGGCAACCTCATTATATGAGGGCAAATCTCACCCACCCAAAACAGCTGATTGACAAAGTCCGGGCCCAGTTACAGCAAGCATAAACGATCGGTCATGGAGCTAGTAGCACAAGGGAACGGACCTCTACACACAGCTTTGGTTCAAGCCAATTCTCCATTATTATGTAAGGATATCTGTCTGTCTGTTTTGTTTGAATCATTGTTCAGTCCATATAACGTTTAAGAAGTATGTTAATTCCCTCCCCAGATGTTTAACACCAAACATTAATTTGTACTGAATTCATATGAAAAAGTAAACAACTTTCTCATGCCCAACAACAAACTTTGACATTGTCCTTACTGGGATGGGGGGTCAATTCAGGAAGTGGATTGAAATTCAATTCAGGAATAGAAAAATCCTTGTGAAATGGAATTGACCTCAACCCTGGTCATTACACTTAGGCAGATATTCATTTGTCATCAACTGCCCAGTGTTTAAAACCTGTGGTCATTATTATGAGTGTTATTAAAGCCATGACAGAAAAGTCAAGTTAAGAGTCACTATAACATATACTCAGTGGCCAGTTTATTAGGTACACCCATCTAGTAACCGGTCAGATCCCCCTGTAGCCATGAAGGAATGCACCTGGTCAACAACAATGTTCAGATACACTGTGGCAGTCAAACGTTGCTGAATTGGTATCAAAGGACCCAACGTTCGCCAGGAAAACATTCCCCACGGCATTACACCATCAGCATGTACCGTTGACACCAGGCAGGATGGGGCCATGGTCTCGTGCTGTTAACGCCAAATCCTGACTCTCCCATCAGCATGACGCAACAGGAACCGGAATTCATCAGACCAGGCAATGTTTTTCCGCTCCTCTATTGTCCAGTGTTGTTGATCACGTGCCCACTGGAGCAGCTTCTTCTTTTTAGCTGATAGGAGTGGTACCCGCTGTGGTCTAATCTAATGTTCAATCGAACAGTAACTGAATGCCTCGATTCCTCTTGTGAGAGAAACATTACGTATTCACCTGATTTATTTGATATTAATAGTTAACAATTAATATTTAACTACTGGTGTCTGTGTTTTTATGGTCTCCACTCTAGTTCTCTAGTCACTTAGAAATGCCCTTGTTTTTGAAAGAAAAGCATTTTTTAAAGTAACATCAAATTGATCAGAAATACAGTGTAGCCACTGTTCATGTTGTAAATGACTATTTTAAGTGGAAACAGCTGATTCTTTATGGAATATCTACATAGGCGTACTGAGGCCCATTATCAGCAACCATCAGTCCTGTGTTCCAATGACACGTTGTGTTAGCTAATCCAGACGTATAATTTTAAAAGGTTAATTGATTATTAGAAAACCCTTTTGCAATTATGTTAGCAAAGCTGAAATCTGTGCTGATTAAAGAAGCAATAAAACTGGCCTTCTTAGACCAGTTGAGTATCTGGAGCATCAGCATTTGTGGGTTCAATTACAGGTTCAAAATGTCCAGAAACAAAGAACTTTCTTCTGAAACTCATCAGTCTATGCTTGTTCTGAGAAATGAAGGCTATTTCCATGCGAGAAATTGCCAAGAAACTGAAGATCTCGTATAACGCTGTGAACTACTCCCTTCACATAACAGCGCAAACTGGCTCTAACCAGAATATAAAGAGGAGTGAGAGGCCCCGGTGCACAACTGAGCAAGAGGACAAGTACATTAGTGTACTAGAAAGTAATCAGTAGCATTTGCCCTTACTGAGAAGTAACATTTAGATGTTTTAAAAGTATACGGCCAATGCATTCTTTTTTTAAGATAATGACTCACGTAAATTTACAATGTGCCAGACATTCTAATGTACAGTTTAGAGCTGTGCTAACATAATTGAAAAATGTTTTTCAAATAATCAATTAGCCTTTTAAAATGATAAACTTGGATTAACAAACACAACGTGCCATTGGAACACTGGAGAGATGGTTGATGATAATGGGCCTCTGTACGCCTACAGTTGATGTCAGAAGTTTACATACACTTAGGTTGGAGTCAATTAAACTTGTTTTTCAACCACTCCACAAATTTCTTGTTAACAAACTATAGCTTTGGAGGTGTACCTGTGGATGGACACTGTATATCAAGGTTTACCTTCAAACTCAGTGCCTCTTTGTTTGACATCATGGGAAAATCAAAATAAATCAGCCCAAAAAAATGTGTAGACCTCCACCAGTCTGGTTCATCCTTGGGAGCAATTTCCAAACACCTGAAGGCACCATGTTCATTTGAACAAACAATAGTACGTAAGTATAAACATCATGGGACCAGGCAGGAGTCATACCGCTCAGGATGGAGACGCGTTCTGTCTCCAAGAGATGAACGTACTTCGGTGCAAAAAGTGTGAATCAATCCCAGAACAACAGCAAAGGACCTTGTGAAGATGCTGGAGGAAACAGGTACAGAAGTATCTATATCCACAGCAAAACGAGTCCTATATCCACATAACCTGAAAGGCCGCTCAGCAAGGAAGAAGCCACTGCTCCAAAACTGTCATAAAAAAATCAGATGACAGTTTGCAACTGCACATGGGGACAAAGATCGTACTTTTTGGAGAAATGTCCTCTGGTCTGATGAAACAAAAACAGAACTGTTTGGCCATAATGACCATCGTTATGTTTGGAGGATTTTTTTTTAATGGGATTAAATGTCAGGAATTGTGAAAAGTTTCAATTCAGCCGTTTCCAGCTAGTCATTTACAACTTTAACAATGTCTACACTGTATTTCTGAACAATTTGATGTTATTTTAAATGGACAAAAATTGTGCTTTTCTTTCAAAAACAAGGACATTTCTGAGTGACCCCAAACTTCTGAACGGTAGTGAATCTCTATAGATCATTATTCATAAACTATAAACATTGATGGTAAAATGCACATTTTTCATCGACCTGGACCAGTATTATATTGCAGACAGAGCGAAATAGTATGTAGCCTGTTATTTTATTACTTGTGTTGATATCATATTCAAACCAAAGTGAGTACAGAGGACATCATTGTTGAGTTTTGGTGAGTGATAAGTCTTATTTGAAACTTCTCGTGAAAAATCTGAATCATTCTCTCAACATCCCATTTTGTTCTTAATATACTGGTTCATACATTGAACGTTAGTGTATTGCTATATAAACACGTGTATTCCTCTTTACATTATGCAAAGGGTACATCCTCCGTTGGCAAATTAAATTGGGCACCAAATGGAACAAAACATGCGGACACAGAGAGGGACTGGTCATATTACACATTTTTAGATATTTTAAAAACGTTTTCCAGTGCGTGCTCCAATGAACACAGCCCAGGAAATAGCATATAAAGGGCGTGAATGTTCTCTTTTTACATCAGTGGTATTATACCCCACCCTATCTTGCTTTAAAGTACTGTAATTATGTTTTACCTTGGCACACAGCGTTTCCCATTGCCACCTTACACTCAAATATGAAGATCTGGGGCCAAATGTGTCAAGTGTGTTAGAGTAGGAGAGCAGATCTAGGATTAGGTCCCTCCTGTTCATAATATAGTCTTATTAATTATGATCTAAAACTCAAAACTGATCCTAGATCAGCACTCTTACTCCAAAATAATTATACATACAGGCCATGAGAGTGGATCCATGTATATAACAGTCAAAAGGCAATGCTTTCTCCTATTGAGTCTTCACGTGACACGAAGGGTCCTAAAATGATAACAAAAACATTACACAGTCACCGGAGATTACGAGAGCCTCCATCTCTGTTCCTGTCGCAGTTAAACTTCTGTTTGACTTATCAAACCAAACAGTTTAAACAGGAGAAAATTAAATTAACAATGGTGCCACAAATGTACTACCAATTACTATGTACCTACAATAAGATAATCATGTGTCAATGTAGACCGACTACAAACAAACACAGAGAATAGTCAAATTCTTAAGATATGCTACTCTTTACGGTAATATATTGTGCAGAGAGCAGTGGACAAAAAAATATACATTTCTTCTCTATGTTTGCCGTAAAAATAAATAAAAAAAAGGCACAAAGGGTTAAAGGAACACTCAGAAAGATGACATCATCATACAGGCAGTTAACCCACTGTTTCTAGGCCGTCATTGAAAATAAGAATTTGTTCTTAACTGACTTGCCTGGTTAAATAAAGGTTAAAAAAAATAGAAAATACAAAATGGGGCAACTTCCTACTTACAGACAACAGAGAGAATTACAAATCTGCCAAGACTGACATTATTGGCTATTCCCAATGTGTGTGTACCACAGGAGAGGATGCAAATTGTTACGTTTGTTTAATAATGGTCATCTTGGCGGCAGATTTGAATTCTGCTGTTGCTGTTGTATAATGTCCTTCTGTTAATGATGTAATCTGCTGAGTGTGCCTTTAATTCTTCAGCTGTGTGCACCACTACCAGGCACATACAGTGTAGAGACTGAAGGGTTTCTTCAACCTAGCACTTTTTCAGGATTTGGGCTGTAAGAGAGCATCTATGGTGGGAATCGGCATTCAGCAATATCCATAATATTTCCTTATTATATAGATAAGCGCTCAAGAATCCAACTTTTTGCCCGACCATACCATGGCAGAGCTCAAATGACTGACAAGTGACAACAATAGCGTTCATGACTTGTTCCACTCAAACAAGAAGGCTGCCCAAAGCTCAGCTCTGCTTTGAACCGGATGTCAAATGAATTAGCAAGTTTATGTTTCCTTCATTAATTCAACATAATATGCTAACAAAACAAGTTCCTGTTTGCTCAAAAAATATTTGCACAAAAAAAAGCACGCTGGAACAAAAACTTGCTTGATAAAGAATGTTTGTTTGTAGAACGTGTTCCCTAAGGAGATGCAGCTAACTTAGCGTGTCGAGTTCCAATTGCTGCCAATCTCAAATCTGTTGGTTTTGCAAGGTGTGTGTATTGTTTCTGGTATCGTATTTGCTGATAAGGAAAGTTGTAACCTTTAAACACCTACATAAAATCCGCAAAGAAAAATCTGAAAAAATATCTGGTAACGACTACCAGAGCACACAAAACAAGACTGTTTCATTTACAGATTGGATGATAATTAAAGGGATAGTTCGGGATTTTGGCAATGAAGTCCTTTATCTACTTCCTCAGTCAGATGAACTTGTGGACACCATTTTTATGTCTAACTTCCAGTATGCAGGAAGTTAGAGGTCATTTTGGGAGCCAAGGCTAATTAGCGTTAGCACAATAATTGTAAGTCTACAGGAACAGCTAGCATATTAGCTGTTCCCATAGACATCCAGTCATTGCTCTAATGCTAGTAGCAATTGCTCACTGCTGCTCCTCTTCGGCCTGGGGTGGGACCTCGGGCTGAACCTGGTCCTCAGGTTGGGGCTGCTCCTGGGGGGGCCTGGCTGGGGCCGGGAGAGGAGGGGGCCGCGGGGGCACAGCCTGATGCTGTCTCTGGCGGTATGCGATGACAGTGCCCAGAAGCAGGGCGATGACCGTCATGAGGTAGAGGTCCCACTCGGGGCCCAGGAGCTGGTCAAGGTCCACCTGACTGACCAGCTCAGTCATCTGTTGGAGGGGGGATGGAGCGAGGAGGGAGGGGGAGAAATGAAGAGGGAGGTCAGAGGGAGAGGGGGCAGAAAGAGAGAACATGGATTACATTTAACAAACAGTACAATCCCATGAATCCTGAACAAATGTAGTAAACTACAACTAGCCTAAGTTTGCCTCAAACATTGAGCCTGGCCCCCACGAGTTGAAATAGAAACGACTGAGGAAACTGAATCTCCCAGAGTCACCCGGGTCCAGGAAGCGCTCTGTACTGTACACTCACGTTGAGGTCGTGCATGTACTGCAGGGTGTAGACCAGGCTCAGTTTACACAGAGCCAGGAAGACGGGCACCTGGGCGTCGGGACTGGCCTCGGCAGCCATGTCATAGAAACGCTTGGCCAGGTGGATGTCCTACACCAGGCAGAAAGATAGAGGGTTACATGGTTGTGTGCGTATATTAATGTGTGTGCATGTGTGTGTTTGCCCACCTGTTTAATGCCCAGGCCTTTCTCATGCATGTAGCCCAAGTTGAACATGGCCTGAGCACTGTGCTGCTGCTCCGAGGCCAGCCTATAGTGGATGACAGCAGTCTCGTAGTCCACATCAGTACCATAACCGTAGAAATGGTAGTCCCCAAGCTTTATTCTAGCCACAGTATAACCTGGGTAACACAGTTAGACATATAGTACCCACGTCAGTGCCGTAACCGTACACACATCAACATCATGACCGTAGAAGGGGTAGTCCCCCAGCGTTTATCCTAGCCACTGTATAAACTAGGCCCAGTTTTTCAAACCAAATGTCATGGGATCATATATCAAATCACATTTTATTGGTCACATACACACGGTTAGCAAATGTTATTGTGAGTGTAGTGAAATGCTTGTGCTTCTAGTTCCAACAATGCAGCAATATCTAACAAGTAATCTAACAATTCCACAACAACTACCTAATACACACAAATCTAAGTAAAGGAATGGAATATGAATATATACATATAAATACATATAAATATATATAAATATATAGATGAGCAGTGACAGAGCTCATATGAAATGAGTAACGCAAGATATGTAAACATTATTAAAGTGACTAGTGATCCATTTATTAAAGTGGCCAATGATTTCAAGTCTGAATGTAGGCAGCAGCCTCTCAATGGTAGTGATGGCTGTTTAACAGTCTGATGGCCTTGAGATAGAAGCTGTTTTTCAGTCTCTCGGTCCCAGCTTTGATGCACCTGTACTGACCTCGTCCTCTGGATGATAGAGGTGAACAGGCACTTGGTAGTTGTTGTCCTTGATGATCTTTTTATACAACATGTTCTCTCTGCTACCGCACGGCAAGGAGTACCGGAGCGCCAAGTCTAGGTCCAAGAGGCTTCTAAAGAGCTTCTACCCCCAAGCCATAAGACTCCAGAACATCTAATCAAATGGCTACCCAGACTAATTGCATTATCCCCCCCTCCTCTTTTACACCGCTGCTACTCTCTGTTGTTATCATCTATGCATAGTCACTTTAATAACTCTACCTACAATTGAAGTCGGAAGTTTACATACACCTCAGCCAAATACATTCAAATTCAGCTTTTCACAATTCCTGACATTTAATCCCAGTAAAAATTCCCTGTCTTAGGTCAGTGAAGATCACCCCTTTATTTTAAGAATGTGAAATGTCAGGTTTGTAGGCCTCCTTGCTCACACATGCTTTTTCAGATTCCATCTTCATGATGCCATCTATTTTGTGAAGCTCACCAGTCCCTCCCTGCAGCAAAGCACCCCCCACAACATGAATGTTTAAAACTGCACTGTTGGTTAGGGGATTGAAAGTAAGCATTTCACTGTAAGGTCTACATCTGTTGTATTCGGCACATGTGACTAATACAATTTTATTTTATATTTATTGTAGCATATAATGTGATATGTTGTATATTTTCTTCCATTTTGTCACATGATCATTTTAATGTGGATTCAAATGTTTGTTTTTTAACTGGGCCCCTGGGTAACACAGTACACACGTCAGTCCCGTGACCGTAGAAGTGGTTGTCCCCCAGCTTTATCCTAGTCATTGTTTAACCACACTTGAACACACAGTACACATGTCATTACCATACGTTTTAATACCCCAGCTTTATCTTACCTCTCCTTGCCAACAATAACTTAAAGGTACAAAAACAAGATGGTTGCTCAGCACAGCAATAAGAGGGGAGGGTGATTTATGAAGGAGGCTAGACCAACCCTGTGCTGCTGCTCTGGTCCAATGGAGGAGGGCTCGAGGGTACGTCTCGTTCTCACTGAAGATCCGGGCCTCTGCTTAAAGTGAGAAATACAAACAAACAAACAAACAAACAAACAAACAAACAAACAAAAACACACACACACACACACACACACACACACACACCAAATTATTATCCAA
Source organism: Oncorhynchus keta (assembly GCF_023373465.1). Taxonomy (NCBI): domain Eukaryota; kingdom Metazoa; phylum Chordata; class Actinopteri; order Salmoniformes; family Salmonidae; genus Oncorhynchus; species Oncorhynchus keta. Next base: position 5,230,467 of record NC_068428.1, read on the forward strand.
TTGTTTCATTCCGAACAGAATCTCAATATATATTTTTTCCAATAGTGCACTTTTCATATACATGGTAAAATAATGGTTAATAAACAACTCCAAGGGGGCCCCTATAAAATCAGTTTTATATTTTACTTTTAAAACTGCAAGAATCGGACCCTTAAAAAAAAAAAAAAGCCTAAAATGACACCCAAATATAACTGCCTGCAGCTCAGGACCTAAAGCAAGGACATGCATATTCTTGATACCATTTGAGAGGAAACACTTTGAAGTTTGTGAACATTTGAAATGAATGTGGTAGAATACAACACATGAGATCTGGTAAAAGATAATACAAAGACATATTTTTTGTTGTGTCCTCATCTTTGAAATGCAAGAGAAGGGCCATTGTATGACTTAAGAATCTAGGCGCAATTTAGGTTTTGGCTACTAGATGGCAGCAGTGTATGTGAAAAGTTTTAGACTTATCCAATGAACCATTGTATTTCTGTTCAAAATGTTGTAATGTTGTATAAAGTCTGCCCAAATGTGCCTAATTAGTCAATATACATAACTGTGCACTCTCCTCAAACAATAGCGTGGTATGTTTTATTATAAAAACTAGCTACTGTAAATTGGACAGTGCAGTTAGATCAAAAATAATGTAAGTTTTCTTCCCATATACGACATGTCTATGTCCTGGGAAATATTTTCTGATAATTACAACCTCATGTTAACCACATTAGAGCAAGTTAGCTCAACCGTCCCGTTGGGGGGGGACCGATCCCAAAGAGGTTTTAATTAATGGCTTTAGAATTGTTTTGTTCATAGAGAAACAACTCAATTCTGAGTCAATGTCAATGCTTAAATCACAGAACACTATTTTCTTTTGGTGTGAAAAACTAACATTTGGGTTTTTAAGTGTAATTCCCCTTTAATTGAGTGTCTGGCCTTTTAATTGTGCTTCTAATAAGTGAGGAATGTGTCGTTTAAGGTGATGGTCTATCAATGTATCTGTACTGCTGTTGTTCATTTCATGACAAAGTTTGCAAATAACAAATAATAGATACAATTCTATAATTTAGGGGTCACGAACCGGTCGATCGCTAAAAGGCAATACTAGTCGATCACCAGACGTTTCTGTAGAAAAGCCATAAAGGATTGTTCTCCTTTTTTATTATTCATGTTGCGGTATGTGCACTTGATTCAGAAGCCCTGCGCACCGGGTAGGCAAAGTGTTCCCATTTTGAACCATTTAAAATGTGCCTAAAAAAAACTAACTCCGCCTGCCCGGTGGACCGGGAGATCTGTGTAGCTCATATCACCATCCACCAGGATGGATATAGGTCTGTAACAGTTTGGGTCCAAGGTGTCTCCCCCTTTGAAGAGGGGGATGACTGCGGCAGCTTTCCAATCCTTGGGGATCTCAGACGATATGAAAGAGAGGTTGAACAAGCTGGTAATAGGGGTTGCGACAATGGCGGCGGATAGTTTCAGAAATAGAGGGTCCAGATTGTCAAGCCCAGCTGATTTGTACGGATCCAGGATTTGCAGCTCTTTCTGAACATCTGCTATCTGGATTTGGGTTAAGGAGAAGCTGGGGAGGCTTGGGCGAGTAGCTGCGCGGGGGGGTCTACAGATTCTCCCTTTAACCTGTTTTAGTTTGGTTGGAAATGTTGATACTGGAGACTTATCAGAAGAAAGTGTGTAACCTAGCATTTATAGCAGCTAAGAAACGCAGTGAGTTTAGCTTAAGGCTCTAGGGTAATGGCCCGTGTGCACCGATCCAGGATCAGCTTCACTTACCCTCCCTCATTACAGACCTTAGATCAGTGTTATGGGGCATCTTCATCCTATTTCTCTGGGGCAGAAGCTGATTTAGGTACTGTTGATGTAGGTAGTAGCCTGCGGCTATGTTTTCAACTCTCTGGTAGAGATACTCTGAATGATCAGCTATGAAAAGCCAACGGACATTTACTCCTGAGGTGCTGACTTGCTGCACACTCGACAACCACTGTGATTAATATTATTTGACCCTGCTGGTCATCTATGAACATTTGAACATTTTGGCCATGTTCTGTTATAATCTCCACCCATCACAACCAGAAGAGGACTGGCCACCCCTCATAGTATGGTTCCTCTCTTGGTTTCTTCCTAGGTTCTGGCCTTTCTAGGGAGTTTTCCTAGCCACCGTGCTTCTACACCTGCATTGCTTGCTGTTTTGGGATTTTAGGCTGGGTTTGTGAAATCAGCTGATGTAAGAATGGTTTTAGAAATACATTTGATTGCAATTCATTGGAAGGTTGGTTATCCTCCCACAATGGATGGAAGAAATGTCAAGTTATGTATAACTAGATTTGATTTATTACAAGATTAAGGGTATACTGTGCAACTTTCATAATGTAACGGTCGTCGGTGGAAGAAGAGGAGGACCAATGCGCAGCGTGGTAAGTGCTCATATTTTTAATAACGTAATGAACACCGATCAAAACTAAATAAAACGACAAACGAACAGTCCTGTATGGTGCTGAAAAAACACTGAACAGAAAATATATCACCCACCCCTCAAGGGTGAAAACAGGCTGCCTAAGTATGGTTCTCAATCAGGGACAACGATTGACAGCTGCCTCTGATTGAGAACCATACCAGGCCAAACACAGAAATACCAAATCATAGAAAAAAGAACATAGACTGCCCACCCAACTCATGCCCTGACGATACTAAAACAAAGACATCACAAAGGAACTAAGGTCAGAACGTGACACATAAGGTCGGGATGCCTTATGGATGCCGTATATGGAATATTGTACAACAAAAGGAGTCTATTGAAAACATGCCCACGTAAGGGTCGATATCCAGACTACATGACCAAAAGTATGTGGCACTTGCTCGTCAAACATCTCATTCCAAAACCATGAGCATTAATATGGAGTTGGTCACCCCTTTGCTGCTATAAGCGCCTCCACTCTTCTGGATGTTGGAACATCGATTACGGGGACTTGCTCAAATTCAGCAACAAGAGCATTAGTGAGGTCGGGCACTGATGTTGGGCTATTACACCTGGCATGCAGTCGGCGTTCCAATTCATCCCAAAGATGCTAGATTGGATTGAGGTCAGGGCTCTGTGGAGGCCAGTCAAGTTCTTCCACACCGATCTTGACAAACCATTTCTGTATGGACCTCACTTTGTGCACAGGGGCATTGTCATGCTGAAACAGGAATGGGCCTTTCCTAAACTGTTGGAAGCACAGAATCGTCTAGAATGTCATTGTATACTGTAGCGTTAAGATTTCCCTTCACTGGAACTAAGGAGCCTAGCCCGAACCATGAAAAACAGCCCCAGACCATTATTCCTCCTCCACCAAACTATAAAGTTAGTACTATGCATTGGGGCAGGTGGCGTTCTCCCGGCATCCGGCAAACCCAGAGTGAGAGTGGTAACAGGAACAATCTAAGGCGAAACAGCTATTACCTATGTCGTTGCACATTGGCCCAGTAACGATACCAGGATAATTTGACATTGTTATGGAAAGGACAGACCAGTCATATAATATACATTTACATTTAAGTCATTTAGCAGACGCTCTTATCCAGAGCGACTTACAAATTGGTGCATTCACCTTATTACATCCAGTGGAACAGCCACTTTACAATAGTGCATCTAAATCTTTTAAGGGGGGATGAGAAGGATTACTTTATCCTATCCTAGGTATTCCTTAAAGAGGTGGGGTTTCAGGTGTCTCCGGAAGGTGGTGATTGACTCCGCTGTCCTGGCGTCGTGAGGGAGTGTGTTCCACCATTGGGGAGCCAGAGCAGCGAACAGTTTTGACTGGGCTGAGCGGGAACTGTACTTCCTCAGTGGTAGGGAGGCGAGCAGGCCAGAGGTGGATGAACGCAGTGCCCTTGTTTGGGTGTAGGGCCTGATCAGAGCCTGGAGGTACTGAGGTGCCGTTCCCCTCACAGCTCCGTAGGCAAGCACCATGGTCTTGTAGCGGATGCGAGCTTCAACTGGAAGCCAGTGGAGAGAGCGGAGGAGCGGGGTGACGTGAGAGAACTTGGGAAGGTTGAACACCAGACGGGCTGCGGCGTTCTGGATGAGTTGTAGGGGTTTAATGGCACAGGCAGGGAGCCCAGCCAACAGCGAGTTGCAGTAATCCAGACGGGAGATGACAAGTGCCTGGATTAGGACCTGCGCCGCTTCCTGTGTGAGGCAGGGTCGTACTCTGCGGATGTTGTAGAGCATGAACCTACAGGAACGGGCCACCGCCTTGATGTTAGTTGAGAACGACAGGGTGTTGTCCAGGATCACGCCAAGGTTCTTAGCGCTCTGGGAGGAGGACACAATGGAGTTGTCAACCGTGATGGCGAGATCATGGAACGGGCAGTCCTTCCCCGGGAGGAAGAGCAGCTCCGTCTTGCCGAGGTTCAGCTTGAGGTGGTGATCCGTCATCCACACTGATATGTCTGCCAGACATGCAGAGATGCGATTCGCCACCTCGTCATCAGAAGGGGGAAAGGAGAAGATTAATTGTGTGTTGTCTGCATAGCAATGATAGGAGAGACCATGTGAGGTTATGACAGAGCCAAGTGACTTGGTGTATAGCGAGAATAGGAGAGGGCCTAGAACAGAGCCCTGGGGGACACCAGTGGCGCGTGGTGAGGAGACAGATTCTCGCCACGCCACCTGGTAGGAGCGACCTGTCAGGTAGGACGCAATCCAAGCGTGGGCCGCGCCGGAGATGCCCAACTCGGAGAGGGTGGAGAGGAGGATCTGATGGTTCACAGTATCGAAGGCAGCCGATAGGTCTAGAAGGATGAGAGCAGAGGAGAGAGAGTTAGCTTTAGCAGTGCGGAGCACCTCCGTGATACAGAGAAGAGCAGTCTCAGTTGAATGACTAGTCTTGAAACCTGACTGATTTGGATCAAGAAGGTCATTCTGAGAGAGATAGCGGGAGAGCTGACCAAGGACGGCACGTTCAAGAGTTTTGGAGAGAAAAGAAAGAAGGGATACTGGTCTGTAGTTGTTGACATCGGAGGGATCGAGTGTAGGTTTTTTCAGAAGGGGTGCAACTCTCGCTCTCTTGAAGACGGAAGGGACGTAGCCAGTGGTCAGGGATGAGTTGATGAGCGAGGTGAGGTAAGGGAGAAGGTCTCCGGAAATGGTCTGGAGAAGAGAGGAGGGGATAGGGTCGAGCGGGCAGGTTGTTAGGCGGCCGGCCGTCACAAGACGCGAGATTTCATCTGGAGAGAGAGGGGAGAAAGAGGTCAGAGCACAGGGTAGGGCAGTGTGAGCAGAACCAGCGGTGTCGTTTGACTTAGCAAACGAGGATCGGATGTCGTCGACCTTCTTTTCAAAATGGTTGACGAAGTCATCTGCAGAGAGGGAGGAGGGGGAGGGGAGGAGGATTCAGGAGGGAGGAGAAGGTGGCAAAGAGCTTCCTAGGGTTAGAGGCAGATGCTTGGAATTTAGAGTGGTAGAAAGTGGCTTTAGCAGCAGAGACAGAGGAGGAAAATGTAGAGAGGAGGGAGTGAAAGGATGCCAGGTCCGCAGGGAGGCGAGTTTTCCTCCATTTCCGCTCGGCTGCCCGGAGCCCTGTTCTGTGAGCTCGCAATGAGTCGTCGAGCCACGGAGCGGGAGGGGAGGACCGAGCCGGCCTGGAAGATAGGGGACATAGAGAGTCAAAGGATGCAGAAAGGGAGGAGAGGAGGGTTGAGGAGGCAGAATCAGGAGATAGGTTGGAGAAGGTTTGAGCAGAGGGAAGAGATGATAGGATGGAAGAGGAGAGAGTAGCGGGGGAGAGAGAGTGAAGGTTGGGACGGCGCGATACCATCCGAGTAGGGGCAGTGTGGGAAGTGTTGGATGAGAGCGAGAGGGAAAAGGATACAAGGTAGTGGTCGGAGACTTGGAGGAGTTGCAATGAGGTTAGTGGAAGAACAGCATCTAGTAAAGATGAGGTCGAGCGTATTGCCTGCCTTGTGAGTAGGGGGAAGGTGAGAGGGTGAGGTCAAAGAGGAGAGGAGTGGAAAGAAGGAGGCAGAGAGGAATGAGTCAAAGGTAGACGTGGGGAGGTTAAAGTCGCCCAGAACTGTGAGAGGTGAGCCGTCCTCAGGAAAGGAGCTTATCAAGACATCAAGCTCATTGATGAACTCTCCGAGGGGACCTGGAGGGCGATAAATGATAAGGATGTTAAGCTTGAAAGGGCTGGTAACTGTGACAGCATGAAATTCAAAGGAGGCGATAGACAGATGGGTAAGGGGAGAAAGAGAGAATGACCACTTGGGAGAGATGAGGATCCCGGTGCCACCACCCCGCTGACCAGAAGCTCTCGGGGTGTGCGAGAACACGTGGGCGGACGAGGAGAGAGCAGTAGGAGTAGCAGTGTTGTCTGTGGTGATCCATGTTTCCGTCAGTGCCAAGAAGTCGAGGGACTGGAGGGAGGCATAGGCTGAGATGAACTCTGCCTTGTTGGCCGCAGATCGGCAGTTCCAGAGGCTACCGGAGACCTGGAACTCCACGTGGGTCGTGCGCGCTGGGACCACCTGATTAGGGTGGCCGCGGCCACGCGGTGTGGAGCGTTTGTATGGTCTGTGCAGAGAGGAGAGAACAGGGATAGACAGACACATAGTTGACAGGCTACAGAAGAGGCTACGCTAATGCAAGGAGATTGGAATGACAAGTGGACTACACGTCTCGAATGTTCAGAAAGTTAATCTTACGTAGCAAGAATCTTATTGACTAAAATGATTAAAAATGATACAGTACTGCTGAAGTAGGCTAGCTGGCAGTGGCTGCGTTGTTGACGCTACACTAATCAAGTCGTTCCGTTGAGTGTAATAGTTTCTACAGTGCTGCTATTCGGGGGCTAGCTGGCTAGCTAGCAGTGTTGATTACGTTACGTTGCGTTAAAAGAACGACAATAGCTGGCTAGCTAACCTAGAAAATCGCTCTAGACTACAATTATCTTTGATACACAGACGGCTATGTAGCTAGCTATGTAGCTAGCTACGATCAAACAAATCAAACCGTTGTGCTGTAATGAAATGAAATGAAAATGTGATACTACCTGTGGAGCGAAGCGGAATGCGACCGGGTTGTTGAGTGCGGAAGTTCTATTCAGTAGACGTTGGCTAGCTGTTGGCTAGCTAGCAGTGTCTCCTACGTTAAGGACGACAAATAGCTGGCTAGCTAACCTCGGTAAATTAAGATAATCACTCTAAGACTACACGCTCTAAACTACACAATTATCTTGGATACGAAGACAGCAAAGACAACTATGTAGCTAGCTAACACTACCCTAATAATATATAATATGGGAGTGAAGTGTTAGACTCCTTGGTGAGATACATCTAAGCCGTGTCTAAGGGTAGTGAATGCTAAAGAAATTGACACTATTTTCCAGGGATGGGGGTAGTCTTTTTCTCTCTCTTTGAAATGTTTCCTGAGGCTATGGTCTTGGGAGAGCAGTGAGTGAAATTCTGCAGTGTTGTTAGTATAAGAGCTCAATGATGTTGTGGCAGGTGGCAGCGTGGTAGGCACAGCTAGTCCCATGAATTAATCACAAAACATGAGGATTAGCTGATAACTACGAAATAATATAGAGCAGGTATTCCCAAACGGGGGTAGGCGCAATTCCCCAGGGGTACGCGCAATGCCGTCGGGGGTACGCCAAATAAAAATGTGATTCACATTTTTAAAAATGGGGCTATACAATTGGGTGAGGGTATTTTCTCGCCTGAGTAGCTTCATTTCACTGCCAAAAATGTAATTAAAACATCTAGTGTTCAGTGAAATAACACCACAATGTCAAATACAGGTAGACAATGCTGGGGAAAAGGCCACAAAAAACTATACAGACAATGCTTTCATCAAACAACACTGTTTCACAACGCATCAGTGACATGGCAGAAGATGTTTTGAAACAATTACTGCTTCGCATACAAGCCAGGGCCTGGCACAGCTCCTGGCATATGTCCGTTACGTTTATGGGGGGAGGGTAAATTAAGGAAGACATCCTCTTCTGCAAACCACTGGAAACATTGACAACATGAGAGGATATTTTTAAAGTACTGGACAGCTTTGTGACATCAAATGGACTTTGGTGGTCAAGATGTGTTGGTATCTGTACTGATGGCGCAAAAGCCCTGACAGGGAGACGTAGTGGAGTGGTAACGCGCGTGCAAGCATTTGCTCCCGACACCACTTGGGTACACTGCAGCATCCACTGAGAGGCTCTTGCTGCCAAGGGAATGCCTGACAACTTGAAAGACGTTTTGTACACTACAGTGAAAATGGTTAACTTTGTTAAAGCAAGGCCCCTGAACTCTCGTGTCTTTTCTGTATTATATGGGCAGCGACTATGTAACGCTTTCACAACATACAGAAGAGCGCTGTTTTTTTTAAATTGGGAGACGAGCTTAAAGTTTTTTTTACTGACCGTAATTTTCACTTGTCTGACCGCTTGCATGATGACGAGTTTCTCACAAGACTGGCCTATCTGGGTGATGTTTTTCCTTGCCTGAATTATCTGAATCTAGGATTACAGGGACTCTCCACAACTATACTCAATGTGTGGGACAAAATTGAGGCTATGATTAAGAAGTTGGAGCTCTTTTCTGTCTGTATTAACAAGGACAACACACAGGTATTTTCCATCATTGTATGATTTCTTTGTGCGCAAATTAACTCAAGCTTGCGGACAATGTCAAATGTGATATAGCAAAGCATCTGAGTGAGCTCGGTGCGCAGTTACGCAGGTACTTTCCCGAAATGGACGACACAAACAACTGGATTCGTTATCCCTTTCATGCCCTGCCTCCAGTCCACTTACCGATATCTGAACAAGCGAGCCTCATCGAAATTGCAACAAGCGGTTTTGTGAAAATTGTATTTAATCAGAAGCCACTGCCAGACTTCTGGATAGGTCTGCGCTCAGAGTTTCTTGCCTTGGCAAATCGCTCTGTTAAGACACTGATGCCCTTTGCAACCACGTACCTATGTGAGAGTGTATTCTTGGCCCTCACTAGCATGAAAACTAAATACAGTCACAGACTGTGTGTGGAAAATTATTTAAGATAGACTCTCTTCAATACAACCCAACATTGCAGAGTTATGTGCATCCTTTCAAGCACACCTTTCTCATTAACCTGTGGTGAGATATTGTGCCATCTTATATGTAAGATTGCTAAAGAAAGAGAATAATGATTGATTATTATTATATTATTATTTGTGCCCTGGTCCTATAAGAGTTCTTTGTCACTTCCCACGAGCCGGGTTCTGACAAAAACTCACGCTCATTCTTATGTTTAATAAATGTATCGTATAGTGTGTGTGTGTGTGTGTGTGTGTGGCAGGCTTACAATGATGTCAAAAAAACAACATTTGAGAGTGCGCTGACCCTGGTGCTAGAGGGGGGAATGCAGCTGGAGGTTGAATGTTTGAAGGCGTACGGGACTATAAAAAGTTTGGGAACCACTGATATAGAGAATCTGGAACTATTTATTCATCAGCATTTTGATATGCTCGAAAAAGAAACGGATACATCGAAGCGAACAAGAGAAGACCTTTCCTCAAGCTCTGCGAGCGAAAGGGAGGGAAGCAGCTGTCTAAAATACCAAATTTAACATTGGAGGGGGATGTTTTTATATCTATGTCTCCAGAGGATAGAGTATTGCTTACAAGCATTAGCGAGCAGTTAAAAAAAAAGATCTATTGCCTGGGCTACTGGGGGAGGTTGAGGACTTAAAAACAGGAATGGATTACAGTAATAAAATGATGGAAGAAATACGAGCGGAAAATAAGATATCGAAAACTAACATGGACTCCCTAAAACTATGGTATGATAAAACAATGAATGCCAAATGACTTGCTCTAAAGTGCAGAAGTATGAAAAATAATATGTTATAATGGGAATACAGAAGGATGAAAACCATCAGTCAACAGAGGAAAAAGTCCAGGTGTTCATGAAATGTAATCTCAAAATGACAGACAAACAGGTAGAAACAATTGATTTTCAAAGAGCTCACCGTTCTGGTGGCAGAGTAGCTATGCTAACCCACAACAATATGACAATTGCCTTGTTACAACAGGGGGGATTTAATAACACCCCATTCTCTATTAATGAACAATTTCCTCATGAAATAGTGGAGAGACAACGTGCCCTGTACCCCACTTTCAAAAGGCTCCGAGCAGAGAAGCAGAATGTTCTTCTCGTGGCCGATAAATTATATGAAAACAACCAAATGTTCAAGGACTGAAAGATTACAATGTGGCTGTGAGTGATAGCTACCTCCTGTTGAAGAAGTCCTCGATACATATTTGCACCGCATTACACAGTACAATTATGGATTCATTTGTTTTTACCCAAACTTTTTTATGCAGTATGGAACAGTGGACGTATCCTTTTTCTATTTATGCAGTATGGTACTTTGGACTACATGGACGTAATATCAGGATTATATTTGGGGGGGAAAGCGAGGGTAAGGGTAAGGCTGACCTTTTTTCTTCATTACTTTTTCTTTATTTCATTTGAAGATTGTACATGAGTTTCTTTGGTTTAATATGATATGGCCTAATTGTAGAGGTTGGGTATATTGTGGCTTAAAAGCTGTTATATAGTGCTGCCGAGGTTCTCTATTGGAATATGCCTATACGATCCTAAAATAATTGGTGTTATTACCCTTTTACATGTAAAAAATAAAACTCAATATAAAAAATGTAAAGGACGATTATTCTTCCGATACACACCGGCAAATGGATGGATTAGGTATTGTCAACAGGGTTGTTGTCTCTAGTGTGTGGTGGGCTGGTTAACACTGGGATAATGTGATTAAACTTAACAGTAGAACTACTACTGCTTTAGAGCAACGAGAGCAATTTTTTACAAAAATGTTCAAACAATTGAATCCAATGAAATGAGCAGGATGGGCTGCTTATAGCCTTGCTAGGACTTTCTAAATATGAGCATGCATTTATAATATTGTGCTGTTATTATTTCTATTAATATGATCTATTATTGATACTTTTAAAAAATCGGACTGTTTTCCATGTTATTTGGGTAGTTTTCTTAAGCATCCTCATAGATATTCATGTTATCATGGGACTGCCCATATTTCCCTCTGGCCATCGCCAATTGTCGGCCAAGGGTTTGCCTTAGGACTTAAAGGTGCGCCATGAGTCAGGAAGATGGTCTGATGACCTTAGTGACAACAGACCTAGATATGGGTGAAGGTTTACAGTGGTTCATCCTTAAAAAGTTGCAGCGAATTCTATGACACGTTATTTAAGTATGAACCACTGGTACCACTGATGCTAGTTAGTGCTAATTTGACAACCAGAAGGCATCTTTGAGAAGCATTTGATAGCCTTCAATAGTGGCTGTACTAGATAATTTAAAACCTTTTTTGTAAGAACATAGTATATGGGACTGATTTTAAGAAATGTTGCTTAATTCATTTTATTAATATTATGGTGTTTCCATTCCATGAAAAACAAAAAACCCTCTGGGTTTCCGTCAGGATGGAATGGAAAATATGGCAATGTACAACGTGACGCTCGGGAGTAGGCTACAGTACTGGGCTATTTAGCTAAAGAATCCCCATGCTGTGCGGAAAGGCGGGAGACCGGGGTTCAGTTCCACGATGAGGAGGAAGGAGTAGGCTGTCCTTGTAAATAAGAATTTGTTCTTAACTGATTCCATGTGTGCTATTTCATAGTTGTAATGTCTTCACTATTATTCTATAATGTGAAAAGGCCTGGATTTAGTAGGTGTGCCCAAACTTTGACTGGTACTTGCTTAATTCATTTGATTATTAGTATGGTGTCTCTATTCCAAGAAAAACTAAAAACCCTCTGGGTTTACGTTTGGATGGAATGGAAAATATTACGCTGTACAACATGACCGTCGGGAGTACTGGTCCATTTAGCTGCAGAATTCCCGTGTCGTGCAGGCACGCAGGAGACAGGGGTTCAACTTGCCGGCGGGGTGGAAGGAGTAGGCTGTCCTTGTAAGTAAGAATTTGTGCCTAGTTTAATAAAGGTTACATTTCTACACCCTAATTTTCTAATTCTAGTCTAACCAATACCCAAACGGAGATTCAGTCAAAGTAAAAATCTCAATGATTTATCAAGACCAGTTCCAATGCTTGTCTCAGAGCAGCGTGAAACGGTGCTAAAATAGTTGTAGGCTATTGCTTCAAATCCTATTGCTTCTAACTTCAATATACTCTTTAAATAAATAAGACATAGACCACTTTTAACAGCACATTACACAACACTAGTGAGACTAATGTTGCCTACAGTAGGCCTAGATCAGACTTCTGTGCACGGCTCTGTGGCCCATCCCATGCCCCCGTATCTTGAACTTCGCACGCGTTCAGTGGATACAGCTGGAGAATTGCAAAGCAATCCCATTGTGCGCCACTCGGGAGCCATGACCAATATGACCAATATACACTGCTCAAAAAAATAAAGGGAACACTAAAATAACACATCCTAGATCTGAATGAATGAAATATTCTTATTAAATACTTTTTTCTTTACATAGTTGAATGTGCTGACAACAAAATCACACAAAAATTATCAATGGAAATCAAATTTATCAACCCATGGAGGTCTGGATTTGGAGTCACACTCAAAATTAAAGTGGAAAACCACACTACAGGCTGAACCAACTTCGATGTAATGTCCTTAAAACAAGTCAAAATGAATTTCAGTAGTGTGTGTGGCCCCACGTGCCTGTATGACCTCTACAACGCCTGGGCATGCTCCTGATGAGGTGGCGGATGGTGTCCTGAGGGATCTCCTCCCAGACCTGGACTAAAGCATCCGCCAACTCCTGGACAGTCTGTGGTGCAACGTGGCGTTGGTGGATGGAGCGAGACATGATGTCCCATATGTGCTCAATTGGATTCAGGTCTGGGGAACAGGCGGGCCAGTCCATAGCATCAATGCCTTCCTCTTGCAGGAACTGCTGACACACTCCAGCCACATGAGGTCTAGCATTGTCTTGTATAGGAGGAACCCAGGGCCAACCGCACCAGTATATGGTCTCACAAGGGGTCTGAGGATCTCATCTCGGTACCTAATGGCAGTCAGGCTACCTCTGGCGAGCACATGGAGGGCTGTGCAGCCCCCCAAAGAAATGCCACCCCACACCATTACTGACCCACTGCCAAACCGGTCATGCTGGAGGATGTTGCAGGCAGCAGAACGTTCTCCACGGTGACTCCAGATTCTGTCACGTCTGTCACATGTGCTGAGTGTGAATCTGCTTTCATCTGTGAAGAGCACAGGGCGCCAGTGGCGAATTTGCCAATCTTGGTGTTCTCTGTTAAATGCTAAACATCCTGCACAGTGTTGGGCTGTAAGCACAACCCCCACCTGTGGATGTCGGGCCCTCATTACCAACCTCATGGAGTCTGTTTCTGACCGTTTGAGCAGACACATGCACATTTGTGGCCTGCTGGAGGCCATTTTGCAGGGCTCTGGCAGTGCTCCTCCTGCTCCCCCTTGCACAAAGGCGGAGGTAGCGGTCCTGCTGCTGGGTTGTTGCCCTCCTACAGCCTCTTCCACGTCTCCTGATGTACCGGCCTGTCTTCTGGTTGCGCCTCCATGCTCTGGACACTACGGTTATCACCTGCAGAACCACTCCTTTATTGGGGGTGTCTTGCTAATTGCCTATAATTTCCACCTGTTGTCTATTCCATTTGCACAACAGCATGTGAAATTTATTGTCAATCAGTGTTGCTTCCTAAGTGGACAGTTTGATTTCACAGAAGTGTGATTGACTTGGAGTTACATTGTGTTGTTTAAGTGTTGAGCAGTGTATATTGTCCTGCCAATAACAGGGTTAATAATATATCTGTGAGAATATCCAACAGGCTTTTATATAATTCTAAATGAATTAATAATAATAATAATTGTTTAAAAAATAACAATATTTTGGTGATGATTTCGTTTTCAAATAACGTAAAATGAGCGAGAAAAAGGAGAGAAAAACATGGGGTGAGACATTGTTACCAATTTGTAAATAAAGCTAGTTTGTTATATAGAATTATTTATCTATGTTTTTAGAGGAAGAGAAACCAAAAACCAAAAAAATCTCATGGGTCTCCCAGTCGAGGCCAGTACAGGTATTGAACTGGCATCTGTAGCAACACAGCTTACACTGCTATACAGTTTCTTACACTGTTGCGCCACTCAGGCGCTGTACAACGTGACCGGTCGGGAGTGGCCTATAGTACTACAGTAAGAGAAAAATAATAATAAAACAACAGTTTTAGTAAGTAATACTGAAGTCGTGCACATTTAGTTTCTATTTAGGTTTATATCGGCCATTCAATGTCAGTTAGAGACACAGTAGGATCCAAAAGAATAATCAGTGCTCTAACTCCCCCTTGCGCTGGTCTGGAGCAATGAAGTGGTGACGCAGGATACTGTACTAAACCACAAATTACCTTAGTCCCGCAGCATAATCTCAAAACCTTAGTGGAGCAACCACTGTAGGTCAAAAGAGATTAGAATAAATAAAGGAAATAGAGGAAGTAACGGTGCAGGTAGATGGAAAACCTTGGACCATTGCTACTAACTTCCGCGACGCATAATCAATCACAGATTACAAAAAGAAAACCAGCCCCGTCACGGACCAGGATGTCTTGCTCCCAGGCAGACTAAATAACTTTTTTGCCCGCTTTGAGGACAATACAGTGCCACGGACACGGCCAGCAACCAAAACATGTGGACTCTCCTTCACTGCAGCCGACATGAGGAAAACATTTAAACGTGTCAACCCTCGCAAGGCTGCAGGCCCAGACGGCATCCCCAGCCGCGCCCTCAGAGCATGCGCAGACCTGCTGGCTGGTGTGTTTACGGACATATTCAATCAATCCCTATCCCAGTCTGTTGTTCCCACATGCTTCACATGTTCCTGTTGCCAAGAAAGCTAAAGTAACTGAGCTAAACGACTACCGCCCCGTAGCACTCACTTCCGTCATCATGAAGTGCTTTGAGAGACTAGTCAAGGACCATATCACCTCCACCCTACCTGACACCCTAGACCCACTCCAATGTGCTTACCGCCCAAATAGGTCCACAGACGATGCAATCTCAACCACACTGCACACTGCCCTAACCCATCTGGACAAGAGGAATACCTATGTGAGAATGCTGTTCATCGACTACAACTCGGCATTCAACACCATAGTGCCCTCCAAGCTCATCATCAAGCTGGGTCTCGACCCCGCCCTGTGCAACTGGGTACTGGACTTCCTGACGGGCCGCCCCCAGGTGGTGAGGGTAGGCAACAACATCTCCACCCCGCTGATCCTCAACACTGGGGCCCCACAAGGGTGCGTTCTGTTCACCCACGACTGCGTGGCCACGCACGCCTCCAGGGCCCTCGGGGTGTGGTGTCAGGAAAATAACCTCACACTCAACGTCAACAAAACTAAGGAGATGATTGTGGACTTCAGGAAACAGCAGAGGGAACACCCCCCTATCCACATCGATGGAACAGTAGTGGAGAGGGTAGTAAGTTTTAAGTTCCTCGGCATACACATCACAGACAAACTGAATTGGTCCACCCACACAGACAGCATCGTGAAGAAGGCGCAGCAGCGCCTCTTCAACTTCAGGAGGCTGAAGAAATTTGGCTTGTCACCAAAAGCACTCACAAACTTCTACAGATGCACAATCGAAGCATCCTGTCGGGCTGTATCACCGCCTGGTACGGCAACTGCTCCGCCCAGAACCGTAAGGCTCTCCAGAGGGTAGTGAGGTCTGCACAACGCATCACCGGGGGCAAACTACCTGCCCTCCAGGACACCTACACCACCCGATGTCACAGGAAGGCCATAAAAATCATCAAGGACAACAACCACTGCCTGTTCACCCCGCTATCATCCTGAACGCGAGGTCAGTACAGGTGCATCAAAGCTGGGACAGAGAGACTCAAAGATCCATTATTAGCATGTTCATTGTTAGCATCCATTATTAGCATGTTCATTGTTAGCATCCATTATTAGCATGTTCATTGTTAGCATCCATTATCAGCATGTTCATTGTTAGCATCCATTATCAGCATGTTCATTGTTAGCATCCATTATCAGCATGTTCATTGTTAGCATCCATTATTAGCATGTTCATTGTTAGCATCCATGATTAGCATGTTCCTTGTTAGCATCCATTATTAGCATGTTCAAAATTGGCCTTTTTACCTTTATATGGTTTACAACTTCTCATTTCCGACTAATTGAAAATGAAATGTTGTTTAAAGTAGCGCCCTTTCTTAAAGAAGCCATACAAAGCTGGTTACAATTTCAGTTTTATCCTCCAGAAAAGATTGAACAAATATTACAAAAAACGTTATGGTTAAACTCAATGAATATAAACGGAGGAGTTATGTCACATATACAGTTATCGAAAATATATGGGAATATCTGCTCAATCCAAATTTACAACCAACTGATTACAGCACTACCACAAAAATGGAGGAGGCAAGTGGAAAGGGGAGAAGGTAGGGAACTTGTTTGCCTGCCATATATTAAAGATACAAACTGGATGAAAGGAACTGGCATAAACAGGAAAATATACCAGTTTTATCGGACAAAAATGACAGCTGCGCCATACAGGTTGCAAAATAAATGGGAGATTTTCGAAGTACCAATTCCACGGCATATGGTTTATGGACTAGCTTGCAATTTGTGGATAATATACGATTAAAAAGGTTTAAACATTTTGTAAAATATCACAGCACAGTTGAAAAGTATATGGCACATAGAAACCGAATGAGGGTGGTCTATGGTGATAGGTGGGATGGGCTGAGAGTGGCTTAGGGTTGGGATTTAAAAGAGCTGAGGTCTATGGTGATAGGTGGGATGGGCTGAGAGTGGCTGAGGGGTGGGATTTAAGAGCTGAGGTCTATGGTGATAGGTGGGATGGGCTGAGAGTGGCTGAGGGTTGGGATTAAAGAGCTGAGGTCTATGGTGATAGGTGGGATGGGCTGAGAGTGGCTGAGGGGTGGGATTTAAGAGCTGAGGTCTATGGTGATAGGTGGGATGGGCTGAGAGTGGCTGAGGGTTGGGATTTAAGAGCTGAGGTATATGGTGATAGGTGGGATGGGCTGAGAGTGGCTGAGGGTTGGGACTTAAGAGCTTATGTTTGGTATTGTATTATTGTTATGTGACTGCTTTATATAAAAGTGCCATGTATGTAAAATGTGTACGTAAAATGTATGTATATGTAGCAAAAAGGCTGGGGGTATAAGGGTCTCCTGGGTGGCGCAGTGGTTAAGGGCGCTGTACTGCAGCACTAGCTGTGCCACCAGAGACTCTGGGTTCGTGCCCAGGCTCTGTCGTAACCGGCTGCGACCGGGAGGTCCGTGGGGCGATGCACAATTGGCCTAGCGTCGCCTGGGTTAGGGAGGGTCTGGCCGGTAGGGAAATCCTTGTCTCATCGCACACCAGCGACTCCTGTGGCGGGCTGGGCGCAGTGCGCGCTAACCAAGGTTGCCAGGTGTTTCCTCCGACACATTGGTGTGGCTGGCTTCCGGGTTGGATGGTGCTGTGTTCAGAAGCAGTGCGGCTTGGTTGGGTTGTGTATCGGAGGACGCATGACTTTCAACCATCGTCTCTCCCGAGCCCGTACTGGAGTTGTAGCGATGAGACAAGATAGTAGCTACTAAACAATTGGATACCGCGAAATTGGGGAGAAAAAGGGGTAATTTGTTTTTTTAAAGAACAAAAAAAAGGAAAGAAAAGTATAAGGGTATCCGGATTAGGCCGTAAAATAAGGCCAGGACATTTTTATTTGTTTTTACCATATGGTTTGCAGCACACTTATTATGAATATTTGTTAGTGATGTTAATACGTGTTTGACTTATTGAGTGGACTATTTCCTTTGGTTGAATGTTTTTTTCATGGCTTCGTGCTGAGGTATCTTAAAGGGGAGAGAGTTTGAGAGAGTTTGAACTTTGAGTGATAGGACCAATGTGAATCACTGAGCAATGTCATTCAACATTTTGGTTGGAAAATTAAATGATTAAAAAAACGTACTACCGGTAATTGATTTGAGTAAGTTTGGTATGTTAAAAACCATATGAGTGGAGCAACTTAATGTTGATCCAGTTGGGCTCCTGAGTGGCGCAGCGGTCTAAGGCACTGCATCTGAGTGCAAGAGGCGTCACTGCAGTCCCTGGTTCGAATCCAGGTTGCATCACATCCGGCCGTGATTGGGAGTCCCATAGGGCCGGGCACAATTGGCCCAGGTTTGGCCGGGGTAGGCCGTCATAGTAAATAAGAAATTGTTCTTAACTGAGTTAAATAAAGGTTCAATTTATTTTTGTAATCTATTTGACTTTTATCCATTACCAAATTACATTTTTGATGATAATATAGAAAGTATAGAAGGTATGGTGCTTATGGCACATATAGACTATAGGAGTTGCCTTATATATAGTGGAATCATGATGCTTGTCTTATGTTCATTAGGCACCAAAGAATACATTTTACTTAAACCAGGATTCACTACCTGGATTTATCCAACATGATATGCTAATTTTAGTTTCTACAGGCGGTGTTATGGGGATGGAAATGGTTATTTCCACCATGCTGACCAATGGGATTATGATCAGTATCACCATGATGATTTTTTTCGAACTTATGGAAAATGTACTTGGATTTAATTTCTTAAGGATATTTTAATGTTTATATTATTCCCAACGATCATTTTATGTTAAGGTTAAAGGTTAAATGAACCTACGGATGGTCATTTACAATAGTGGTATACGAGTGCAAGGAAGTTTTTTTCCTATATGTTTGAGTTAAGTTGTTGATGCCTTATTTGTTTTCTACGTGTGAATTAATGTTTTAAAATCTTGTAATTTTCTTTTAAGTTGAGAGAATTCTTAAAATGGGGGAATGTGAGAGCGAAATTACAAGATTATGTTATAATACTGTTACTGCATCAAATGGTTGTTTAATGGAATGGAATAGGGTTCATAGAACACTCATCTGTGCGGGGTCTTCTGAGTTGGGCCTGTGGGGCTTAATGCTGTCAGTGGATTTACGATGCCTTTGGTGATAAAATCTAAAGAACGCATTCCATAGCATGAGTTGGTGTTTGTATACTGGGAGGGACCAGGGTGGAGATGGCTCGGGTATGGATAATTATGAGAGGAAGCTTGCTTTGGGGGCTAGACCCTAGTTTCCACACATTGAGAACAGTCTTTACAGCAGATACTGTCTGCTGTGAATTCTTAATTTATTTCATACGACTCCTAACCTTGTGACCCATTCCACACATCTGTTGTTTGTCATGTGGACTACGGGGGTGTATCTTTGCTATAAAATATCTTGGTATCCTTTGTGTGGGGGCTCTCAACGAATCATCTAAGGGTGGTTCGTCGACCGGCCATCGTTATTGCAGACCACTCACATCATTCACTTGTGTGTGTGGTGTGACATGCTTTCCTTATTAAAAAGTGAATAAAGATTTAGTTTAAGTATAACTCTGGCTTTGTTTGTCTCCTCATTCGATAATAAAGAAATAACCATGACAATATAAACTCAGCAAAAAAAGAAACAACGCTTCTTCAGGACCCTGTCTTTCAAAGATAATTCATAAAAATCCAAACAACTTCACAGATCTTCATTGTAAAGGGTTTAAACACGGTTTCCCATGCTTGTTCAATGAACCATAAACAATTAATGAACATGCACCTGTGGAACGGTCGTTTTGACCCTAACAGCTTATATATAGACTGTAGGCAATAAAAATCACAGTTATGAAAACTTAGGACACTAAAGAGGCCTTTCTACTGACTAAAAAACACCAAAATAAAAATTCCCAGGGTCCCTGCTCATCTGCGTGAACGTGCCTTAGGCATGTTGCAAGGCGGCATGAGGACTGCAGATGTGGTCAGGGCAAAAAATTACAATGTCCGTACTGTGAGACGCCTAAGACAGCGCTACAGGGAGACAGGACGGACAGCTGATTGTCTTCACAGTGATAGACCACGTGTAATAACACCTGCACAGGATTGGTACATCCGAACAGCACACCTACGGGACAGGTACAGGATGGCAACAACAACTGCCCGAGTTACACGCACAATCCCTCCATCAGTGCTGTTGTAAGGCAGGCAACAACGTTGCCCATGGGCACAAACCCACAGTCGCTGGACCAGACAGGACTGGCAAAAAGTGCTCTTCACTGACAAATCGTGGTTTTGTCTCACCAGGGGTGATGGTCGGATTTGCGTTTATCGTCGTTACACCAAGGCCTGTACTCTGGAGCGGGATCGATTTGGATGTGGAGGGTCCGTCATGGTCTGGGGCGGTGTGTCACAGCATCATCAGACTGAGCTTGTTGTCATTGCAGGCAATGTCAACGCTGTGCGTTACAGGGAAGACATTCTCCTCCTTCATGTGGTACCCTTCCTGCAGGCTCATCCTGACATTACCCTCCAGCATGACAATGCCACCAGCCATACTGCTCGTTCTGTGGGTGATTTCCTGCAAGACAGGAATGTCAGTGTTCTGCCATGGCCAGCGAAGAGCCCGGATCTCAATCCCATTGTGCACATCTGGGACCTGTTGGATCAGAGGGTGAGGGCTAGGGCCATTCCCCCCTGAATTGTCCAGGACCTTGCAGGTACCTTGGTGGAAGAGTGGGATAACATCTCACAGCAAGAACTGTTAAATCTGGTACAGTCCATGAGGAGGAGATGCACTGCCGTACTTAATCCAGCTGGTGGCGACACCAGATACTGACTGTTACTTTTGATTTGACCACCCCTTTGTTCAGGGATACATTATTCCATTTCTGTTAGTCACATGTCTGTGGAACTTGTTCAGTTTATGTCTCAGTTGTTGAATCTTGTTATGTTCATATAAATATTTACACATGTTAAGTTTGATGAAAATAAGCGCAGTTGACAGTGAGAGGACGTTTCTTTTTTTGCCAAGTTTATATTCAGTTGAAGTCGGAAGTTTACATACACCCTATCCAAATACATTTAAACTCAGATTTTCACCATTCCTGACATTTAATCCTAGTTAAAATTCCCTGTCTTATGTCAGTTAAGATCACCACTTTATTTTAAGAACGTGAAATGTCCCCATGTGCAGTTGCAAACTGTAGTCTGGCTTTTTTTGCCGGTTTTGGAGCAGTGGCTTCTTCCTTGCTGAGCAGCCTTTCAGGCTGTGTCAATATATTTATTGTGGATATAAATACTTTTGTACCTGTTTCCTCCAGCATCTTCACAAGGTCCTTTGCTGTTGTTCTGGGATTGATTTGCACTTATTCGCACCAAAGTACATTCATCTCCAGAAGACAGAACGCGTCTCCTTCCTGAGTAGTGTGACGGCTGTGTGGTCCCATGGTGTTTATACTTGCATATTATTATTTGTACAGATGAACGTGGTACCTTCAGGCATTTGGAAATTGCTCCCAAGGATGAACCAGACTTGTGGAGGTCTACAATTTTTGTTCTGAGGTCTTGGCTGATTTCTTTTGATTTTCCCATGATGTCAAGCTTAGAGGCACTGAGTTTGAAGGTAGGCCTTGAAATACATCCACAGGTACACCTCCAATTGACTCAAATTATATAAATTAGCCACCAGAAGCTTCTAAAGCCATGACATATTTTCTGGAATTTTCCAAGCTGTTTAAAGGCACAGTCAACTTAGTGTATGTAAACGACCCACTGGAATTGTGATACAGTGAATTATAAGTGAAATAATCTGTCTGTAAACAATACTTGGAAAAATGACTTGCGTCATGCACAAAGTAGATATCCTAACCGACTTGCCAAAACTATAGTTCGTTAACAATACATTTGTGGAGTGGTTGAACATTTGTTTTACTGACTCCAACCTAAGTGTATGTAAACTTGCGACTTCAACTTTATGCGCACTGTTTATGTGTTCTTACTCTGGTCCAGGATGAAGGCTACATTGCTCTGGGCCACTTCATAGCCCTGCTCGGCCAGCAGTAGGTACTGCACCAGCGACCCATCCATGTCGCCGTCCTTGAAGCTGCGGTAGGCTGCCATAAGCCTCTCTGACCAGCGCCCACGCTCACACACATTCTTGAAGAGCTGCTCACAGACACACACACACGCAATAAGACACAGACAGATATACACAGAAACATGAACAAAAGGGTCTGTTCAGAGAATTCGAGGTAGAAGTCACCCCTAACAACAGGCTTTGGATCAGATTTCACAACCCCTGATTTTAAATTTAACCATTGGGAGGATAGAAATATATCTGACCCCAGTTGTGGATCAATGGCTAAGGTATGGATAAGTATGAATTGGCAAACAATGACTGACAGTCAGTAGCAAATGGCTAAATGCTTAGCTAATACATGGCTGAATGGCATTTAATGGATGGCAATTAACACGCTACTAAATGTCTAAACGGATGGCCATAGATGCATAGATCTAACGGATGAAGGTTAATCTCAGGCTAACGGATGGTTTATTGATGGTTTAATGCACAGCTAACAGAAAGCTAATTGCTGGCTAATGGAAAATAATGTATAGAGGCTAGCTCCCAGGTGGCTAGTTTGGCAGTGGTGTGGAATTAAAGGCTAATGAACTGTGACGTGCTGGGATACAGAACTAGCTAATAGCTAGCTAATGGCTAATCCTATAGCTATACAATTCCATAGCGGCTAGTTAACGGCTAGTTGATGGTTAATGCTATAGCTATAGCCAATTCAATACAGCAGCTATAGCTAATTACTAATTAATAGATCATGCTGTAGCAAGCCAATTATGTACATCCGCTAGCTAATGGCTAACTAGCTCACCTCCACGGCGGTGTGGCAGGAGCGCATAACGCCGGTGCCCGTGGCATGCATCTGGGCCAGGTTGTAGAAGGCCAGGATGTGGCCCGCCTGCGAGGCCAGATTGAAGAACTTGAGGGCCTGCTTGTAGTCACGCTTCACCCCGATCCCATCTGGGGCGGAAGAGGGGGAATGGAGAGACAAAAGTGAGTGAGAGAGATCCCCAACACAGAGAAGGAGAGGGAGAGGTGGTGTGCAAGAGAAAAAAGAATGGTTGTGACTGCAGATTTGGGAGCAGAATTTTGGTGGGCAACTAACTTTTTTTTTTATTGCACTGTTCCCCAGGAAACCAAAGGGACAAGTCTGTTTTACACTAACCAACAGAAAAAACAGGAGGTCTCTACACACACAGACCCACAACGCATGCGCACACACTCACTGTAGTACATTGTGCCCAGCTGAAGCTGTCCGTCGACCCAGCCCTGCTCTGCTGCCTTCTGGAAGTATTTCAGCGCCAACTCGTAATTCTGTAGGACACACACACAAAACATAACTATTGTGGAAATCATACAGAAAATACAGACAGTCTACACAGCTGCTGGATTCAATTGCCTATGCCAATCTCTACAAAAGCTCACTTTTGGAATGTAACTACAGTTTGAATCATACAGGCATGCAGCTAACCCGTATTGCATGTGCCAAATCTTTATCTCAACTAAATATGTTTTGGGAAAGGGGGTTAAGTAGTCGGTTGTACGACTGAATGCATTCAACTGAAATGTGCCTTCCGCATTTAACTCAACCCCTTTGAATCAGAGAGGTGCGGGGGGCTGCCTTAATAAACATCCACGTCATTGGTGCCTGGGGAACAGTGGGTTAACTGCCTTGCTCTGGAGCAGAGCAACAGATTTTTACTTTGTCAGCTCTGGGATTTGCCAGCACCCGAAACACTCCTACCCGCCAGGCTACCTGCCAAGCTCTTGTAGTGTAGGTGCCAGGTGGCACTGGGTGATGGTGGACACTTGCAGTCACTTACCACTGGAACGCCCCTCCCATACAGGTACGCCATGCCCAGTCCACTCTGCCCAACAGGGTTACCCTAGGGGACAAGAACAGTTGGAAAGAACACCAAAAAGAGAGACACTCTTGAAAACCACATCTATACCGGTTAATTTGACTAATAATATATACAGTTCAAGTCGGAAGTTTACATACACTTAGGTTGGAGTCATTAAAACTTGTTTTTCAACCACTCCACAAATTTCTTGTTAACAAACTATAATTTTGGCAAGTCGGTTAGGACATCTACTTTTCCAAGTATTGTTTACAGACAAATTATTCACTGTATCACAATTCCAGTGGGTCAGAAGTTTACATACACTAACTTGACTGTGCCGTTAAACAGCTTGGAAAATTCCAGAAAAGGATGTCATGGCTTTAGAAGCATCTGATAGGCTAATTGACATAATTTGAGTCAATTGTAGGTGTACCTGTGGATGTATTTCAAGGTCTACCTTCAAACTCCGTGCGTCTTTGCTTGACATCATGGGAAAATCAAAAGAAAACAGCCAAGACCTCAGAACAGAAATTGTTGACCTCCACAAGTCGGTTTCATCCTTGGGAGCAAATTCCAAACGCTTGAAGGTACCACGTTCATCTGTACAGGCAATAGTATGCAAGTATAAACATCATGGGACCACGCAGCCGTCATACTGCTCAGGAAGGAGACGCGTTCTGTCTCCTAGAGATGAACGTACTTTGGTGTGAAATGTGCAAATCAATCCCAGAACAGCAGCAAAGGAACTTGTGAACATGCTGGAGGAAACAGGTACAAAAGTATCTATATCCATAGTAGATAGATCATACTTTTTGGAGAAATGTCCTCTTGTCTGATGAAACAAAAATAGAACTGTTTGGCCATAATGAACATTGTTATATTTGGGGGAAAAGGGGGAAGGCTTGCAAGCCATAGAACACCACACCAACTGTGAAGCACGGGGGTGGCAGCATGATGTTGTGGGGGTGCTTTGCTGCTGGAGGGACGTGTGCACTTCACAAAATAGATGGCTTCATGAGGGAGGACAATTATGTGGATATATTGAAGCAACATCTCAAGACATCAGTCAGGTTAAAGCTGGGTCGCAAATGGGTCTTCCAAATGGACAATGACCCCAAGCAAACTTCCAAAGTTGTGACAAAATGGCTTAAGGACAACAAAGTCAAGGTATTGGAGTGGCCATCACAAAGCCCTGACCTCAATCCTATAGAAAACGTGTGGGCAAAACTGAAAAAGCATGTGTAAGCAAGGAAGCCTACAAACCTGACTCAGTTATACCAGCTCTGTAAGGAGGAATGGGTCAAAATTCACCCAAGTTATTCTGGGAAGCTTGTGGAAGGCTACCCAAAACATTTGACCCAAGTTAACCTTTTGCGTGTAGGGGGGCAGTATTTTATTTTTTGGCTAAAAAAAACGTACCCATTTGAAACTGCCTATTTCTCAGCCCCAGAAACTAGAATATGCATATAATTGTCGGATTAGGATAGAAAACAGTCTAAAGCAGTGGTCACCAAACTACGGCCCGCGGGCCGGATACGGCCCGTCAGCACATTTGGCCCGGCCCTCTGAACAATACCAGAGACGCTATCGAATTTTTTTCCTATTTGGCCTCCAGAAAAAAAATCCTAGGCCCGGCCCTGTCAAAGAGAGAATCGACCCAGAATGGAAATGGCACCTCGCATTTTTAACAGACGTGACAGAGATACTTAACAGCCTTAACTTGCAGCTACAAGGCGAGGGGAAACTCATTTGCGACATGTATTCACACATAAAAGCATTTGAGGTGAAATTAGCGCTGCTTTTGGAACAAGTGAAAAAGCGCAACTTCGTCCATCTTCCTGCTACCCAAAACCTGTCGACAGAGAACCCAGCGGTCCCGTTCCCAGCTGAAAAGTGCGTGGAAGCACTGGAAATGCTGAAGGCGGAGTTCGATGTGCGATTCAGTGAACTACATGTTCATGCAAAAGAAATCCGTCTTTTTCAGAACCCCTTTGTTGCCGACATTGATGAAGCCCAGCCTTCATATCAGTTTGAGTTGGCTGAGTTACAGAACTGTGATGTTCTGAAAGACGCATTCAAGCCCAACAGTCTCATTGACTTCTATGCCGCCCTCCCAAACGACACATATCCAAACATCAAAAAACATGCAATGAAAATGTCCACAGTTTTTGGCAGCACGTATATCTGCGAGAAAACCTTTTCTTGCATGAAACTGCTGAAAACCCCGATGAGATCAAGATTGACAGATGAACATTTGCATCAGTGCTTGAGACTGGCTGTAACTAGAATGGAACCTGATATTCAACTTCTCACCAGCCAGATGCAGGCCCACAGTTCACACTGATGAACATACATAGGTAAGCTCACTTTTCTGACTTGAATGAGTCATTCTGAGCATAAACAAATATAATCATAATAAAATCTACTGGGATAAAATCCATCTTTACAACCATACTGGTAGTGAAATGTATTGTGCTGTGTAGGTGCTGTATCACTTAGTTCAGTTTCTCAACCTGCTTCTTTTGTGGTTTTCACAGGGAAGTTGATGAGAGAGAGCTGCAAACAGCGGTGTCTACAAGCCTACTGGAACCTACAAAAGGATTATAAGGAAGGAACACAAGAACTTTAAGAGACTGCTCATATGTGTCAGAGAGATTCTGCTCTGACAACTGAGCTGAACTTTTATCTGTTAAGATTGTGCATGGCACGACAGAAAGTTAATGTTCCATGGCTTTTTTTTCTATGAAGAACCCAGAGAGAGTTATTTAGTTATTATTTATTTCCTGTTTTTTTCTGTGAAGAACTCAGAGAGGGTTATTTAGTTATTATTTATTTCATTAATAGTGTTATTATTTGTTTCCTGACTTTTTTTCTGTAAAGAACCTGGAAAGGGTTATTTGGTTATGTGTGGCTTTCTGGAAAACAATAAATTTTTTAAGCTCCCCTACGATCGTCACACTTTTTCTGTTAAAAACTGACACCGGCCCCCCATCAGAGAAGGGAAAAGTTATGTGGACATTATGGAGACTATTTGGAATTTCTGTCTGCGTTGTCGTCACCGCTCTTTCCTGTGGATTTCTAAACATAACGCGACAAACAAACGGAGGTATTTTTGGGTATAAAAATAATATTTATGGAACAAAAGGAACATTTGTTGTGTAACTAGGAGTCTCGTGAGTGAAAACATCCTTAGATCATCAAAGGTAAACGGTTAATTAGATTGCTTTTCTGATTTTCATGACCAAGCTTCCTGATGCTAAGTGTACATAATGCTATGCTAGGCTATCGATACATTTACACAAACGCTTGCATTGCTTTCGCTGTAAAGCATAATTTCAAAATCTGAGATGACAGGTGGATTAACAAAAGGCTAAACTGTGTTTTGTAATATTGCACTTGTGATTTCATGAATATGAATTTTTTGTAATATTATTTGACTGTGGCGCTATGCTATTCAGGTGTTGCCGACGAAAATGATCCCACTAACGGGATGGGTAGCGCCAAGAAGTTAATGGCAATGTTACTAAATACTAATTGAGTGTATGTAAACTTCTGACCGACTGGGAATGTGATGAAATATATAAAAGCTGAAATAAATCATTCTCTCTACTATTATTCTGACATTTCACATTCTTAAAATAAAGTGGTGATCTTAACCTCTCTAGGGTACGTGGGATGGTAGCGTCCCACCTGTCAACAGCCAGTGAAACTGCAGGGCGCCAAATTCAAAACAACAGAAATCCCATGATTAAAATTCCTCAAACATACATGTATTTTACACCATTTTAAAGATACGCTTAGACGAGACAGACTGGAGACAGACTGGAGACAGACATAGCACCTGTTTTTATTTCTCTGATGTATTGCCTGTTTGATTAAAGTCTTTAAAGTCCAGCCACAGTGTCCGATTTCAAAAAGGCTTTACGACGAAAGCAAACCAAACGATTATGTTAGATCAGAGCCAAGTCACAGAAAAACACAGCCAAAGAGAGGAGTCACAAAAAGCAGAAATATAGATAAAATGAATCACTAACCTTAAATGATCTTCATCAAATGACACTCATAGGACTTCATGTTACACAATACATGTATGTTATGTTTGGTAAAGTTCATATTTATATCCAAAATTCTGAGTTTACATTGGCGCGTTATGTTCAGTAGTTCCAAAACATGCGGTGATTTTGCAGAGAGCCACATCAATTTACAGAAATACTCATAATAAACATTGATAAATGATACAAGTGTTATTTACAGTGTTATTCACAGAATTAAAGATATGCTTCTCCTTAATGCAACCGCTGTGTCAGATTTCAAAAAAACTTTACAGAAAATGCAAACCATGCAATAATCTGAGTACTCAGACGCCAAATCAAGCCAGATTGATATCCGCCATGTTGGAGTGAACAGAAGTCAGAAATAGCATAGCTGCTGGCAGACCTCTGACTCATTCCCCTCTCATTCTGCCCCACTTCACAGTAGAAGCCTCAAACAACGTTCTAAAGACTGTTGACATCTAGTGGAAGCCTTATGAAGTGCAACATGACCCCATAGACATTGTGTATTTGATAGGGCAAGAGTAAAAAAACTACAAACCTCAGATTTCCCACTTCCTGGTTGGATTTTTTTCTCAGGTTTTTGCCTGCCATATGAGTTCTGTTATACTCACAGACATCATTCAAACAGTTTTAGAAACTTCAGAGTGTTTTCTATTCAAATATGCATATTCTAGCTTTTATGGCTGAGTAGCAAGCAGTTTAATTTAGGCATGCTTTTCATCCAAAATTCCCAATGCTGCCCCCTACCCTAGAGAAGTTAACTGACCTAAAACAGGGAATGTTTACTTGGATTAAATGTCAGGAATTGTGAAAAACTGAGTTTAAATGTATTTGGCTAAAGTGTATGTAAACTTCCAAATTCAACTGTAACTGATCAATCCTGAAAAACCATGTGGTCATTGAAAAGCGATGTATAGGAATGTTTCTGTCCCAGCAGTTTTTGACCACTATGAACACTCTTTTATTGGTAATTCTTACAGGCATATGTACAGGCACTGTGGCCTATGTATAAGATACCCAAAGAAGTGAATAGTTTGATAAAAGGACATATTAAGAAAACACATTTATACAGATATCATTATGGATGTATAACAATCCATGGTTGGACCATAGAAATATGATGTCCACACTAGTGATTCTATTTCTACGATTTGGACACTCACCAGGTCAGAGGCCTTCTTGAAGTACTGCAGTGCCGTCTCATTGTTCTGAGACAAGTACTCACTGCCATCCGAGTACATCTGACAGAGAGAGAGACCGAGAGTGAGCGAGAGACAGAGAGCGAGCGAGCGAGAGACCGAGAGCGAGCGAAAGACAGAGAGCGAAAGACAGAGAGCGAGCAAAAGACAGAAAGCGAGAGACAGAGAGCGAGCGAGAGACAGAGAATGAGCGACAGAGAGATCGAGCGAGAGACAGAAAGCGAGCGAGAGACAGAGAGAGCGAGCGAGAGAAAGAGAGAGCAAGCGAGAGAAAGAGAGCGAGCGAGAGACACAGAGAGCGAGCGAGCGAGAGACCGAGAGCGAGCGAAAGACAGAGAGCGAAAGACAGAGAGCGAGCAAAAGACAGAAAGCGAGAGACAGAGAGCGAGCGAGAGACAGAGAATGAGCGACAGAGAGATCGAGCGAGAGACAGAAAGCGAGCGAGAGACAGAGAGAGCGAGCGAGAGAAAGAGAGAGCAAGCGAGAGAAAGAGAGCGAGCGAGAGACACAGAGAGCGAGCGAGAGACAGAGAGCGACAGGGCGAGTGTGACAGAGCGAGCGAGAGACAGAAAGCGAGCGAGAGACAGAGAGTGAGCGAGAGACAGAAAGTGAGCGACAGAGCGAGCGAGAGACAGAGCAAGAGACAGAGAGCGAGCGAGAGACAGAGAGCGCGAGCGAGAGACAGACAGAGCGAGCGAGAGACAGAGCGAGAGAGAGAGCAAGCGAGAGACAGAGCGAGCGAGAGACAGAGCGTGAGACAGAGAGCGAGCGAGAGACAGAGCGAGAGAGAGAGCGAGCGAGAGACAGAGAGAGAGCGAGCGAGAGAGAGAGCGAGCGAGAGACAGAGAGAGAGCGAGCGAGAGACAGAGAGAGAGCGAGCGAGAGACAGAGAGAGCGAATGAGAGACAGAGAGAGCGAGCGAGAGACAGAGAGAGCGAATGAGAGACAGAGAGAGCGAGCGAGAGACAGAGAGAGCGAGCGAGAGACAGAGAGAGCGTGCGAGAGACAGAGAGAGCGAGCGAGAGACAGAGAGAGCGAGCGAGAGACAGAGAGAGCGAGCGAGAGACAGATAGCGACAGAGCGAGTGTGAGACAGAGAGCGAGTGAGAGACAGAGCAAGCGAGCGAGCGAGAGACAGAGAGAGCGAGTGACAGAGAGAGCGAGCGAGAGACAGAGCGAGCGAGAGAGCGAGGGACAGAGAGGAAAATAGAATAAAGAGAAGGGGAGAGAAGGGAGCATGAGGAGAAACCACTGGAAAGTAACACAGCCACAGAGTAAGGTTTGCGTTACTTATTTCTACACAGTGCTACAAGTCTATAAGATCATGTAATAATCTTACCTTCCCAAGGAAGGCCATGGCGTGTGTGTTCCCCGCATTCGCTGCCTGGTTGAAGTAATCATACGCCCGCTGTCGACAAACAAACATTTAATTTGTGACCAACTCCACACAACAACTTCACATTGAATACAAGAGTGAGCATGACAGAGCTAGAGTTTGAATAATTTGAAAATGGGTTAGCGAAAGTTTACCTGGTGGTTCTGCTCCACCCCCCGACCACCGTGCAGATGCAGCTGGCCCAGTCCCACCTGTTGTGGACAAAGGGTCATGGCACGAAACATGACGAATGAGTCCCAAATGGCGCCATATTCCCTATATAGTACACTACTTTTGACCAGAATCCACCCTTTCAATCATTACACGCTTACTGATTATCATACTATAGCCGTGCAAGCCAGTGCGTGCAAGCGCCAGAGAAACTTGAAAACGAATAGACTCAGAAAGTGATTTGATTACTTCCTTTAACTCCTGCAAGTGCGAGGAAGTGTATAATTGGTATAATGCCCCAAATTCATCATTTATGGTATTTTCCACTTTCCCTGACTGTCTAGCTTTAACTTTGATGATTGTTAGTTCTCAAAGATTACATTATGAAACAAATACGTAAAGGTTTTTATCTTTTCTACATACTTTCAACATAATTTTAGTGCTTCACGTTGACACTGATTGCTTTTTTCCATCGCAAAGATTTCCTATTCAAAGAAGATCACTAAGAGCAGTGTGCCCCATCTGAACCCTAACCTGGGCCTGGACATCTCCCTTCTCAGCCAGGAACTGGTAGTACTGGATCAGGTCTTCCTCCAGCATGCCGCTGGTAGAGCCTGGGTTCTCCACCTCGTCCAGCAGACGTACCCTCTGCACCGCACTGCCTCCCGTCAGGGACACGTCACTGGCCACTGGAGAGTGGGTGACAGAAAGACAATGTTTCTGCCATAAATTGCTCTGTGAATAAAATTGATTTTTTTTTTAACACAGTTGAGTTGCAGCCTTTGCTTTTGTTTTATCAGTTTGCGGAGAATCTGGGGATTTTTCTATAAAAAGGTCAGCACCTATAAATATGCAATAGACACTTCGCAACAAGAACATCTACTTTTCAAACTCTACTGCACATGCTCGTTTAGGTCTGTTCACATTTAGGTGTTCTCCATTCAAAACACTGACAAACTGTCATCTGAGATGGTGAAAGTGTTCAATTGGTTGGCAGCAGGTGGCTTCTTACCATGATTGGCCACCAGTCTGTAGTGCGTCAGTGCCGATTCACAGCTCTGGGGCACACCCACACCACCCCAGTATCGGTATCCCTAAAGAGAGAATGGTAGCAAAGGGAGAAAAGGTCAATCATCATACAGTATATATCCATAAGAGAGAAACAATACACATTATAAGGCTTCCCTATTCAAATCTTCAAAAAGCAGAAGTAGCTCACCAGAATCATATGAGCCACCAGGTTTCCACCCAAAGCCCCGAAGGTGTAGTAAACCAGTGCCTGGAACAGAGTTATGCTTTACTTTACATTCCTGGTTAAGGAGGTAACTCTATATTATCGAAGAAAGCTACCTCTAAACAAATACAGCTTTTCATCAGTATATAGGGTACATGGTAAGAAGGAGAGGCTGGATGTTGGTACCTTTGCTTGACTGGAGTTCACTCCTAACCCAGCAGCGTACAAGAAACCAAGTGCCTGTTGG
Organism: Oncorhynchus keta; assembly: GCF_023373465.1. Lineage (NCBI taxonomy): Eukaryota > Metazoa > Chordata > Actinopteri > Salmoniformes > Salmonidae > Oncorhynchus > Oncorhynchus keta. The sequence goes on from NC_068428.1 coordinate 5,262,564, forward strand.
ATGATACCGGGTGGAGCGTTAGAATACCACACAGAGATGCATGAACATAGATGAAATAGTATATGCATACATCAACTGTTAGTTTTCGTCAGTCAACACTTCTATTCAAGTCATATACTTTAAAGCAAGTGTTATACGTAAGACGACGGACATACTGTGCTTATTTTGAAGGACATTCATCTCTGTTCATCAACGGACGACTCCCATTGACAAACCATCAACACAATCCGTCATTTTAAGACAAAAGCTGTCTGGCTGTAGCCCTAAGCATCAACAGAGCATGTTTAAAATGTCTACCCCGGATGCATGAAGTTTAAATAGGAATGTTCCATTACCATCTGAGCTTTGGGGGAGCCCTCCAGGGACAGCTTCTCAAACAGCTCCTTGGCCTTGGGGATGTTCTGGGTCATATAGTCTCCAAACAGCATGGCGTAGGCCACCTTCTCCATGGCCTTGTGGTGGCCTTTCCAGGCCACCTTCAATAGCTTCTCATACAACCTGGTGAGGAAAAAGATGAAGATTGAGAAGTTAAAGGTGTGTGGATGTAGCCTGGGCTGGTCTAGAGGTGTAAGCCTCTCCTCTAGAACACGTGTACTAAGTACTGCTGCAAGCAAGGGTTCCAATCCAACCCACTGCAATATCTTTCCTCCTTCCTTTCTCTCTGTCGATCCTGTCCAAGATAGAGAAAGATACAAAATAAGAAAGGAGTAGGACTGCCCCGAATCGGGAAAAAGGTGTTGTGGACCAGATTAGTGACAAGACACACGCAGTTGTGCAAGCATATCAAAGCTTTCAGAAAGTATTTCACACCCCTTTACAGCCTGAATTTAAAATTGCTTAAAAGTATATTTTGTGTCAGTGATCTACACATAATACCCCATAATGTTTTTTTTTTATTGAATATCCAAAACATACAATATACTTGCAGTGAAGCCATTTAACAACTACACCATTCGAGTCATCCAACAGATTTCCATTCAGAGCGACACACAGAAGCATCCAGGGTCAATGCCCTGCTCAGGGGCACGTTGACCGATCTCCCACCAGGCCAAAAAACGTGAACCCGAACCCTCCAAGATCCCCCCACAGTTCCCCAATAGCTGTACCTCAACCATTCAAGAATCCTCCCACAGTTCCCTCAAAGAATAAAAATAAATACAATGAATTCCATTCCCCACCCCCAAGAACCCACCAATGCACCAACAACCAAGAGAATGAACCCCACCCCCAAGAACCCCCCAATGCACCAACAACCAAGAGAAGAGAATGAACTAAAGAGAAAAAAGAAAGAAGAAAACAGCAAACAACAATGCAAAAAACAAAAAAGGGCATCAATCATCAATCAAAATAAAATCATAACAGCAATGCCAACTGTATATGTTTGTGTGCATGTCTGGCACTATTACATGTATGTGTTTGTTCTTGTATGCATTTATTTGAATGAGGGTGTGTATATGCATGTGTACAAACACCTGCACGGCATCAGCCTCAGCCAACCCGGAATTAGCTGTAAAAACACTGCCCCTCAGTGTCATTCAAACATACTTTGTTGTATTTTGACTTTATTTTTGACTTTTATCTTTGACCATCATTCTCTCTCTCACACAACAACTCCACTCAAACTTGTCTCCAATTCCACATACCAACCCTCAGCCCATCCCGTCAACAGTGGGGCAAGAAAGTATTTAGTCAGCCACCAATTGTGCAAGTTCTCCCACTTAAAAAGATGAGAGGCCTGTAAATTTCATCATAGGTACACTTCAACTACAAAATTAGAAAAAAATCCACAATCATATTGTAGGATTTTCATGAATTTTTTTTGCAAATTATGGTGGAAAATAAGTATTTGGTCAATAACAAAAGTTTATCTCAATACTTTGTTATATACCCTTTGTTGGCAATGACAGAGGTCAAACGTTTTCTGTAAGTCTTCACAAGGTTTTCACACACTGTTGCTGGTATTTTGGCCCATTCCTCCATGCAGATCTCCTCTAAAGCAGTGATGTTTTGGGGCTGTTGCTGGGCAACACGGACTTTCAACTCCCTCCAAAGATTTTCTATGGGGTTGAGATCTGGAGACTGGCTAGGCCACTCCAGGACCTTGAAATGCTTCTTACGAAGCCACTCCTTCGTTGCCCGGACGGTGTGTTTGGGATCATTGTCATGCTGAAAGACCCAGCCACGTTTCATCTTCAATGCCCTTGCTGATGGAAGGAGGTTTTCACTCAAGATCTCACGATACACAGCCCCATTCATTCTTTCCTTTACACGGATCAGTCGTCCTGGTCCCTTTGCAGAAAAACAGCCCCAAAGCATGATGTTTCCACCCCCATGCTTCACAGTAGGTATGGTGTTCTTTGGATGCAACTCAGCATTCTTTGTCCTCCAAACACGAGTTGAGTTTTTACCAAAAAGTTATATTTCGGTTTCATCTGACATTCTCCCAATCTTCTTCTGGATCATCCAAATGCTCTCTAGCAAACTTCAGACAGGCCTGGACATGTACTGGCTTAAGCAGGGGGACACGTCTGGCACTGCAGGATTTGAGTCCCTGGCGGCGTAGTGTGTTACTGATGGTAGGCTTTGTTACTTTGGTCCCAGCTCTCTGCAGATCATTCACTAGGTCCCCCCGTGCGGTTCTGGGATTTTTGCTCACCGTTCTTGTGATCATTTTGACCGCACGGCTGAGATCTTGCGTGGAGCCCCAGATCGAGGGAGATTATCAGTGGTCTTGTATGTCTTCCATTTCCTAATAATTGCTCCCACAGTTGACTTCTTCAAACCAAGCTGCTTATCTATTGTAGATTCAGTCTTCCCAGGCTGGTGCAGGTCTACAATTTTGTTTCTGGTGTCCTTTGACAGCTCTTTGGTCTTGGCCATAGGACAGGTGTCTTTTATACTGATAACAAGTTCAAACAGGTGCCATTAATACAGGTAACGAGTTGAGGACAGAGGAGCCTCTTAAAGAAGAGGTTACAGGTCTGTGAGAGACAGAAATCTTGCTTGTTTGTAGGTGACCAAATACTTATTTTCCACCATAATTTGCAAATAAATTCATTAAAAATCCTACAATGTGATTTTCTGGATTTTGTTTTCTCATTTTGTCTGTAGTTGAAGTGTACCTATGATGAAAATTACAGGCCTCTCTCGTCTTTTTAAGTGGGAGAACTTGCACAATTGGTGGCTGACTAAATAGTTGACTGTGATGTTTAACAAACAATTTCAATCTATCTAATCGAATAGAATCCACAGATTGCGTGTTGAAGATAAATACTTTTACTAAGAGTATTAACATAATAGTAATTGACTCACCCGATCTCTCCAGATTTCATAACAGTACTATTTCTAGGGTCAATTTTAGATCAATGCTATGCATTTTCAGCCATTCCTGAACCTGAGACCAGAAACAGGCTACCTGAGGGCAATACCAAAATAAATGGTCTATTGATTCTGTATCCTCACAACAAAATCTGCAGACCTTTTATGATTTTATTCCCCAAATATTCAACATTTTGTTGGTGGCAAGAATTCTCTATAATAATTTTAGCTGAAAAGCATGAAGTCTTGAATCTTGCGTTGTTTTACATGTCAAATCATACACCCTGTACCATGGAATCGGTACATCAAAAATCTCTTCCCAACTATTTTGCAATCTGTTTGGCACAGTTGTCAACATCCTGGTCCTCAAATGAAACTGGTATACTTTCCTATTTATGCTATTTTATTCCTCCGCCAGTTTTGATCCTTTATATTGGGCAGACAGACCAGTTCCCTACCTCCTCCCACTGCCTCCCGCCTCCTCCATTTTTGGGTCAATGCTGTAATCAATTGGTTGTACTCTTGGATTGAGCAGACCTTCCCGTACAATTCTGATAACTCCATGAAGGACATAACTCTACCATTACAATTTACAATATAATTTAAGAACAAAACACCCTTTTCAAACATCTTTCCCATAAATAAAAAGTATTTTATCAACCAGCACATTTGAGTTCAGCCATAATATTTGTTGTAATATTTGTTCTATCTTTTCAGGGGAATGAAATTGAAATTGTAGACAGCTCTGAGTTTGAGTTTGAGTTTATTTTATTTTTACAGGGACAGTGCGCATTAATCAATGTTTCAGTAAAAGTGCCGGTTTTAGTCAGCTGGCTAAATTTCAACCGCAGTCCCTGGACAGGTTATTAAAAACAATTACAATATAGACAATAGCAACATAGGACAAGCAAGACATAGCATACAGACAGAGCAACATAGGACAAGCAAAGACGTAGCATACAGACAGAGCAACATAGGACAAGCAAGACATAGCATACAGACAGAGCAACATAGGACAAGGAAAGACGTAGCATACAGACAGAGCAACATAGGACAAGCAAGACATAGCATATAGACAGAGCAACATAGGACAAGCAAAGACATAGCATACAGACAGAGCAACATAGAACAAAAAGCAACAAGACAAAATTCATAAAAGCAACAAAGTGTTTCCACACCTCACAAGTTACAGACAACAGACATGGAAAGCGGCAACACACAGCTAGGGATTATGTTCACAAATCTGATTGACCTTTAGCCATGTCTTCGTGTTTTTGTGAAAGTGTGATATGTGGTGCAGTTATGTGTGTCTGAAGGCAGTGTATTCCAGACATGGGAAGCTCTCACAGAGAAAACGGATTTACTAAAGGTGCTTTTCCTTAAGGGAACTAACTATACAGTCACCTCTCATGGCAGACCTTGTGGATCTGCTGCCATATTTTTGGGTTTTCTGTTTAACAAAAATACTGAGTGGGGGGGAGCCAGGCCATTTAGGATCATGAATACAAGACATGCATCGGTGTATTGCACAAGATTTTCCCAACACAGGAGCTCATGCTTTCTGAGGATGTAACAGTGATGATGGCTATTGGGCTTCCTATCAAGCATTTTGAGAGCCTGTTTGTAGACAGACTGAATAGGTCTTAATGTTGTACATCAAGCTTGGGCCCAACTAGTCAAGCAATATGTTAAGTGGGGGAGTATCATAGATTTGAAGTACAGTTTTGCTACCCCTGTAGTCAAACAATTTCGTATAAATCGGAAATTAGCTAGGTTGAATTTGGTTATTTGAATTACCTTTTTCACATGCTTTTTAAAAGAGAGGTTGGAATCAAGTATGATGCCAAGGTACTTAAAATCAGATACCACCTGGAGCTTCTCCCCTGACACATAGACATCTGGCTCAGTAGCATCTGTTGCCCTCTTTGTGAAGAACATGCAAACAGTTTTTTTCACATTCAGATGCAAACATGAGTCACTGAGCCACTTTGTAACCTGACCATTACAGTAAGTTAGTTCAGTGAGTTCTTGTGCAGCTTGTTGTTTGCTCTTTCCATGCACATATATCACTGTATCATCTGCATACATTTGAACTTCAAACCCAGTACAGACAGAAGGCAGATCATTAATGTACAGGCTGAACAGGAGGGGCCCCAGTATTGACCCTTGGGGCACGCCCACATCATAGCTAAGAGTGGGCGACAGCTCATTGCTCACTCTGACATACTGAGTTCTGCCTTCAAGGTATGATTTCATCCATCTAAAGGCATCAGGGGAAAAGTTGAACTTGGACAATTTTGTGATGAGAATCTCATGGTTAACAGTATCAAAAACCTTCCTTAGGTCCAGAAACACAGCCCCAACAACGCACCCTTTGTCCATCTTGGACTTCACATTTTCCAGAAGAAAGCAGTTGGCCGTTTCTGTGGAGTGTTTCGCTCTGAAGCCAAACTCCATGGAGTGTAATGTGAAGGGGCTGTTGTTGAGGTGGGCAATCAGTTGTTCTGCTACACACTTTTCAACAACCTTTGACACCACAGGTAGTATACTAATGGGCCTGTAGTTACTCACGTCAGCAGGGTCGCCTGATTTAAAGATGGCCATTATTATGGCCGACTTCCATACCCTTGGAAACACCCCGAGACCAATAGATGTGTTGGTGACCTTAGTAATGGGGCCAATGAGTGACTCTTTGTAGTTTTTAAGAAAGGTAGAGTTCAGCCCAAACACATCTTTGGCTTTAGAGTTCTTTAGTGAGCTAATTACCTTGTTCACCTGACTCAGAAACCTCCCTTATGATGAAGACAGGTTGAGCATCATTTACGAGCACTGAGCCCAAGTAACCAGTGGAGGGGTTCTGTGTCAGTACCCTGACAGAGTCAATAAAGTAGGAATTGAAGGCTATTGCTATTTCGACTGCATCCTGTGTTAGATTGTTATTCACCATGATTTCTAGTCTTTTTGCAGTGTTACTATGGTCTTTCCCTGTTAACTTTCTTAGATTCTCCCAGATCAGTTTAGAATTTCCCTTTCCCTCACCAATTATGTAAATAAAAAAGTTTGCCTTGGCCTGCCTGATTTCATCACCTTATTTCTCAACATAGTAAACCTACGTCTGTCATGCTCTAATTTGGATCTTAGGGCTATTTTTAAAGCATAATCAATTTCCAGATTTCTCCATTTAGCCAAGGAAGAGTGCTCTTTTCGCCAGGTTTGAATTTGATTTTCTTTAGGAAACCATTTATTGTAGTCTGGATTGTGGATATAAAAACCTGACTATCAGCTTCCACGTCTGTATAGGAAAATAGATCATTCCAGTTCATTCCCTTAATTGCGTTTTTAAGGTATTCTGAGTTGATCCGGCACCTGCCGCACCACCCTGTATTCCGTCCGCCATCTTGCCACTGCCACCTTCACAATGATGTCTAACATCTTCAGCAAAGCTTGTTTTGAAAAAGAGAGATACTTTTTTCAAAGTATCATTTTTTTATTAATCGAAAATGAGACATGGCAATCTGCACAAAGTCAAAAAGGCCATTTTTAAACAATGGATGAGCTTTTCTTAGTAATCTACTTGAGAACCATTTAGGGTTCAAGTAAAACTTTTGATTAAGTGAAGTTTTTAGGATGAGGCTTAGTGCTTTTATATTTAATAGGCTCAACCCAATTCCTATTCATTATATAGATAGGCTCGTTTTATTTTGTTGGGTATAGAGGCCCAGATAAAGCTAAATGTTTTTTCTCATATGATTTGAAAAACGAATCATCAGGAGTAGGCAGCGCCATAACTAAGTGACTAAACTGAGATATGACTAAGGAGTTAATCAAGGCCATTTTTCCATAAATAGACAGGTATTTATCTCTCCATGGTTGCAGGATCCTGTCAATTTTTATAAGTTTTCATGAAGTTATTGTAAAGAGTCAATATTAATGTCTAGAATTTTCTTGCTTTCAGCAGGCACACTTATGAACAGTAAAGGAGAATGTGAGAGATTAGTGTGTAGGTGAGACAAGGGAGCTCACTCTTTCTTCTGGCTCTTCCGGTTGGTTCCGTTGATCATGCGGAGGGCAGTCTGGTACTCCTTTTCGGCCTCCTCCGCTACATGTCTCTGCTCAGCCTGCTCCTCCGCTACAATACAACACAATTTGATTTATTCACAATTTGTGTCAGCCTCGTAAGTGGTGGGTGTGTCCCTCTCTATGGGGTGTGTCCCTCTCCAACGCTCTAACTACTAGTCTACCTGCCGCCCCAAAAGGTCCCTAAAGCACACACATCCTTGGGTCGCTCGTCTTTTCAGTTCGCCGCAGCTAGCGACTGGAACTAAATGCAACAAACACTCAAACTGGACAGTTTTATCTCTATGGGAGAGGGACAAAAAATGTGTCTTGTTTTGACATATGCATGCTGTAAGAGGGAGGGAACGAAAAGAGACAGAAAAATTGCTGTCAGCTAAGGTTCACTCAAATGATTGGTCAGTCGAGGCCAATTCCAAATTTGTTCCTCACTGAGCTTACAAGTTTTGCAATAGCTCACAAATTAAACCAATATATTCACTCACTGAATAATATTAGAATATAACAGTAACTCACTTTTGAGTTTCCTCAAGGTTTGAAATGCCCATGCCGACTTACTCTCACAGAAACCCCATCTCTTGTCCCTGTCGTAGTCGTAGGTTGTGGCGCACCACAGGCGTTCGTCCCCCCGTCCATCAGTGGTACAGTCCGAGTACTCCTTCCCCAGGAAGAGAAAGGGGAACAGACAGGGCTCCCTATTGGCTGTGCCCCCATTCACTACAGGAACTGCATCAACCAAAAATCACAAATGGGAGGGGAGTTAATATGTTCAAGCAAAAACACAGACAGAAAGCAGATGGATGATGATAACCGTGTGTGTGTGTGTGTGTCAAACATGAACAAAAGTACATAAAAGTAAGATCAAATACGAATCATCTAAGTTAAAAGCTATAACCATTCTTGTTAAATTCCACTGAACGATGAAAAAAACTCAAAAGAACAGTGGCCAAATGATATATACCCTTCACCAGAGTATCAGTGCTACTTTCAGAGAAAACACTGGTGCAAGACTTATTGCTATTTTTACTGACTTGACCAAAGGTTTTGATTCGGTAGACCATTCCATTCTTGTGGACCGGCTAAGGAGTATTGGTGTCTCTGAGGGGTCTTTGCCCTGGTTTGCCAACTACCTCTCTCAAATAGTGCAGTGTATAAAGTCAGAACATCTGCTGTCTCAGCCACTGATTTACAGACAGCCACTGCCTGTCACCAAGGAAGTACCCCAAGGCTCAATCCTAGGCCTCACGCTCTTCTCAATTTACATTAACAACATAGCTCAGACAGTAGGAAGCTCTCTTATCCATTTATATGCAGATGATACAGTCTCATACTCAGCTGGCCCCTCCCCGGATTTTGTGATAAACGCTTTACAACAAAGCTTTCTTAGTGTTCAGGGGCAGAATGACAGATTTTTACCTTGTCAGCTCTGGGATTCGATCTAGCAACCTTTCGGTTACTGGCCCAACGCTCTAACTACTAGCCTACCTGCCGCACCAAAAGATCCCTAAAGCACAAACATCCTTGGGTCACCCGTCTTTTCAGTTCGCCGCAGCTCGCGACTGGAACTAAATGCAACAAACACTCAAACTGGACAGTTTTATCTCAATCTTTTCATTCAAAGACTCAATCATGGACATTATTACTGACAGTTGTTGCTGCTTTACGGGATGAATTGTTGTCTCTACCTTCTTGCCCGTCGTGCTGTTGTCTGTGCCTGTTTTTGTCCTGCTACCATGTTGTGCCGCTGTCACGTTGTGTTCAAATTAAATCAAAAGTTATGTCACATGTGCCGAATACAGCAGGAAATGCTTACATTGAAATGCGTACTTAAAAGCCCCCAACAATGCAGTTAAGAAAAATACACAAAACAAATTTAAGAAATAATTAAAGATCTGCAATAAAATAACAATAGCGAAGCATACAGGTTGTACTAGGAACAGAGTCAATGTGCAGGGGCACCGGCTAGTCGAGGTGATTGAGGTAATATGTACATGCAGGTAGCTTTTAAAGTGACAATGCATAGATAATAACAGAGTCGCAGCAGCGTAAAAGAGAGGGGGGCATTTGATTAGTCTAGGGAGCCATTTGAGGCCTTCCTCTTGGTCTTGATCACATTGAGGGAGAGGTTGTTGTCAGGTCTCTGACGACCTCCCTATAGGCTGTCTCATCACTGATCAGGCATACCACTGTTGTGTCATCGGCAAACTTAATGATGTTGTTGTCTTAGGTCTCTCTTTATGTAGCGTTGTCTCTCTTGTCGTGATGTGTGTTTTGTCCTAGTTAAATGTGTTTTCATTTCCAATGAAGGCCAACTTTTACACTGAGCTTGAGTTCAAAAATACATCACACTGTTGCTATACTACAGAGCAAGATCTACTCAGGCTTTCATAAAGATAGCCAACTTAAGTTAGCTTCACATTCCAGCTCAGGCTTCATCCGTTCTACGACGGTGGATATTGCTCGTCCGCCTGCTCGCTAACTAACAGGCTTGTAACTGCGTGCGCATGTCGTACATTGCTAGTCAAACGCCAAACTATTATTGAGACAATGCTGAAACATCAATCCAAGGGCAAGTCAGTGCCACTTTTTAATTTGTGCCGAAATCAAAATAAAAGCATACCATCTTTGGTGCGCTTATCAATGCACAAGCACACTTTTCCCACTCCTATCGTTCCTTCTATCTGTGGAACATCTTGTAGCATTGTGGCCATAGAAGGGTTTTTTGACTGTTAAACTCATGGGTACATTAGCAATGGCTGCCAGTCTTGACTTGAATGCGAACTGCCATCTATATATTAAACACAGTGTAGAAAAGATTAGATACACCTTCCTAATATTGTATCCAATGCCTCCCACAGTTGTGTCAAGTTGGCTGGATGTCCTTTGGGTGGTGGACCATTCTTCATACACACGGGAAACTGTTGAGCGTGAAAAACCCAGCAGTGTTGCAGTTCAGAGGGTACTGCATACAGCTCAGTATATCACTGGGGCCAGGCTTCCTGCCATCCAGGACCTCTATACCAGGCAGTGTCAGAGGAAGGCCCTAAAATTGCCAAAGCATCCAGCCACCTTAGTCATAGACTGTTCTCTCTGCTACTGCACAGCAAGCGGTACCGGAGCGCCAAGTCTAGGTCCAAAAGGCTTCTTAACAGCTTCTACACCAAAGCCATAAGACTCCTGAACAGCTAATCAAATGGCTACCCGGACTATTTGCATTGTCCCACCCCCATATTTCCATGCATAGTCACTTTACCTCGACATGTACATATTACCTCAACTAACCTGTGCCTCCCCACATTGACTCTGTACTGGTAGTCCCTGTATAAAGCCTCGCTACTGTTATTTCATTGATACTCCTTAATATATATTTTTTTATTTTTTATTTTTTACTTGGGTTTATTTTTGTAAATACCTTAACACATATTATTCTTAAAACTGCATTCTTGATTAAGGGCTTGTAAGTAAGCATTTCACTATAAGGTCAACACCTTTTGTATTCAGCGCATGTGACAAATAAACTTTGATTTGATTCAAGTCCAGGATCCAGTTGCAGAGGAGGTGTTAAGTCCCAGGGTCCTTAGCTTAGTGATGAGCTTTGAGAGCACCAAGGTTGTTGAATGCTGAGCTGTAGTCAATGAAAAGCATTCTCACATAGGTGTTCCTTTTGTCTAGGAGTGAAAGGTCAGTGTGGAGTGCAATAGAGATTGCATCACCTGTGGATCTGTTGAGGCGGTATGCAAATTTGAGTGGGTCAAGGTTTTCTGGGAAAATGGTGTTGATGTTAGCCATGACCAGCCTTTCAAAGCACTTCATGGATACAGACGTGAGTGCTACGGGTTGATGGTCATTTAGGAAGGTTACCTTAGTGTTCTTGGCCACAGGGACTATGGTGGTCTGCTTGAAACATGTTGGTATTACAGACTCAAGACAGGGAGAGGTTGAAAATGTCGGTGAAGACAATTGCCAGTTGGTCAGTGTATGCCCGGAGCACACGTCCTGGTAATCCATCCGGTCCTGCGTCCTTGTGAATGTTGACCTGTTTAAAAGGTCTCACATTGGCTGCGGAGAGCGTGATCTCACAGTCGCCCGGAACAGCTCATGCTCTCATGTATGTTTCAGTGTTACTTGCCTCGAAGTGAGCATAGAAGTAATTTAGCTAATCTGGTAGCTCTCGTCTGTGTTTCCCTTTGCAGTCTGTAATAGTTTGCAAGCCCTGCCACATCCGACGAGCATCAGAGCCAGTGTAGTACAATTCAATCTTAGTCCTGTTTTGACGCTTTGCCTGTTTGATGGTTCGTCGGAGGGCATACCAGGATTTCTTATAAGCTTCCAGGTTAGAGTCCCGCTAATTGAAAGCGGTAGCTCTACCCTTAACCTTGGTGCGGATGTTGCCTGTACATACATACAGTCACTGTGGGGATGACATCATCGGTGCACTTATTGATAAAGCCAGTGACTGATGTGGTATACTCCTCAATTAAATTGGAAGAGTCCCGGAACATATTCCAGTCAGTGCTAGCAAAACAGTCCTGTAGCTTAGCATCTGCTTCATCTGATCACTTTAATATTGACCAAGTCACTGGTGCTTCCTGCTTTAATTTTTGCTTTTAAGCAGGAATCAGGATATAATTATGGTCAGATTTGCCAAATGGAGGGCGAGGGAGAGCTTTGTATGTGTCTCTGTGTGTGGAGTAAAATTGGTCTTGAGTTTATTTCCCCCTGGTTGCACATTTAACATACTGGTAGAAATGAGGTAAAACAAATTGAAGTTTCCCTGCATTAAAGTCCCTAGCCACTAGGAGCGCCGCCTCTGGATGAGCATTTTCCTATTTGCTTACGGACATATACAGCTCATTGAGTATGGTCTTAGTGCCAGCATCGGTCTGTGGTGGTTAATAGACAGCTACGAAGAATATAGATGAAAACTCTCTGGGTAAATAGTGTGTTCAACAGCTTATAATGAGATACTCCACCTCAGGCGAGCAAAATCTTTTTGCTCGCCTTCCTTAATGTCATGCACCAGCTGTTGTTTACCAATATACATACACCGCCACCCCTTGTCAGTGTATAACCTTTCAGCTGTATGTTATTCATGTCGTCGTTCAGCCACGATTCGGTGAAACATAAGATATTACAGTTTTTAATGTCCTGTTGGTAGGATATACATGCTTGTAGTTTGTACACTTTATTATCCAGCGATTGTACATTGGCCAATAGCACTGATGGCAAAGGCAGATGAGCCACTCGTCACCGGATCCTCAAAAGGCACCCCGATCTCCATCAGCGATACTTCCGTCTCATTTTTATTTGTTTTATTTCACCTTTATTTAACCAGGTAGGCCAGTTGAGGACAAGTTCTCATTTTCAACTGCGACCTGGCCAAGATAAAGCAAAGCAGTGCGACAAAAACAACAGAGTTACAGTCAATAACTAAAAATAGACTAATCTATCTACAGTGTGTGCAAATGTATGGAGGTAAGGCAATAAGTAGGCCATATAGGCGAAATAATTACAATTTAGCATTAACGCTGGAGTGATAGATGTGCAGATGATGATGTGAAAGTAGAGATACTGGAGTGAAAAAAAAGCAAGAGGTTAAGTAATATGATGGGGGTGAGGTAGTTGGGTGTGCTATTTACAGATTTACTGTAGCTGTATACAGCCATCGGTAAAGCTGCTCTAACAGCTGATGCTTAAAGTTAGAGAGGGAGATATGTCTCCAGCGTCAGTGATTTTTGCAATTAATTCCAGTCATTGGCAGTAGAGAACTGGAAGGAAAGGCGACCAAAGGGGGTGTTGGCTTTGGGGATGACCAGTGAAATATACTTGCTGGAGCGTGTGCTACGGGTAGGTGTTGATAAGGTGACCAGTGAGCTGAGATAAGGCGGGGCTTTACCTAGCAAAGACTTATAGATGACCTGGAGCCAGTGGGTTGGGTGACGAATATGTAGTGAGGGCCAGCCAACGAGAGCATACCCGTCGCAGTGGTGGGTAGTATATGGGGCTTTGGTGACAAAACGGATGGCACTGTGATAGACTACATCCAGTTTGCTGAGTAGAGGGTTGGGGGTTATTTTGTAAATGACTTCGCCGAACTCAAGGATCGGTAGGATAGTCAGTTTTACAAGTATGTTTGGCAGCATGAGTGAAGGAGGCTTTGTTGCAAAATAGGAAACCAATTCTAAATTTAATTTTGGATTGGAGATGCTTAATGTGAGTCTGGAAGGAGAGTTTACAGTCTTAACCAGACACCTAGGTATTTGTAGTTGTCCACGTATTCTAAGTCAGAACCGTCTAGAGTAGTGATGCTAGTTGGGCGGGAGGGTGCGGGCAGCAATCGGTTGAAGAGCATGCATTTAGCTTTACTAGCATTTAAGAGCAGTTGGAGGCCACAGAAGGAGAGTTGTATGGCATTGAAGCTTGTTTGGAGGTTTGTTAGCACAGGGTCCAAAGAAGGGCCAGATGTACACAGAATGGTGTCGTCTGCGTATAGGTGTATTAGAGAATCACCAGCAGCAAGAGTGACATCATTGATATATACAGAGAAAAGAGTCGGCCCGAGAATTGAACCCTGTGGCACCCCCATAGAGACTGCCAGAGGTCCGGACAACAGGCCCTCCGATTTTACACACTGAACTCTGAGAAGTAGTTGGTGAACCAGGCGAGGAAGTCATTTGAGAAACCAAGGCTATTGAGTCTGCCGATAAGAATGCAGTGACTGACATAGTCGAAAGCATTGGCCAGGTCGATGAAGACGACTGCACAGCACTGTCTTTTATCGATGGGGGTTATGATATTCCATGACCAGCTCAGAAACCAGATAGCATAGGGGAGAAGGTACGGTGGGATTCGAAATGGTCGGTGATCTGTTTATTAACTTGGCTTTCAAAGATTTTAGAAAGGCAGGGCAGGATGGATATAGGTTTATAAGTTTATCGGTGGTGACAGTGTCAGTGCAGTGGACAGCTGGGAGGAGGTGCTCTTATTCTCCATGAACTTTAGTGTCCCAACACTTTTTGGAATTAGTGCTATAGGGTGAAAATGTCTGTTTGAAAAAGCTAGCCTTAGCTTTCCTAACTGACTGTGTATATTGGTTCCCGACATCCCTGAAAAGTTGCATATCGCAGGGGCTATTCAATGCAGAACGCCACAGGATGTTTTTTTGCTGGTCAAGGGCAGTCAATGTCTTTCAACATTTTTTGAATGGACATACTTATTTAAGATGGAGAGGAAAGCACGTTTGTAGAGTAACCAGAGATCCTCTACTGACGGGATAAGGTCAACATCCTTCCGGGATACTCGATCCAGGTCCATCAGAAAGGCCTGCTCGCAGAAGTGTTTTAGGGAGCGTTTGACCCATTATGCACGCAGGCAATGCGGCAGTGATCGCTGAGATCCTGGTTGAAGAAAGCAGAGGTGTATTTAGAGGGCAAGTTGGTCAGGATGATATCTAAGAGGGTGCCCATGGTTACGGATTTAAGGTTGTACCTGGTAGGTTCCTTGACACACTCAAACTGGTGCGCCTGGCACCTACCATACTCCGTTCAAAGGCACTTAAAACTTCTTTGGGATAGGTGGCAGTATTTTCACGTCCAGATGAAAAGCATGTCCAAAGTAAACTGCCTGCTACTCAGGCCCAGAAGCTAAGATATGCATATTATTAGTAGATTTGGATAGAAAACACTCTGAAGTTTCTAGAACTCTTTGAATCATGTCTGTGAATATAACAGAGCTTATTTAGCAGGCGAAACCCCGAGGACAAATTTTTATATAATACGGGTTTTGAAATAATCCTCACTTTAGAAGGCGCTGTCCATTTCGTTGTTAGGCTTTGAAACAACAACCATGTTTTCCACTCAGTTTCAACCCGTTGAACTTTTCTTCAAATTGATCAGCACAGTGAGGTGTGTTTTAAAAGCAATATACTGTTTTGATAATACTTTTTTGTTGATAAGTGTTCGATGTGATTTTAGATTGCATTCGCATTGATGTCAGTGGTTAGAGCAGGCCTGGGCAAATATTTTCCATGGAGGGCCATATTAGAATTTATTTTGCCATCGTGAGCCAGAATCATACACTTCTCAAAAAAATAAAGGGAACACTTAGACAACACAATGTAACTCCAAGTCAATCACACTTCTTCAAAATCAAACTGTCCACTTAGGAAGCAACACTGATTGACAATAAATTGCACATGCTGTTGTGCAAATGGAATAGACAACAGGTGGAAATTATAGGCAATTAGCAAGACACCCCCAATAAAGGAGTGGTTCTGCAGGTGATAACCACAGACCACTTCTCAGTTCCTATGCTTCCTGGCTGATGTTTTAGTCACTTTTGAATGCTGGCAGTGCTTACACTCTAGTGGTAGCATGAGACGGAGTCTACAACCTACACAAGTGGCTCAGGAAGTGCAGCTCATCCAGGATGGCACATCAATGCGAGCTGTGGCAAGAAGGTTTGCTGTGTCTGTCAGCGTAGTGTCCAAAGCACGGAGGCGCTACCAGGAGACATGGAGGCCGTAGGAGGGCAACAACCCAGCAGCAGGACCGCTACCTCCGCCTTTGTGCAAGGAGGAGCAGGAGGAACACTGCCAGAGCCCTGCAAAATGACCTCCAGCAGGCCACAAATGTGCATGTGTCTGCTCAAACGGTAAGAAACAGACTCCATGAGGGTGGTATGAGGGCCCGACGTCCACGGGTGGGGGTTGTGCTTACAGCCCAACACCGTGCAGGATGTTTGGCATTTGCCAGAGAACACCAAGATTGTCAAATTCACCACTGGCACCCTGTGCTCTTCACAGATGAAAGCAGGTTCACACTGAGCACATGTGACAGACGTGACAGTCTGGAGACGCCGTGGAGAACGTTCTGCTGCCTGCAACATCCTCCAGCATGACCGGTTTGGCGGTGGGTCAGTCATGGTGTGGGGTGGCATTTCTCTAGGTGGGACGCACAGCCCTCCATGTGCTCGCCAGAGGTAGCCTGACTGCCATTAGGTACCGAGATGAGATCCTCAGACCCCTTGTGAGACCATATGCTGGTGCGGTTGGCCCTGGGTTCCTCCTAATGCAAGACAATGCTAGACCTCATGTGGCTGGAGTGTGTCAGCAGTTCCTGCAAGAGGAAGGCATTGATGCTATGGACTGGCCCGCCCGTTCCCCAGACCTGAATCCAATTGAGCACATCTCGGACATCATGTCTCGCTCCATCCACCAACACTACGTTGCACCACAGACTGTCCAGGAGTTGGCGGATGCTTTAGTCCAGGTCTGGGAGGAGATCCCTCAGGAGACCATCCGCCACCTCATCAGAAGCATGCCCAGGCGTTGTAGGGAGGTCATACAGGCACGTGGAGGCCACACACACTACTGAGCCTAATTTTGACTTGTTTTAAGGACATTACATCAAAGTTGGATCAGCCTGTAGTGTGGTTTGCCACTTTAATTTTGAGTGCGACTCCAAATCCAGACCTCCGTGGGTTGATAAATTTGATTTCCATTGATAATTTGTGTGATTTTGTTGTCAGCACATTCAACTATGTAAAGAAAAAAGTATTTAATAAGAATATTTCATTCCTTCAGATCTAGGATGTGTTATTTTAGTGTTCCCTTTACTTTTTTGAGCAGTGTATTATAGGTGTGTATGACTATGTTGACAGATACATCTACTGAAAATCACGTCCAGATATACTACTTATTTTACTTTTTTAACATACACAGAAATAAACCACATCCATGTTCTCTTTTTGGTAGGTATGGTCATTATTAAACATGCAATGAACTACACGGAGGGAAAAGTACAGGTTTCACAAAAACACAAAGAGCTCAACATTCAACAGGGAATTCTCTGATGGGCATAGACTTGCGCATTAAAGCCAGGTATAGTTTGACGTCACTAAGCGCAGGATTGCTGAGAGGTGAGTCAGTAAGAGATTATCTGTGCCTTGACTTGTTATATTTCATCACTGAAAATGTCTGTTCACATAAATAGGTTGACCCAAACAGTACAAACATCTTCTGAGCATGACTCCTAATCTTTGGAAAGTTTTGTTCATCGAGAGATACATAGAACCTTGTCAGTGACATTGTTTTGAATAGTTCTCCAATCACTGCATCAGACTGAAGATCAATAAGCTCAATTTGTAGGTCAGTGGGAGCATTATCCACATTGAAGGTGAAAGGAGAGGAAACCATCAGCATTTCAACGCATTGAAATACTGAAATACGACAAGAAAACTCAAGGTTCAAAGCACGCAGCAGAGATGTATACTTCTCCCGCTGGTCATCTGATAGGGAACAGGCCAGTAGTGCCGGAAGGTGGGTGAGATTGTTGGCTTCTACTTGGAAGGTCAGGAGGAGTCATTTTCCCTTGAAGGCTTTAACAAGGCTGTACATCTGATGTGCAAAAAGGCCCTTCCCTTGTAGTTTGGAATTCAGTTAATTAATGAAGGCTATGATGTCCATGGTGAAGGCAAAATCAGCCAACCATTCTTTATCTTGCAGTTGAGGGAAATCCACATATTTTCCTTTCATTTCATAAAAACTCAGCAATCTCCGACTTCAGGTCCCACGCCCTTTAAAGAACCTTCCCCAAACTCAGCCATCTCACGTTTGTGTGATAGGGGAGATCTGCATGACCCGACTCTGTCTCTTCCAACAGTGAGAAAAACTGCCTGTGGTTTTAAGATTCTGCTCTTATGCTCTTAAGTTTATCACTTTAGTGAACTTCAGTATCCTGAACATGGCTCATTTACAGAGCACCTCCTGATGAATAATGCAATGCAGGAAAATAATTCTGATGTGGGTTCAGCTTAGCTACTTGATCTCGTATCCTTTTAAAAAGGCTAACATTTTTTTCCGTCAAGTTTGGGCACCGATCAGTGGTCACACTGGATAACTTTTCAAAACTCACCTCACACTTACTAACCTCCTCCAATAAATATTTCCCTGTGGTTGTGCTCTTCATTGACTGCACAGAAGCAAGCTCCTCTGTAATTTCAAAGTCTGGGGTTATGACTCCTTTACCTTGTCTTTCAACTGCTGTTCATATTCTCTGCCATATCCTCAACACGCCGTGCCACTGTTCATCTTGACAAGGAACCATTTTCAAACAACTCTTTCTTGTCGGGGCAAAGTATTGCTGCAGTCAATGAAATATTATTTAATGACTTCGCCCTCAGCGAATGGCTTGCTATGTTTAGCAATATTGTGGGACAGTACATAGCTAGCTTTCGCAATTCCGTTGTTTGCTGAAAGCAGTTTTGTGAAAAGTCCTTGCTGCTTTTGCAACTGAGAAAGCAACACTTTCGATGCACTTGCCCTCTGCTCAGAAGACATATTCCTATATGTCTCTGCATGATTTGCCTGGAAGTGTCGGGACAAGTTGTACTCTTTCAAGACAGCGATGCTCTGTTTGCACACAGCTTTCCCTGATACCTCAATAAAGACATATTTCGATGTCCACTCTTGCTGGAACACCCTACATTCATTGTCTACTTTACTTTTCTTTGAAAAATTAATTTTTGCACAATTTCTAGCTAGCTAGTTTTTGTAACTGTGACGTGTGTCTCAGCCTGTCAGTCACGGTCTGTTCTCGTGCAGTTATTTATAAGTGCCTTCAAAATAAATGTCACAAGCGGTAGGAGTTAAATCATTACACAATGGCGAGTATTCTTTGGGCTTTTAATTTGAATAACAAATACGTTTTCAAAACTTTACTATCGCAAATTCTTGATGTGATCGGAGCATGATTCCGCGGGCCGTATTGAAATTAGGTCGCCAGCCACAAACTAAGATTGAATCCTACTACGCCGGGTCTGACACTTGTTAGATGTGGCAGAGCTTGCAAACTATAATGGATTACAAAGGGAAACCCAGCCGCGAGCTGCCCAATGACGAAAGCCTACCAGATTAGCTAGATTCCTATGGTCGCTTTGAGGCAAGCAACACTGAACCATGCATGACAGCACCTCCATAGTCAATGTGAGTAAGACCTTAAAACAGGTAGGCATTCACAAGGCCAGACATATTACCAGGACATGTACTCTGAGCATGCGCTGACCAGCTGGTAAGTGCCTTGACTGAAATGTTCAACCTCACCTTGACCCAGACTGTATTAAATTTCAAGCAGACCACCATAGAGGTGGCAGTGTAGCCTAGTGGTTAGAGCATTAGACTAGTAACCGAAAGGTTGCAAGTTCAAATCCCCGAGCTGACAAGGTACAAAACCTGTTAACCCACTGTTCCTAGGCCTTCATTGAAAATAAGAATTTGTTCTTAACTGACTTGCCTAGTAAAATAAAGGTTAAAAAAAATAAAATAAATAATAATAATAATAATAATAAAATAGTCCCTGTGCCCAAGAACCTGTCTATTGCCCTGTAGCACTCACATCTGTAGCCATGAAATGCCTTGCAACACCACCATCCCAGACACATTACAATTTGCCTACCACCAACAGATGACGCAATTTCTATTGCACTGCCCTTTCCCACCTGGACAAGAGGAACACCTACATGAGAATGCTGTTCATTGACTACAGCTCAGCGTTCAACACCATAGTGCCCACAAAGCTCATCACTAAGCTCAGGACCCTAGGACTGAAAACCTCCCTCTGCAACTGGATCCTGCACTTCCTGATGGGCTGCCATCAGATGGTGAGGGTAGGTAACAACACATCCGCCACACTGACCCTCAACACAGGGGGGTCCCCTCCTGTACTTTGTTCACCCACAACTTCATAGCCGCGCACGACTCCAACAACATCAATATGTTTGCTGACGACACACTGATGTTTGGCCTGATCACCGACGACGATGAGACAACCTATAGGGAGGTGGTCAGTGACTATGGCAGTGTGGTGCCAGGACAACAACCTCTCCTTCAATGTCAGCAAGAAAAAGGAGCTGCTTGTGGACTACAGGAAATAGAGGGCCGAGCATGCCCCCATCCACATCGATGGAGTGGAGTGGGTATTCTCTCTGCTACCGCACGGCAAGAGGTATCGATTCAGAAAGTCTGGAACCAGCAGGACCCTGAACAGCTTCTACCTCGTACCCCTGCACGTCGACTCAGTACTGGTACCTGTGTATGTAACCAAGTTATCGTTACTCATTGTTTATTTATTCCTTGTGTTATTATCTTTCAATAACTTCAGTTGTTTTTACGAGTTGAGTTTTTACCAAAAAGTTATATTTTGGTTTCATCTGACCATATGACATTCTCCCAATCTTCTTCTGGATCATCCAAATGCTCTCTAGCAAACTTCAGATGGGCCTGGACATGTACTGGCTTAAGCAGGAGAACACATCTCGCACTGCAGGATGAGTCCCAGCTCTCTGCAGGTCATTCACTAGGTCCCCCCTGTGTGGTTCTGGGATTTTTGCTCACCGTTCTTGTGATCATTTTGACCCCACGGGGTGAGATCTTGCATGGAGCCCCAGATCGAGGGAGATTATCAGTGGTCTTGTATGTCTTCCATTTCCTAATAATTGCTCCCACAGTTGACTTCTTCAAACCAAGCTGCTTAACTATTGCAGATTCAGTCTTCCCAGCCTGGTGCAGGTCTACAATTTTGTTTCTGGTGCCCTTTGACAGCTCTTTGGTCTTGGCCATAGTGGAGTTGGGAGTGTGACTGTTTGAGGTTGTGGACAGGTGTCTTTTATACTGATAACAAGTTCAAACAGGTGCCATTAATACATTAATACGAGTGGAGGACAGACGGGCCTCTCTAAAGAAGAAGTTACAGGTCTGTGAGAGCCAGAAATCTTGCTTGTTTGTAGGTGACCAAATACTTATTTTCCACCATAATTTGCAAATAAATTCATTAAAAATCCTACAATGTGATTTTCTGGAAAAGATTCTCTCATTTTGCCTGTCATAGTTGAAGTGTACCTATGATGAAAATTACAGGCCTCTCATCTTTTTAAGTGGGAGAACTTGCACAATTGGTGGCTGACAATACTTTTTTGACCCACTGTACATTTATTCTACCATTTCTACCATTCTGCTATTTTCATACGCGCATTTTCGTGGAACAGTTTCATTTCAATAATAACGTTTTTGTTTCTCAAAATCATTGTCATGCAGTTAATGATAAAAATCTGAATTAAAATGCTGAAAATCTAAAAGTTAAAAGTCAACTAATGAGAGATCACCAGCCTCTGCCATATGGACACATTAATACACCGTGAACCGTTGGCGGCTAAAGTAATGAGCACATGGAACTCATTGCCTATAGTCCAAAGCAGCAGTAGGCCGATAACTTCCCTTGCTCTTTCAAACTTGGTGATTATCGAGGATTTTTTTTATTTTCAAATAGCTTACTGCGAGGAACTATAGTTATAATATATTAGCATTTGTAATGGATGTTTAAAAAAACACTTTGCTACAGTTCGCAGAGCAGGACAGGTACTTCGATGCGTGCGCTCCCTCAACGTTATCAGGACAGAGAAACCAGACATGCTCATTGCTCACATGGAACACTTCAAACAAAATAATGAAAAAAATGGACAAATCTCAAATGATGGTTATGAAATAATCCAAAACTTGTTTCTCACAAGCGTAGCAGGTTGCGAAATCTGCAAATAATGTTTCCACTCCGAGAATGACAAAGGTAAATGACTAATAACTGCATTATCAGCAATTAATGTAACCAAATGGGGATTAACGGTATTGATTAAAGAAACAAATTCAAAGGGCAAACCATTCACACGATGAAACAATGAGCAAGAACTGGCGGGAGACAGCTGAGCCATTCTGGAGAGACTTGCCTAGATCTTCGACTCACCTCTTCCCTTCAACATTTTAAACTATAGTAACATTATCTTTACACATATTTTAGATGCTTTTCACAGAGCAGTAACTCAATAATCAGCTAGGCCTATTGCCACACATGCTGACCAAACTGTGGGCTTCCCAAACGAGCTTGTGATTTGAAACAATCCACAGCTATTTATTTTAAAGAAGCTAATGATTTTCCATTCCTGTGTGGCTAAGTCATGCTCTCTGGTGAAGAATTTATGATTTGAATTATTTCTGAATAATTTTGGCAAATGTATTTCCATTTACTTCCCTATTGGACCCAACGCGGGTTCCATTTCTCTCTTGTTTTATTGGTTTTCATATCAACTTTCTTTTGTTGTACAGAAGCCAAAGGCACAAGCCTAGTAATATTAGCAACCCATGCTAGTTGTTGTATCTTTAGATCTCTACGTTTCTAACAGAGATACCTGTCACATATGGGAATGATATCAGGTGTGCTGTTTTAGAATGGCATTTTGGCAAATGTTTGGATTGGCTGCTTTATTACATGACTTAAGAACCCTTACCATAATCTAAATGTGATTTCTGTCATTCTGAGCACAGTGGGTGGACTACCTAACCCTTTTCATTTCTTAATAGATTATGCAACCACTCAGGAAAAAAATAAGAAATGTCCCCTTTTCAGGACCTGTCTTTCAAAGATAATTCGTAAAAATCCAAATAGCCTCACAGATCTTCATTCATTGTAAAGGGTTTAAACAATGTTTCCCATGCTTGTTCAATGAACCATAAACAATTAATGAACATGCACCTGTGGACGGTCGATAAGACTAACAGCTTACAGACGGTAGGCAATTAAGGTCACAGTTTAAAAAACTTAGGACACTAAAGAGGCCTTTCCACTGACTCTGGAAAAACACAAAAAGAAAGACGCCCAGGGTCCCTCTGCGTGAACATGCCTTAGGCATGCTGCAAGTTGGCATGAGGACTGCAGATGTGGCCAGTGCAATAAATTGCAATGTCTGTACTGTGAGATGCCGAAGACAGCACAACCGGGAGACAGGACGGACAGCTGATCGTCCTCGCAGTTCCAGACCACGTGTAACAACACCTGCACAGGATCGGTACATCCGAACATCACACCTGCAGGACAGAAACAGCACAAACCCACCATCGCTGGACCAGACAGGACTGGCAAAAAGTGCTCTTCACTGACGAGTCGCGGTTTTGTCTCACCAGGGGTGATGGTCGGATTCGCGTTTATCGTCAAAGGAATGAGCATTACACCGAGGCCTGTACTCTGGAGCGGGATTGATTTGGAGGTGGAGGGTCCATCATGGTCTGTGGGGCGGTGTGTCACAGCATCATTGGACTGAGCTTGTTGTCATTGCAGGCAATCTCAACAATGTGCATTACAGGGAAGACATCCTCATCCCTCATGTGGTACCCTTCCTGCTGGCTCCTCCTGACATGACCCTCCAGCATGACAATGCCACCAGCCATACTGCTCGTTCTGTGGGTGATTTCCTGCAAGACAGGAATGTCAGTGTTCTGCCATGGCCAGTGAAGAGCCTAGATCTCAATCCCATTGAGCATGTCTGGGACCTGTTGGATCAGAGGGTGAGGGCTAGGGCCATTCCCCCCAGGAATGTCCGGGAACTTGCAGGTGCCTTGGTGGAAGAATGGGGTAACATCTCACAGCAAGAACTGGCAAATCTGGTGCAGTCCATTAGGGGGAGATGCACTGCAGTACTTAATGCAGCTGTTGGCCACACCAGATACTGACTGTTACTTTTCACCCCCCCCTTTGTTCAGGGACACATTATTCCATTTCTGTTAGTCACATGTCTGTGGAACTTGTTCAGTTTATGTCTCAGTTGTTGAATCTTGCTATGTTCATACAAATATTTACACATGTTAAGTTTGCTGAAAATAAATGCAATTGACAGTGTGAGGAAGTTAGTTTTTTTTGCTGAATCGACTGAATGAGCCCCAAAACATGCTATGATTTATTGATTTTGATGATAGTGATATTGTGAAAATGAGTTTGTCCTGGCTGTCCTTACTCTCTTTGGGCCTTTCCTCAATGGGAGGAGGTTGGGTGGGCAAGTCCTCCTTCTCTTCCCCCTCTTGCCCACCCTCCTGGACCCCACCATCAGGTCTTCTCTCCCCCTCACGCTGCGGGGCCTCCCTGGCGGAAGTCACCATTCCTGCTACAATCCTGGAACCTACTGGGTCCTCTTCCTCCTCAGAGTTGGGGTCATGGTAAGACTAGAGGGGGGAAACAACCAATATGAGATGGTGGAGGGAAAACAAAGGCATTCTAAGTCACGTCATGTTACATGATGAAATATAACTTATTCTACTGTCATTAGCTTGATGGTTAGTGGGTGAGTGTAACACCAACGCTACACAAATCTGCTTTGGTCAGTTCTTTGCTAAACAACCATACCATGAGACATCAATGTCTTCATCACTGGAAACGATAAATGGTTAAGATTGATATAATTTAAAAGATTATAAACATGGTTGTCAAATAATTTCGTCGTTTTAACCATCAAATCAAATTATTTTCACATTCACAGATGTTGCAGCTTACATCATCTGAGGTTTTCGTGTTGTGCCCACCATCAGTTGAGACATGACCTTGAATACAGGATGCCATGTTTTCACTGATAAATGTACTAAAATGGGAAGAGAATTGAAATGTCTACTTCCAAATGGTACCATAAAGATGGTTGGAGGTCCAGATAGAGAATGTTAGACGAATGGGAATATCTGTTGTTTTAAATTATACTGTCAATCCTCCATAGAAAACCTATTTAAATCATAAAAATATAGATAATTGAATAGACATGACAATATGAGCTGACATTCAACTGTGGGTGGACCGTTGGCCATCTTTGTGGGAGTAATTAGAAGTTACAATTTCAATGGTGTACCTGATAGACCGCAGTGGTCTAAAGGGATAGTTCCATTCTGTTGCTATGATTGAAATGACACCCACCCTGTATTCAAGAGCATGTTGTCTCAACCCAAAAAACTTTGATGACAAAATAGGATCTAAGCTACAACATACGCAAATATGAAGTTTGCGTGTTTAGATAGACGTTAAAGGTTAAATCATTCCGACCTTTTCCTCTATGAGCAAAACAAGTTTAGTTTAAAACTAAAGGCATGCTGTCAAAAAGAGATTGAATTCAAAAGGATTAACCCCTATGACTGGGCTGAGCGGGAGCTGACCTCCCGTAGGGGTTGGACCGCCAAGAGACCAGAGTTGGCTAATTGGGATGTAGGGTTTGCGCATAGCCTGAAGGTAGCAGTTCTCATTGCTGCTCAGTAGGCAAGCACCGCAGATGTAATGATGTGAGCTTTGACTGGAAGCCAGTGGAGTGCACGGAGGAGCAACATGAGGGGTGACATGAGAGAATTTAGGAAGGTTGACACCAGATGGGCTGCAACGTTCTGGATAAGTTAAATGGATTTGAAGGAACAAGCGGGAAGCCCAGCCAACAGAGACTTGCAGTAATCCAGACGGGATATGACGAGTGCCTGGAATAGGATCTGCGCCGCTTCCTGTGTGAGGCAAGGTTGTACTCTACGGATGTTGTAGAGCATGAACCTGCAGGAGTGAGTCACTGCTTTGATGTTTGCAGAGAACAATAGGGTGTTGTCCAGGGTCACATCAAGGTTCTTTGTACTCTGGGAAGGGGACACCGTGGAGTTGTCGACCGTAATGGAGAGGTCTTGGAGAGGGCAGGCCTTCTCCGGGAGGAAGCAGCTAAGTCTTGTCGAGGTTAAGCTTGAGGTGGTGGGCTGACATCAAAGCTGAGATATCTGCCAGGCACTGAGAGATGCGTTTCGCCACCTGGGAGTCAGAAGGGGGAATGAGAAAAGTAGTTGAGTGTCATCCGCATAACAATGACAGGAGAGACCATGAGAGGATGTGACAGAGCTGAGTGACTTGGTGTATAGAGAAAAGAGGAGAGGGCCTAAAACCAGATCAGGAGCAACCCGCCAGGTAGGATGCATTCCAAGTGTGTGGAGAGCCTGAGACGCCCAACTCTGAAAGGGTCGAGAGGAGGATCTGGTGGTTCACAGTGTCGAATGCAGAGGATAGATCTAGGAGGATGAGAACAGAGAGATTCAGCTTTGGCAGAGCGGAGAGTGGTCAGGGATGAGTTGATGAGGGAAGTGAGAAGGTCTCCAGAGATAGTCTGGAGAAGGGAAGAGGGGATGGGGTTGAGTGGACCAGTTGTCGGGCGGCTTGACATCAAGTCGCAGAATTTCATCTGGAGAGAGAGGAGAGAAAGAGGTCAAGGCGTAGGGTAATTCTGTGTGAGTGGGACCAGTGGCTTTAGTAGGCTGAGTGAATGAGGATGTATTTTTTATTTTTTATTCCAAAGTCATCTGCAGAGAGGGAGGTGGTGGAGGATTAAGGACGGAGGTGTCGAAGAGTTTCCCAGGGTTGAGTGATAGAAAGCGGCTTCAGCAAAGGATACACAAGAGAAGGTACAGAGGAGGGTGGAAGGATGATAGGTCGTCTGGAAAGTTTAGTTTTCCTCAAGTTTTGCTCAGCTGCCTGCAGCCCTGTTCTGTGAGTCACTCAGCCAAAGAGCAGAAGGGGAGGGTTGAGCCGGCCGGGAGGAAAGGGGACACTGGGAGTGAAAGTTGGTGGAAAGAGAGTAATAATAATAATAATAATAATATATGCCATTTAGCAGACGCTTTTATCCAAAGCGACTTACAGTCATGTGTGCATACATTCTACGTATGGGTGGTCCCGGGGATCGAACCCACTACCCTGGCGTTACAAGCGCCATGCTCTACCAACTGAGCTACAGAAGGACAATGGACAATGAGAGTAGGGTTGAAGATGCAGAGTCAGGAGACAGGAGGGAGAAGGATTTTGTGGAAGGAAGAGATTATAGAATAAAAGAGAGAACGAAGATTGCGACAACGTAATGAATCTATCCAGTCTATCAATATATGACATGTCCATTCGGAAAGTATTTAGACCCCTCGACTTTTTCCACATTTCGTTACAGCCTTACTCTAAAATGGATTTTAAAAAGTACAAAAAAAAATCTCATAAATCTACACACAAGACCCCATAATGACAAAGTGAACAGGTTTTTATACATTAAAAATGTATAATAAAAAATAAAAAAAGTAAGTATTCAGACCCTTTGCTGTGAGACTCATCCTCGACATGTTTCTACAACTTGATTGGAGACCAACTATGATAAATTAAATTGATTGGACATGATTTGGAAAGGCACACACCTGTCTATATAAAGGTCCCACAGTTGACAGCACATGTCAGAGCAAAAACCAAGCTATGAGGGTGAAGGAATTGTCCATAGAGCCCCGAGACAGGATTGTGTCGAAGCACAGATCGGGTGCCCAAAAATGTCTGCCACATTGAAGGTCCCCAAGAATACAGCCTCCATATATCTTAAATGGAAGAAGTTTCGAACCACCAAGACTCTTCCTAGAGCTTGGCGCCCAGCCAGACTGAGCAATCAGGGGAAAAGGGCCTTGGACTAAGAAGGGCCTTGGATCAAGAACCCAATAGTTACTCTGACAGCTCCAGAGTTCCTCTGTGGAGATGGGAGAACCTTCCAGAAAGACAACCATCTCTGAAGTGGCTCCCGAGTGGCGCAGCCATCTAAGGCACTGCATCTCAGTGCAAGAGGTGCCACTACAGAACCTAGTTCGAATCCAGGCTGCATCATATCCGGCCAAGATTGGGAGTCATTGCATTGTACAATTGGCCCAGCGTCGTCTGGGTTTGGCCGTCATTGTAAATAAGAATATATTCTTAACCGACTTGCCTAGTTAAATAAAGGTCAATAAAAATAACCAATCAGACCTTTATGGTAGAGTGGCCAGACGGAATCCACTCCTCAGTAAAAGGAACATGACAGCCAGCTTGAGAAACAAGGTTCTCTGGTCTGATGAAACCAAGATTGAACTCTTTGAATGCCAAGTGTCACATCTGGTGGAAACCTGGCACCATCCCTACAGTGAAGCATGGTTGTGGCAGCATCATGTAGTGGGGATGTTTTTCTGCAGCAGGGACTGGGAGACTAGTCAGGAAAAGATAAATGGAGCAAAGTAGAGAGAGATCCTTGATGAAAACCTGCTCCAGAGCACTCAGGACCTCAGACTGGGGCGAAGGTTCACCTTCCAACAGGACAATGACCCTAAACACACAACCAAGACAACCAAGGCTTTGGGACAAGTCTCTGAATGTCTGAGTGGCCCAGCCAGAGACATGAACCCGATCTCTGGAGAGACCTGAATATAGCTGTGCAGAGACACTCCCCATCCAACTTGACAGAGCTTGAGAGGAGTCTGCAGCAAAAATTGGGAGAAACTCCAAATACAGGTGTGCCAAGTTTGTAGTGTCATACCCAAGAAGACAATCGTTGCCAAAGGTGCTTCAACAAAGTACTAAAAAAGTACCATTTACTTATGTAAATGTAATATTTCCTTATTTTTGCATATACATTTGCTCGATCTGTTTTTGCATTGTCATTATGGGGTAGATTGTAGATTGTGGGGGAAAAAACTATTTAATCAATTTTAGAATAGGGCTGTAACATAAAAATGTGGATAAAGTCAAGGGGTGTGAATACTTTACGAATGCACTGTATATATTGCTTGTTACATCAAGGTACCTATTTGAACCTAGCAGTAGTGAAATGTGTTTATAGCTACCTTCAATTCAGGAGCATGATCATGATTCCCCTGTAGCTCTTCATCTGTAGAAAGACCAAGACAATGTAATTGATTAGGCATTGTGCATCAGCTGACAATCCAAACATTTTTCGTTCAAAAAACACCACTTCGTAGAAAAAGAAAGTACTTTCAGTATTGATAGTTAGCGCCTCGAAAAAATGTCAACAAGCTTACTACTGCTAGCGTTACAGAATCTGTCAAATTGTATCAACTGTGACATCTACCCAGCTGACGTTAAGACTTACCAGCTGCTGTTCCGTGTGAGAAAAATACAAGGAGAACAACCAGGGACAAAACCATCCTCGAAGTCTTGAATGACCCTTTAAAATCCATTTCGATTACAAACTAACGACTGCTAGCCAGCTACTTTAGTTAACGAAGTTAGCTCCGTGGCCAATGTCAGTCATCCACGTACAGGTTTCTCCTCTTGCATACGCTGCTAACTAACATTCACGAGCACAAAGCCCACCAAATACATATTTGATAGCAGCATAGGGTATGTACACTGTGTTTGTTTAACTAACGATATGCTTTTTTTTTACTGCTGACATGGAAGATATTTAGCAGGATAGCTAGCATGTTAGCTTTAAAAAAAACACCTCGTTTCGTTAGCTAGGTACGCGTTCCTGGTCTTTGAAGCCCGTTGATAAATTGCAACGATGTGCTGTTATACCGTTAGCAGTTTATCAGACAGCTAGCTAAACTACCGTTGACCGCCACTTCCTGGTCTCCCCGATAAACCTATCCTAGCACGCGTTGGCTGACATTGACCAACGTAGAGGACGTCATCCAATCCGGTGTGTAAACACACTACGTTCCTTTCGTGCACGGGGTCGCAAAAAATGTTTCCGCCTGTGGTTCTACACACGTCGACAGACGAAACGCTTTCTGACATAATTCGTGTACGTTTGTGTTGCATAACATGTATTTGGCACGCCAAAAAAACTAAGCAGTACTAGTCTTAGCATAATTAAGTAATTTAGCAGACGTTATCCAGAGCGACTGACAGGTTTAAATGTGTAGCTCAAGGGCACATCGACAGATTTTCCAGTCGGCTCGTGGATTCAAACCCGTCGATTACTTGCACAATGCTCTTAACCGCTTGGCTACCTGCATAATGGGTATGGTAAACTGTATACCCTTGGGATAATATATTGGAAATATAATTCAAAACCTTTTGTAATTAAATGTACCTCTTGTTGTCCATATTTCACTTGCACTGCAATTTGTTTTGATGTCTGTTTGTCAAATCTCTTAAAAAATATCAAGCGTGAGCAACCTTTTTTCAAGAGAAACATCACTGGACATCGGGTAGCCACTAACCTGTAGTCGTGCACAATAAGTCATCATTAAACCCACAAGACACAATTCAGTAAAAATCGCATTTATTTCAGCACGACACACTTCAAAATGTGCAGAGTTGAATAGAGAATACTGATCATTAATTCCAAATACTGTCAGCACGTAAATATACTGTCATTCGAGTGGTTGTTTCTACATCTCCTTTGCTTAGACTCAGTGTGGTAAGCAGACCTCAAAAGAAGCCTTGAACCACTGACCCTTACACTGCAAGCCAGTCTTCCAAGTGGAAAGGGCACCGTTTGTCTACGCACACAGTATGGCTAGTGCTACAAGAGACAGTGCCAAAGAGTATTCATTCACATTAAATAATCAGGTTCTCTTTTTTTGTTTTGTTCATGACTTAGAGTCAATCTCAATAGAGTCGGGCCCCGAATCCAAAAGTTTGTTTGATGGCTTCAAAGTAGTATCTCTTCCAACCCTCCTTCGTCCTATCCTCTTCTCCAGTAGGGACATCTTTACATTCCAGCTTCAGCTCAGTCTCATTGCCTCGATCCTTCATGTTTAGAGTGATAGTCGCATAGTGCTCTGGAAGAGGGAAATCAGAGTGAGTTGTTGCAAAAACAATATATCCAAGCCATTTATGTTACTATCCAGGGTTCCTCAAGTCAAGTCATGGCCCTCCAACAGGGTATGCAGGCTTTTGTTCCTGCCCAGTTTCAACACACCGGATCCAACTAATCATTACGCCTGTGATTAGTTTAATCAGGTATGTTAAAATCAAAATGTATTGGTCGCGTCAACAGATTTACAGGTGTTACAGATGCAGCAAAATGCTTGTTACTAGCTCTGAGTGCAGTTGAATCATATTTTTAGAACTAAACCAAGATGGAATCGACAAGCTGTGGTCTAACGAGAACAAATGAGTGATAGTGAGCAGAACCAGCATAGAGGCGGGCAGAGCCAAGCACGCCCTAGCGATATCCTATTGGTGCGTTCCAGTATACAACTGCATATTTCCGTTAAGTGTACAATAACTCAATTTGCACTCCTAAGCAGCGCATTTAAAAATATATATATATTTGTACTTTTGCGAACGGTAAAGTGCACAAAACTCTGTCCATAAGATTCTACTTTTAGGAACAGAACTGTATTGATGAGAATTTACAAAATGTCAGCCAAAATCCATCTCGTTCAATCTTCTCCCACTGCCCGCCAGTGAGCTTGCTATCTCTTCCATACAATATTTGGTTGTGAGCGGAAACGCCAACAGGATGCTTCACATTTATACATCCAGTGAGATATCGGTCTATCAGTGGTAGAATGTCTAGCAAAGACCAAACAAATACACAGAATCAAAACAAGAAATGTCAGAACGTGTCCAATTAACAAATCCAAAGTAGATATCTCACGGGAGCAATGTCAGAATATAAATACAATGCTTCAGAAAGTATTCACACCCCTCGACTTTTTCCACATTGTTATTGTTGTTACAAAGTGGGATTACAATGGATTTGTCATTTTTTTGTCAACGATCTAAACAAAATACTCTGTCAAAGTGGAGGAAGAATTATACAATTTGTAATACATTTTTTTTTAAACACTAATATACTGGATCTTGATTAAATAAGAATTCATCCCCCTGAGTCAATGCATGTTAGAATCACCTTTGGCAGCGATTACAGCTTTAAATCATTCTGGGTCTATACATTTTGCACACCTGGATTATACAATATTTGCACATTATTCTTTTTAAAAAATTCTTCAAGCACTGTCAAGTTGGTTGTTGATCATTGCTAAACAGCCATTTAAGTCTTGCCATAGATTTTTCAAGACAATTTACATCAAAACTGTAACTAGGCTACTCAGGAACATTTAATGCCGTCTTGGTAAGCAATTCCAGTATATATTTGGCCTTGTGTTTTAGATTGTCTGCTGAAAGGTGAATGTCTCCCAGTGTCTGTTGGAAAGCAGATTGAACCAGGTTTTCCTCTAAGATTTTGCCTGTGCTTAGCTTTATTCTGTTGAATTTATCCTTAAAAAAAACTGCCTAGTCTTTGTCCATGACAAACATACCCATAACATGGAGCCACCATCATGCTTGAAAATATGTGTTGGATTTGACCCAAACAAAACACTTTATATTCAGGACCAAGTTCATTCTTTGCCACAATTTTTACAGTTTTACTTTAGTGCCTTATTGCAAACATTTGTATTCTGTACAGGGTTCCTTCTTTTCACTCTGCCAATTAGGTTGGTATTGTGGAGTAACTACAATGTTTCCTCCCATGACAGCCATTGAACTCTAACTGTTTTAAAGTTCCCATTGGCCTCATGTTGAAATCCCTGAGCGGTTTCCTTCCTCTCCAACAACTGAGTTAGGAAGGACGCCTGTATCTTTGTAGTGACTGGGTGTATTGATACACAATCTAAAGTGTAATTAATTACTTCAACATGGTCAAAGGGATATTCAATGTGCATATTTTTTCTGATTCTACCCATAGGTGCCCTTCTTTAAAAGGCATTTGAAAACCTCCCCGGTCTTTGTGGTTGAATCAGTGTTTGAAATCACTGCTCGACTGAGGGACCTTATAGATAATTGTATGTGTGGACTCCAGTACATGGGTTTGAGGTAGTCATTCAAAAATCATCTTTTAACACTTATTGCACACAGTGAGTCCAGGCAGCTTATGCACATTTTTACTTGCCATAACAAAGGGGTTGAATACTTTCAGCGTTTCATTTTTTATTAATTTGTAAACATATTTCAACTGACATTTTAAATTTGAGGCCCTGGCGTGACATTTTGATAACCATGTAAATCTCTCTCGGACCAGCTGACTTATCAATATTTTCAGCTCTTTTTACTCTTAGATTCTAAAATGCTAATTAGCATCAAAGTAGACATCACGCAAGACTACAAATCCCTGCAAGCTCCTTCATGTCATTTCTAGCTGGCACCTTTGCTAACAGGTAGTGTCAATTTAAAACTTGCACAAGACAGTTCACAGAATTGTCAATTTAAAATGTTTTGCCTATTTAGTCATTACTAAATTTAGCTAACAGATGGCTCTGATTCTCTGGATTAACTGTCTCAGAAGGGAGAATAACAATGATCAAGTGTCCTCTCTCTCCCCGTGGAATTTTGGGAGAATTCTCCTCAGATTTCCTTTGTTAAAGTCCTCAGCAACAATAAATGTGGTTTCCAGTTTGCTCTATGAATGTTATCCTTAGTTCTAGGATGAAACAAAAGCCTGCAAAACCTGTGGGTCCCCAGCAACTAGTTGAGAAAGCAGTTAGTGTTGTAGAGATTACCTGTATGAGAAATACCTAAGTGGAGACATGCTGAAATTAAAATTGATATTGAAAGTTACTGAGGTTAAAAGGAGCACACACAAAATCAAGAGGACAACTGGGCAAGGTGGGGAAACCTACCACATGGCCAGGTCTTGAACCTCCATTTCATAACAATCTTCTCATCTGGGACCTATAAGAAGTGGAAACAAAGACTACAGTTAGATTTGGACATTCTTCCACAATGGGTTACGATTGACGGATAACAAACATGATCTCAAGAAGACATGTCCTCACCAGCTCTGTAAACTCTCCGTTGACACTCCCCTCTAGCAGCTGAAACTTCCCTCCTTTTTCTCCGTCGACCACAGCTGCAGCATGGGTGAACGCCTGGACCATCTGCATTACCAGAGTGGAGTCAAATCAATGATTCCTACAAGCTGTCAGCCAATTGTAGTCATGATTCAAAAGAGTTATGGGCCACCAATTTAAAAAGTAGGTGGACATTATCTTACAATAGGCAACATTTGTGAACCGGAAGTAATCTACAGAGTTTAAGTCTAGTTCACGGAGGTTGCTCCTCATTCCCAATTGAAAGAAACAGTAAAATCCAACATTGGATATAAGAGTTAATCAAAAATGTTTGCACTGGTGAAATACCACAGGGGGAAAAAGGGATATCAAAACCCAGGTAAAACTCTTTCTTTAAAAGGCAAACTAGCACATGCACTCAATGATATTCTTACTCTACATTAGGAAAAGACTACTTGATCACTCACGTTTTGGTTGATGAAGGTTCTGTACAGCTCATCAGGTGAGGTGAGGAAGGTCTCCTTGAGACTAAACTTGCAGGTTGAAATCTTGACCCCTGTGCTGGATGGTGGAGCAGAAGAAGAGGGACCAATCTGGGGACATACAACAGACAAGCATGATCATGAAGTCCCAGTATTTGTACTTAAGGTGAAGCTTACGTAATACTGAATACTAGATATCCAAAACTTGGAAGTTGAGTAAATTAATTTTGGAATGGATTGTGGGGCTTTACATTGTATGAAGGGTGGTGGGGATGAACTTCAGTTACATTTTTGCAGATGCACAAATGTCTATTTTTTTTTGCTAATTGGCCTCTTCTTGAACACAACATGTATGGAACATTCTTTACACTGTTAATGCTAGTTGGGTTTTATATCATTACCCCCTTGATACATTGGCTGCGTCCCAATTCTTCTCCGTTCTTCTGTTTGTATTGGATTGATGTAAACATGAGCTGGAAGTTTCCACCATTGTTAAATCCATAACGGAAGAGATTGAAGTTAGAGAATCAAGGCGTAAGGTAAGAAGGAAACTGCTACCCACCTGGGTTTTGTCAACTTTGACCTTTGTCTGCGATGGCTGTGGCTTGCTCACCGCCCCATTCGCCGTGGGCAGGATCATGCCCTGAGTGAACTCTGCAATTATAGGAAACGTTCAAATTCAACTCGTATCAAGCTGAACTGTCGCCTATAGAAATATGGCTATGAACAGGCAATAGAGTTAAATAGATTTGAATAATGGCCTCACCTGATTTCAGGTGGCCAACATAGCTCCCCAGGGCAGCTCGCACTTTCTTTGCTCCCTCCTTCCTCATGAGTTCGGTGAGAGGTGTATTGGGTTCATCCTTGCAAAGAACCACACTGATCTGTGCCCCCCCCCCCCAGCCCAAAAAAAAAGAGAGCAAAGACAAAACATATTGTTATGTTAGGTGTGGTCTTGTTCTACCCATATAAAGGAAAGAAATACAATTAACTCCCTTTGGGCCCACTGATATAGACTAGATGTTGTTGGTGCTCCTATTGGAGAATGGTGTTGGTGCTACAGTTGGAAGTTAGCAGTGATGTTGCCATTACCAATTACTATCATTACAATTTCTTGAATGTTTAATTTTTCTTTCCATCATTGTTCATTTTTATTTTATTTTTTTATTTACTTTTTTGTGATGTCCTTGTATGAAGCCTTGGTGGGGTGAGAGGGAGGGATGGATGGGGGGGAAAGGGACTAGGGATGTTGTACTGTTTTCAATGTCTCTGTTCTCATATCTGAAAATTGTTAAATAAAGTAGAAAAGAAACAAATGTAACTTTTTTCAAGAGTAACTAAAATTACAACCAACAGTTAGCAGCTGTCGATTAGCCTGAAAGAGCATGATCCTGAATGGCATTCTGTCATAACCTACATCTAGGTCGTCCATGTCATTTTCATCAGAGAGGTTGGGAACGTCAATGTTCCCTTTGTACTTGATTCCGGTTTTTGATGTTCCTGGGGGAGAAAGAAAGATCAGGAGATGTCATGAAGCCTACTTTGAAGACAGATACTATGACAACCCACCCACATCTCACTGAACCCTGGGTCTTTGTGTACGGGAGAATAAAGTTGTCACCACCGATAAATCTAAGATAATCGAGAATTTCAATAAGCATTTTCCTACGGCTGGCTATGCTTTCCACCTGGCTACCCCTACCCCGGCCAACAGCTCTGCACCCCCCACAGCAACTTACCCAAGCCCCGCTTCTCCTCCACCCAAATCCAGATAGCCTATGTTCTAAAAGAGCTGCAAAATCTGGACCCCGACAAATCAGCTTGGCCAGACAATCTGGACCCTCGCTTTCTAAAATTATCCACCCAAATTGAAAAAAATCGAATCAAATGTTATTTGTTACATACACATGGTTAGCCGATGTTAATGCGAGTGTAGTGAAATGCTTGTCCTTCTAGTTCTGACAATGCAGTAGTAACCAACGAGCAATCTAACCTAACAATTTCACGACAATTGTTGCCACCCCTATTACTAGTCTGTTCAACCTCTTTCGTATCGTCCGAGATCCCCAAACATTGGAAAGCTGCCACGGTCATCCCCCTCTTCAAAGGGGGGGTACACTCTGTTACACTCTGTTTTAGACCCATACTGTTACAGACCTATATCTATCCTACCCTACCTTACTAAAGTCTTCGAAAGCCAAGTTAACAAATCACCAACCATTTCGAATCCCACCGTACCTTCTCCACTATGCAATCTGGTTTCCAAGCTGGTCATGTGTGCACATCAGCCACGCTCAAAGGTCCTAAACGACATAACCACAATCAATAAAAAGACAGTACTGTGCAGCCGTCTTCATTGACCTGGCCAAGGCTTTCGACTCTGTGAATCACTGCATTCTTATTGGCAGACTCAATTGCCTTGGCTTCTCAAACGACTGCCTCGTATGGTTCACCAACCACTTCTCAGATAGAGTTCCGTGTGTGAAATTGGAGGGCCTGTTGTCCGGACCTCAGTCTATGAGGTCTATGAGGGTGCCACAGGGTTCAATTCTCGGGTCGACTCTTTTCTGTATATATCAATGATGTTGCTCTTGCTGCTGGTGATTCTCTGATCCATCTCGATGCAGACGACACCATTCTGTAAACTTCTGGCCCTTCTTTGAACACTTAACTAACCTCCAGACGAGCTTCAATGCCATACAACTCTCCTTCCGTGGCCTCCAACTGCTCTTAACCACTCGATATGATTGGTCATATAAAAACCTTGGGACCCAAATGCATAAATGCAAGTAAAACTAAATGCATGCTCTTCAACCGATCGCTGCCCGCACCCACCCGCCCGACTAGCATCACTACTCTGGACGGTTCTGACTTGGAATATGTGTACAACTACAAATACCTAAGTGTCTGGTAAGACTGTAAACTCTCCTTCCAGATTGACATTAAGCATCTCCAATCCAAAGTTAAATCTAGAATCGGCTTCCTATTTTGCAACAAAGCCTCCTTCACTTATGCTGCTGCTAAACATACCCTCGTAAAACTGACTATCCTACCGATTCTCGACTTTGGCTATGTCATTTACAAAATAGCCAACAACATTCTACTCAGCAAACTGGATGAGATCTATCACAGTGCCATCCGTTTTGTCACCAAAGCCCCATATACTACGCACCACTGCAACCTGTATGCTCTCTTTGGCTGGCTCTCGCTTCATATTTGTCACCAAACCCACTGGCTCCAGGCCATCTATAAGTCTTTGCTAGGTAAAGCCCCGCCTTATCTCAGCTCACTGGTCACCATAGCAACACACACCCGTAGCACACGCTCCAGCGGGTATATTTCACTGGTCATCCCCAAAGCCAACTCTTACCGCCTTTCCTTCCAGTTCTCTGCAGCCAATGACTGGAACGAATTGCAAAAATCACAGAAGCTGGAGACATATATCTCTATCACTAACTTTAAGCATTAGCTGTCAGAGCAGCTTACCGATCTATAAATAGCACACCTCATCCCCATATTGTTATTTATTTTGCACCCCAGTATCTCTACTTGCACATCTATCACTACAGTGTTAATGCTAAATTGTAATTATTTCACCACTATGGCCTATGTATTACCTTACCTCCCTAATCTTTCTACATTTGCACACACTGTATATATATTTCTCTATTGTGCTATTGACTGTATGTTCGTTTATTCCATGTGTAACCCTGTTGTTTTTGTCGCACTGCTTTGCTTTATCTTGGCCAGGTCGCAGTTGTAAATGAGAACTTGTTCTCAACTGGCCTACCTGATTAAATAAAATAAATAAACGTTAGTCTCATCACCATGGAAACGAGTGCTAAGCTGCACTTAGTTTGGCTCAAAACCCTGTTTCAATCAAAATGTGGGATACTTTTTGCAGAAAACATCTTACTATGAGTTCCATACAGAGTGGTGTGTGAGAGTGTGCTGCACTCACCGGTCCACGTCGCCTTGACATTCCACTCATAGAAGTAGATGAGCTTTCCCTTGCGGTTGTTGATGGACGCCTCGCCGTCCAGCTTCGGGACGTCGGTGACCTCGCAGCTCCCCTCAGGGCCCTCCACGCGCAGCCCCAACAGGAGCTCCTTCAGCTTGTCTGTCGACCAGCCTGTCACATCACGCTCCGTCCTGTAGGGACACACAATTAATTCATATATTCAACTTGGTTGTGTTCATTAGGGCACACAGTCAGCCAACAAAGCATTCTGAAACAGAAACAAGCATTTGTTACTGGAGAACTTCCCCGTATCAGACCGCTCATATTTTGTGCCTTGTGTAATGAACTAGTAAAACTGTGATATGATCATTTAGCTGTCAACATTGGCACAGTGACATGTTCAGTATGTGTGGCCCGTGTGGGTGTCAAACCCACAACCCAGGTGTTGCTGGCACCATGCCAGCAAAGCTCCATTGTAGCAGTGTGTGCATAGCCATAGATGGACTCAAAAGAAAGTAATCCATTTCAATAACCTATCCTTAGGCAAGTTAATTTTTCCTTCAGAAATATAGTTAAATTGGGTTTATTTACATAATAATAAATATACATTACTTTCTATAGACAATCACACCCCTGGACCTTTTATGTCAAGCCTAAATATTGATTAACAGCCACATACTAAAATGCATGGACTGTGTGCAATAAGAGTTTAACATGAGTTTTGAATGACTAACTCATCTCTGTACCCAACACATACAGATAATTAATTGTAAGGTCCCTCAGGTGAGCAGTACATTTCAAACACAGATTCAACCACAAAGACCAGGGAGATTCTCCAATGCCTCTTAAAGGGGACCTATTGGTATATATAATAGCACGGTGAAGTTAATTACACTCTGGATGGTGTATCAATACACAGAGTCACTATAAAGATACAGGCGTCCTTCCTAACTCAGTTGTTGGAGAGGAAGGAAACCGCTCAGGGATTTCAACATGAGGCCAATGGTGACTTTAAGAGTTAGAGTTTAATGGCTGTGATGGGAGAAAACTGAGGATGGATCAACAACATTGTAGTTACTCCACAATTACTAACCTAATTTACAGACTGAAAAGGAAGCCTGTACAGAATAAACATATTCCAAAAACAAGCATCCAGTTTGCATCAATGCAACTAAAGTAATACTGCAAAAAATGTGGCAAAGCAATTCACTTTCTTTTTGTACTGAATACAAAAAGTGTTCAAATCCAACACATTACGTAGTTTCACTCCATTTTTTCAAGCATAGTGGTGCCTGTGTGTTATTGACCGGGGAGTGTCAAGATAACATTTTTTTAAAGCAACGGAACAGAGCTAAGCACAAGCAAAATGTGGAAAACCTGTTTCAGTCTGCTTTCCACCAGACTCTGGGAGATTAATTCATCTTTCAGCAGGACAATAACCTAAAACACAAGGCCAAATCTACACTGGAGTTGCTTACCAAGAAGACAGTGAATGTTCCTGAGTGGCCAAGTTACAGTACCGACTTAAAATCTACTTGAAAATCTCTGGCAAAACCTGAAAACGTCTGTCTAGCAACAAGCAACTACCACTGACAAAGCTTGAAGAATATTTTTTTTTTTAACAAATATGGACAAATGTTGTCGCAATCCAGGTGTGGAAAGCTCTTAGAGACCCAGAAAAGAGATTCGGTATTTCATTTTTCAATAAATCTGCAAACATTTCTAAAACCATGTTTTCCCTTAGTTATTAAGGGTGTATTGTGTGTAGATGAGTGGAAAACTATATGAAATCCATTATTGTATTGAGGCTGTAACAAAATGTGGAATAAATCAAGGGGTATGAATACTTTCTGAAGGCACTGCATTTACAGTTATTTTACTTATTAAGTCAGACTAAATTATCTGAGTAGTAAACTGGGAAACAATGAGTCCAAGACAGTTCACAAAAGAACATACCAGAGGGGCATCATTTACTAGGATCACCTGGTTACCGCCAGTGTTGAATACATTGAGTTGACAAATCAAACCACGGGACGCTTTTTCACATATTTATTTGCCAAAAAGGTCCACGGTGGGTCTGTGTAAGCTAATACAAATATATTGGAGACAGGTTTATGGCAGTGAATGTCATTCATTTACAGCTATAGTATTTCTCAGCTAAGTAACATAAGTAGGCCTACAGTATCACAGCGAGGTCAAACAGGTTGGTGTGTGTGTGTGTGTGTGTGTGTGTGTGTGTGTGTGTGTGTGTGTGTGTGTGTGTGTGTGTGTGAGAATATCCTGTGTCCACAGCAAAACGATTGATTGTTCTCTAACCCCAGTGCATGTGGTGTACAATGCCACAGTGGAGAGGGTAAAAACCTTCAAGTTCCTCAGTGTGTACATCACTGACGACCTGAAATGGTCCCCTCACACACAGAGTATGGTGTAGGAGGCTGAAGACATTTGGCTTGGCCTCTATGACCCTCACAAACTTCTACAGATGCACCATTGAGAGCATCCTGTCGGTCTGCATCACCGACTGGTACGACAATTGCACTGTCTACAAATGCAGGGCTCTCCAGAAGGTGGGCCAGCCAGCCCAACACATCATTGGGGGCACACAGCCTGCTCCCCAGGACATTTACAACACCTGGAATAAAAGGCCAAGAAAATTATCAAGGATCTCAGCCACCGAACCACAGCCTGTTCACCCCGCTAACATCTAGGAGGAGGAGACAGTACAGTTCACCTTCCAAGCAGCAATAATGCTATACAGAGTAATCTACTCACGTTCGCATACGCCGATTCATGGTCCGTCTATATCCGGGTTGCATACAGTTTATACCATAGACATTAAAACCAGTAGATAAGAATACTTGGAATGTCCGCGCTATGGAAAACTCCCAATGTCACATGAAGCCGGAAGTATTTATTGAAACAATAACAATATTACACATCAATACAGGGACATTTCTGTGAATACAATGAACAAATGGAAGTATTTGAATATGAAGCATGTAATATTCAGAGATGCAAACTGCTGAGGGCCCAAAAAGGTGATTTTATTTTTTTCACCGACACGCAAACACGGGGATCCTCTTTTGTTGCTTTAATTTTCTAGTGACTTTTAGTCTGGAATCCCTTCTGGAAATGCAGGTTAACTGCACTAACTAAACAACAAAGAACATGATCAGTCTCGTGTGTAAAATAACAAGTGGTTAATGTGAACCAAACTCCTAGCTAAAAAATTAAGGAACACAATCCATGTTATTTGTTGCCTAGACTTTACTGCGAATGACACTCAAATCCAGAGAAAGAAAAAAAACAATACACTAACGTTGCAGTTAGCGATGACAGCCTTTATAATAAAACGATTGTGACCACACACACACGCTAAATATTGCACTAGAATGAAAAACAGGCATTCTATTTATGCTCTATTATTGTGGCCACTATAGTAGACATGGATTAAGTGCACAACGTTACATGTGTGCAAAAGTAACGTTCACGGAGTAAAACATTTAATAATCTCCCCTCAATCACACTAAAGTGTTACAGTACAGTCAAGTTCAACACAGCAAAAGCAATATCTTTGGGTTACACTGCACATGACACACTTTCTGCCTGTGTACACCTGTTCTACAATGTGCCAGCAGCAAAACATGAGACCCTTTGTTGGCATAATTGAGCTCTTTCGGGCAGAGTACGTACCGTAATTGCTGGACTATTAAGCGCACCTGAATATAAACCGCACCCACTGAATTATTAAAAAAATATGTATTTTGTATATAAATACGCCTCACTTGTCTATAAGCCGCAGGTGCCTACCGGTACATTAAAACAAATTAACTTTACACAGCCTTTAAACGAAACACGGCTTGTAACAAAAATTAAAACAGTAGCCTACCAAGCCTCCTCCTGTGCACTGAAACCACTGAAGTCATTTCCTTCGGTGTCAGAGTTGAATTGCCTCAGAATTGCTTCATCCGATGTTGGATCGTTTTCATTGTTGCTCTCGTCACTTTCATTCGGAGGCAAATACCCCGCTGAGCTCATGCTGCCCCTTCAACACGCAGCAGTCCAGCCTTTGGAAACCCGTTGATGATAGTGGATTTTTTGACAATGCTCCACGCTGTCAGGACCCACTGGCAGACTTGACCATAAGTTGCTCTTCGCATGCGGCCCGTTTTAGTGAAGGATTTCTCCCCACTTGTCATCCAAGCCTCCCACTGAACACTGAGCGCCACCTTAAATGCACGATTTACACTGATGTCGAGTGGCTGCAAATACTTTGGGCCATCTGCTTTTCTTCCCTCTGAAGGGTTTGTTGTCTTTTTGCACTGAGTCAGTTCCTCACGCTGCTGTTTACAAAGTCTTATAATCGACTCATTAAGGCCAAGCTCCCATGCAGCAGCTCTATTTCTTTTTCCAACAGCCAGATCAATCACCTTCAACTTGAAAGCTGCATCATATGCATTTCTCCGTGTCTTTGCCATGATGAGGGTGACAAAATTACTACCGTAATCAGAATGATGGGAAGTTTGAGCACGCTCGATTTGCGTCACATTATGTGACGGTGCTCAGTTTTTTGGCTGCGGCATGAATCTTGCGAAAGCGGGAAAAATCCATAAATTAGCCGCGTCATTGTATAAACCGCAAGGTTCAAAGTGTGGGAATAAAGTAGCGGCTTAGTCCAGCAATTACGGTACTCCTTATTGAAAGAGGGAAGTGTGTGGTGTTCCTTTTCACCTCTATTGGCATCCAGCTTAAAGCCAGGCCCAGCTCCACTTGATCCCTGAATCCACTTGTTTAACAAGCGACATCTAATTTCCACCCAATTCTCCCATTCTGAAAATTAACCAGAGGGGAAACATTAGTTCATTAGCTAGCTAAAATTTTACACAGAATGCCAGGGTCCAGTGAGCAACTAACGGTATAGCTTAAGGAGCGGCAAGGAGTCGTATAACCAGTTAATAATATAGCCAATTGTTTCCTCGACGTAACGTTAACTCATCTGATGTTGAAACGTTTTTTTTTTACCTCATTTTCACACCATAAACTAAATGATTTGATCAGCTAAGTTAGCGTAAATGTTACTCAACATTTTTCTGGCTAGCTAACAGAGAATTCGATCCAGCTACTGTAGATACTTAACAATGCTAGTGTTTTAACTGGCAAACTGCCTTTCCACTCTCTTTCCAGAGCACGCGCTGATGCTGGAACTAGCAAGTTGGTTGCCTCTTCTCTTCAGTTGCATGCAGCATTCTGTTATGGGAACGACTGGCTGAGCCCAGTCTCGAGCCTTGGATAAAGACAGTCTTGCTCCAAACGCACATCACTGGTTCGCTTACAGTCATTATTGACCCAAACACGCAAGACAAGCCCCGCCCGCCAAATAAAAATCTACACAAATTACGTAGTTTACCTATTTGGTGGTTAGAGCGTTGGACTAGTAACCGGAAGGTTGCGAGTTCAAACCCCCGAGCTGACATGGTACAAATCTGTTGTTCTGCCCCTGAACAGGCAGTTAACCCACTGTTCCCAGGCCGTCATTGAAAATAAGAATATGTTCTTAACTGATTTGCCTGGTTAAATAAAGGTCAAATTTAAATTTGG
Source organism: Oncorhynchus keta (assembly GCF_023373465.1). Lineage (NCBI taxonomy): Eukaryota > Metazoa > Chordata > Actinopteri > Salmoniformes > Salmonidae > Oncorhynchus > Oncorhynchus keta. Next base: position 5,306,413 of record NC_068428.1, read on the forward strand.
GATTTTTTTTTTAACGGCAAATTTCACCAAAAGGCAACTAGTTTGCATCCCTGCATATTGCTGAATGGCACCAAAAAATATATATAAATCGCTAAGGATCATGATATAAGTGGCATTAACTAGCAAAAGATCATGCTCAATGTGGTCATTAACACCCTGCCTGAGAGAGACAACCTTAATGTCTATGGCATAGGGATCCACTGACTTGACATTTTTGGGCAATACCAATATTTTCCTTGCCAAAAAAATCTGATACCAATACCCGATTAAACATATTTTGTCCTTAAGCATTCTAGTACAGTTAAATAGTTCACACACACACTGACCAAGAAGTTATTTTGTGGTCATTTACATATGTCCCCATCACCAGTAAAACAATCAAAACCTATTTCTTTCACTTACTTGCTGTGCTGTTTCGTTGTTCAATCGTTTCATTCTCAACCAGGATTTCATCATTCATGTCAAGCAGCTTTCAACACTGTCTGTCCGTGGCCTCTTCTGTCGTGGGTCTTCCTCCTCAGGGGGCACTGTCACTGTGTCCCTTTCCATCTTGTCCAGCTGTGTTTAACATTTGACGTAAACCCTGTTTCTAGTCTGCATCGAAGTAGCAGTAAAGAGGCTCAGAAAGAATGCCACTGAATCGCTTGATCACAGCCTCTAGTGCTTTTCCAAGTTAACCCAACAGTCTGTGTTGGCATTTTTGTTGAGCAGGCATTTCAATGCCATGACATGGATCTTCTGCAAACGCAGTTGAGCTTATTTCTCCAGTCAGTTGTTTGAATGGAGCTAGGAGTGTTCATGCTTCAAACATGTTCTCAAATGCCATTGAAATGGCAGCAGCGGTATGAGAACCAGCACATTAATGAGCATTCAATACGGCTTTCCTCAGTATGAAATCCTTGTCGACCCACTGTGCTATCAGACTTGGCATGCTCATGGGGCTGACATCACTGATCCAAATGTCAGTCGTGAGGCTAATAGCAGTGAGTAGCAAGTAGCTCATGGATCTTCGTTTCAACAATACTGTGTAACTCCGGTAGGGCAACATTTGAAAAAAAAAAAAAAATCACCTACTTGGTAATGTGTACTGGGGCTCGAGGTGCTCGACCAGTCAAGGGCAATGAATTCCATTATCTTGGTGTTAATGGATTTCGCCTTTGAGTTGTTTCGCTGAAATTTTCTCACTCTTTCAAATGACTGCTCGACTTGAACTTCTTTAGTTGTTGAAAGTGTGTGCTTAGTTTTTTTTCCTGCTTTTGTTCTAAGTAGTGTCTGATCTGGGAGTGTTGCACTTTCAAATGAGTAATTAGGTTTGTGGTATTGAAAGATTTCACTTTCTCACCTCCTCAGGAAATAACAGCAACAACATTGCATGTGGTCTTTTTGTTATCTTCCTTTGAAACTGAAAAATAGAGCCACACAGCAGACACTGTGGGCTAGGTTAGGAATGCTGTGTTGCACGTGCAGCGCTGGATTCTCCGTGGCGTCATTCGTCATATAGGTATGAACGTCAGCTTTGACATCGGTTTTGCACATTGGCGTTAAACTAGACATCGGGCCAATGCAGATGTTGGCATTTATAGCTAATATCGTCTGGTTCCTATATGCTTACCGATTCATCGACCAATCCCATCGTGATTGGTCTGTCAAGACGGTCCTGTATGACGACAAATGTAGTCCTCAGAATGGGTCACTATGTAATTAAATATCTGGATTTGTAGCGAACGTTCAAATAATTCACTGTGGGGATGGAACTTGCTCACCATAAACACATTATAGAGCCCAAAACGGGCGTCTAAAACGTTTTAGTTTGGTAGTTCTGACGATCGTAATTTACATAGGCTTCCTCAGACAGACCTGGCATTTTGGCAGTGCTAGGTTGCTATGCAGCAGCAGAGCTCGTGACTTCACGCTCCAGACCAGACACTGGTTGATATGGACCAACATCACACGCACAATGAATGTTTTATACCAAGGCAGTTGTGTTAAGTACTTAAGTGTACATTAAAGTACTACTGAAGTAGTTTTTGGGGGGTATCAGTACTTTCTTTATATTTGACAACTTTCACTATATTCCTAAAGAAAAATATGTACATTTTCCCTGACACCCAAAAGTACATTATATTTAGATGTTTTATTTAACTAGGCAACTCAGTTAAGAACAAATTCTTATTTACAATGATGGCCTACCACGGCCAAACCCATAACCTGGACGACGCTGGGCCAATTGTGCTCCGCCCTATGGGACTCCCAATCACGGCCTGTTGTGATACAGCCTGGAGTCTAACCAGGGTCTGTAGTGACACCTCTAGCACTGACATGCAGTGCCTTAGACCGCTGTGCCACTCAGAAGCCCAATGCTTAGCAAGACAGAAAATGGTCCAAATCGCACACTTATCAAGAGAACATCCCTGGTCATCCCTACTGCCTCTGACCTGGCAGACTTACTAAACACAAATGTTTTGTTTTGAAATGATGACTGAGCATTGGAGTGTGACCCTGGCTATCCGTAAATTTGAAAAAACTATCGTGCTTTTAATTATCCACACTTTTGATACTTAAGTATATTTTAGCACCTACATTTACTTTTGATACTTAGGTATATTTAAAAACATACTTTTAGACTTTTACTCAAGAAATATGTTAGTATTCTACTGGGTGACTTTCACTTGAGTCATTTTTTTATTAGGTATATTTACTTTTCCTCAAATATGAGAATTTAGTACTTTTTCCACCACCGCCCAAAGGTGATGACTAAAGTGTATTTTTAGGCATTTTCCACTGACTTCTCTATGTGGGAGTCTGGGCCGGGCGTTACTTAAACTGCAGTGCAGTACCGAAGCAAAACTGTTGTGGGAGCAGTTAAACCGTGTTGCTACTTCCGGAACCCTTGCCTTGGTCTGATAATAGCTTGCCAGTGAGCAAGGCCTTTTCAACTGCATCTCGAAAGGCAGTGTGCTTTCTTCAACTAGGCTAACGTTACTCACCAATGCCAGTTGTTGACGTTTGTTGCATCGGCTCTCTCCTCCACGATCCAGCGTGGATCCCCTTCTCCCCATTTAGCCATGACGACAGTAGTAACTTACTATCAAACAAGCTGTACAATTGCGTCCCCGAAGCTTGCTAACGCCAGCTAACTAGCTAGCTAAATTAATCGCAAATGCCGGCACCGAAAGGAACGAACGTGATGATTAGCTAGCTAACGTTAGCAAGCTAAACCGATTAAGTAAATAAGTCGACTATTATCTAAAATTGCGTTATGGCCGTAACTATGTTCCTGAGCGACGGTTTTCCTCTTGGTTTATGACCCTGGTCTTTCTAGAAAAGTCGTTTTGACGTGCAAGGAGCCATTACCATATGAAGGTGGTGTACAGCTACAGACGGAAGTGACGCATATACCCCCAAAAAAAAAAATGCAGCAGCAGAGTTCCTTCTTCGTCTGTAGATTTTTTTATGGCAGTTGCCAACTGTTGCCAAAGTTGCATTACCGCCATCAACTGGATTGGAGTGTGGACCAGAGACAGTGAAGTTCTAAATCATGTTCACTTACAACTGAATCTACTCCTTCCTCAACATCTCTTACCATCTCAAACATCCCTAGATCTGTCACTGGATGAGGGAGAAACCAAGGTGGAATGCCAGGAAGAACCACAGAGGGGCTAAACTCCCTCCCAAGCAACACCATCTTGCTCGCCATGTCATTGCCTATCCACCCAAAGCTTGTACTCAGATTTCATTAATTTCCCCAGCACTATAGGAGTACCTTTTTTGTAGCATATGTAACCTTATGTTCTTGTACATTTACCCAATATGTCATGCTAACTATTGTCTTCTTCTCTACCTGTATCGCTGCCAACAGGGAGGTATTGAGTGCTCGATTACATCTAGCTTTTTTAAAAGATGTCTGAGCTGCTGATCCATATGCTACACTTCCATAATCCAGTGATGACCTATATATAACATTTTTGATGCCATGCTATCTTACCGTCACTCCATTCCAGACAAGCAACACATCACATTCAACATTTTCTTTCTTTTGACAACTACTCTGCGAACATGCTCCACCCATGCCCAGATTTATTCCATAAAACCTCAAGTGTATTTCTTCCCCGACCTTACTTCTAGGGGAAAAAAACACTGTGTTTTCTCAACTGAAAACGTATAGCTCAACTTCACTAATCGCTTCTTGAACTCTTCTGGCTGTATGGGTAATACTTCTCCCTTTCATCCGCAAACAATGACCTCCCAGTATCAGGCCTCACTTGGGAGAATACATTGTCAATCATAATGTCACACCCTGATCTGTTTCACCGGTCTTATGCTTGTCTCCACCCCCCTCCAGGTGTCGCCCATTTTACCCATTATCCCCTGTGTATTTATACCTGTGTTCTCTGTTGCCAGTTCATCTTGTCCCGTATGCCTGGTTCTCTCTCTAGTCCCTGTTTTCTAGTTTTGACCATTCTGTCTGCCATTCTGTACCTTGTGACACTGCCCTGGATTGCTGACCTCTGCCTGCCCTGACCCTGAGCCTGTCTGCCATACTGTGCCTTTTGGACTCTGCTCTGGATTACTGACCTCTGTCTGCCCTTGACCTGTCGTTTGCCTGCCCCCTGTTTCTGTAATAAATGTTTGTTACTTTGAACTGTCTGTGTCTGTGTCTTGGTCTGATACATATTGGAGAACAACAAAGGCCTAATTACACTTCCCTGGGGGATACAATTATCTACCTCAAATCAAATTGTATTGGTCACATACACATGGTTAGCAGATGTTAATGCAAGTGTAATGAAATGCTTGTGCTTCTATTTCAAGTAATCTAACAAATTCACAACAACTACCTTATACACACAAATGTAAAGGGATGAATAAGAATATGTACATATACATATATGGATGAGTGATGGCTGTGTGTATTTATATAGTCCTTCTTACATCAGCTGATATCTCAAAGTGCTGTACAGAAACCCAGCCTAAACCCCCAAACAGCAAGCAATGAAGGTGTAGAAGCACGGTGGCTAGGAAAAACTCACTAGATGGTATAGGATACAGTATATACATATGAGATGAGTAATATGGTGAGGATATGTAGACATATGTAGACATTATTAAAGTGGTGTTATTTAAAGTGACTAGTGATACCTTTATTAAATCAATTTATTACATTTATTAAAGTGGCAAGAGATTTGACTCTATGTTAGGGATGGCTGTTTAACAGTCTGATGGCCTTGAGATAGAAGCTGTTTTTTGTAGCTTTCTGACATAGAGCTCCCCACCCTCACTTGTATTGATCACCAAAAAAGAAAATCCTTTATCCAGTTAAAAACACTTCCTCCAACCCCCATGTTATCCATCTTGATAAGCAGGCCTTCATTCCACATCATATCATAAGCCATCTCTACATCAAATAAAATGTCTACCACCACCCCCTTATTTGCCTGTTCCTTCCGTATGACTGACTCAAGGCACAGTACAGTATCCATCATTCCCCTGCCTTTCCTGAACCCACTTTGATCTGGTGACGTTAGTCCTCTACTCTCCAGGATGTAAGTCAGTCTTTCCGCTATCATCCTTTCCATAAATTTACATACGTGAGATGTCAACGCTATTGGCTTATAGCTTGAAGGACTAGTAGAGTCTTTCCCTGGTTTCCATACCGGCACCACTACCGCCTGCTTCCACCCTCCAGACAGTTTCCCTTCCTGCCACACCTTATTCTAAAGGCCCAATACTTTCCACATTGCAATGGCAATGAGATGAGCCATCATGATGTAACACATCTCATCCTTCCCAGGAGATGTTACCCCAGCTTTAGCTAAAGCTCTCTTCATCTCAGCACACATAAAAGGGCATATTCAATGTATCCCCCACCATCTCTCTCTGATCCAGGACCCCTGGATGTTCTCCTCTGACCCTCTCTTCCCCACGCTGCCCCTCTTCTGTCAGATTATGTGAGCTGTGCATCTTCACAACTCATGCCATCAGAAAATTTGATTAAAAAAATAAAAAAAAGATTAAAAAACACCTTATTGTACAGCGGAGACTGTGAAGCAAACACAAACATTGGCACAGTGTCACGATCGTCGTATTGAGGAGACCAAAGCGCAGCGTGGTGTGAATACATACTTTTAATTAACATGCAACATCACATAGACAATAACCCACGAACCACAATACAAAACCGGCTACCTAAATATGGTTCCCAATCAGAGACAACGACAAACACCTGCCACTGATTGAGAACCATATCAGGCCAAAACACATAGAAACAGACTAACTACACATGCAACATAGAATGCCCACTCATATCCCAACTTGACCAGACAAAACATAGAAACAAACAACGCAAATAATGAACAGAGTGTGACAGTACGCTTGCACTTGTTCACTGCCAAGTTCAGTCTGTTGGACTAGGACAGCATCAAGTCCAACATCACTTGCATCAGTGTAAAAAACAAAAGGGCAGTCAAAGTTGGGATGACCCAAAATGGGAGGTGTGACGAAGTGTCGTTTCAGGGTTTCAAAGGTCTGGCACTGCCATCCATCGGAATTTTGCTCCCTTTCTCTTCAATGCGTTGAGTGGTTCTGCCACCTGGAAGAAGTTCGACACAAACAGATGGTACCATCCAGCCATCCCAAGGAACCGTTGAAGGGCTTTGAGTGTGGTTGGCACAGGGAAGTCTTGTAAAAAGACACAATATGGCCAAGGAACTTCAGGGAGGTTTGGCAGAAGTTGCTCTTCTTCATATTCAATGTCAGACCAGCTTCTCTTAGCTTATCCAACACTGCTTGAAGATCTTGAAAGTGTTGTTCTCTGGTCTGGGAGTAGATAATTATATCGTTCAGGTAGACAAAACAGATCTTCCCTTTGAGCTCACCTAACGCAATCTCCATGAGTCTTTGGAAAGTAGCAGGTGCATTCTATAATCCAAAAGCCTTTTCTCCTGACACCTTTCACAGACCCCCAGGAAGCACAGCAGGCCTACAACCATGCCCATGCCAGGACCAGGGCCAGAGTTGAAATGACCTTTGGCCTCCTGAAGGCACGCTTTCACTGCCTTCACAAATTAAGGGTCAGCCCTGTTAGGGCATGTGATATTACTGTGGCTTGTGCTGTCCTCCACAATGTGGCCTGCCTGAGGAAGGAGAGGGCCCCCAGAGTGCCACCAGCCATGGACTGGGACAATCCGGCAATCTTCCCTGATGACGACAGTGGTCGGCTGCTGAGGGACCAATATGTGTTGAATTATTTTAGTTAGTATGTGTGCTTTCAATTTTGGTTAAATATGTCCTGCGGTGGCAGAGGAATTTGGGTTTTTTGGGTTCGTTTTTTTACGAATTTGGCCTCTTATGATGTTTGTGCGGTATACTGTGTGTAATACAAGGCTGCAGGGAGGCTACTGCATCCATTCATTTGTCTGTTCAGTTGATGTGTATGGATTTGTCCTGCATTTATTTTAGTGTGCAGACATGCAGGGTGTGTTATATACAGACCTTTGAATGTGTATGTATCATTTTGTATAATATGCTTGGATTCTGTGCTTTCCATCTTGTAGAGTCACTGTGACTTCAGTTTCGAAAGGAGCTGATGGTTTACCTGCTTTGTTTTGTCCTTATTCAATAAAGGAACATAATGTTACACATTGTGTTTTTATATTCATATGGAATGTGTATTTGTTTATATGACAGAGTACTAGGGCCACACTGAAGAAAAAGGATAAAGTCATAAATTTATGAGGCTGGTTCTTTCTGCAGAAAAGCTACATATTGTTTTTACAGTTTTGATACTTATGACAATGTGATACTTAATATTCTGGCACATCAGCATGTCTTTGTTTATGAAACCATACTGAAGTACAATTTCACGAAATGCCCCGCATCTGTCATTTTAACAACTGTCCTCCTTTAAAACAACTGGTTACAATATTATGACTTGTCTTTTTTTCCCCTCTGTGGCCCTAATATTCTATCATTTTATATATAGTCTATGGGAAACTGTAAATTATCTAATGATAGCAACATCTAAAAATCATTTTTTATCCAAAATCATTGAAATTAATGATCACAAACGTTTAAATAATGACAGTGGGTCTAGTTATATGTGATAACAATGTATAGTGAGCAGTGAAATAACTATTGGTTTCCATTTGTGGTGACTGCTGACTGACATTAGGGATGAGATTAAATAGATCCTGGAATTTAGCCTGGTCTGGAGCAGGCTAGCTCCACAGAATAAATCTCCATGGTAATTTATACCATAACATATCCTCCTGCCCCCTATCCATCTTTAGTGCAACCGGATTACGGATCAATTGAGCCAGGATCACCAAGATATCCTGGCTTAATCCCTTATCCTAGTTTTGTGCAACAGGCCCCTGTTCATGGTAAATACCAAACAACATCAAAATCAACCTATGCATGGTAAATACCAAACACCATCAACCTCTGCAAGGTAAAGTGTGCTTTGTTGCCTAATAGCAAGTTTATGAAACGGACCCACTCTTTCCTTATGTTGGTCTACACATCCTCTTTGTTCTTCATGGCCCTTCTCTTCTGTTGGTCTACACATCCTCTTTGTTCTTCGTCGCTCTCCTCTTCTGTTGGTGTGCACATCCTCTTTGTTCTTCGTGGCCCTTCTCTTCTGTTGGTCTACACATCCTCTTTGTCCTTCTTTGCCTTTCTCTTCTGTTGGTGTACACATCCTCTTTGTTCTTCGTGGCCCTTCTCTTCTGTTGTTCTACACATCCTCTTTGGTCATCGTGGCCCTTTTCTTCTGTTGTTCTACACATCCTCTTTGGTCTTCGTTGTCCTTCTCTTCTGTTGGTCTACACATCCTCTTTGTTCTTCGCGGCCCTTCTCTTCTGTTGGTCTACACATCCTCTTTGTTCTTCGTGGCCCTTCTCTTCTGTTGGTCTACACATCCTCTTTGTTCTTCATGGCCCTTCTCTTCTGTTGGTCTACACATCCTCTTTGTTCTTCATGGCCCTTCTCTTCTGTTGTTCTACACATCCTCTTTGTTCTTCATGGCCCTTCTCTTCTGTTGGTCTACACATCCTCTTTGTTCTTCATGGTCCTTCTCTTCTGTTGGTCTACACATCCTCTTTGTTCTTCGTGGCCCTTCTCTTCTGTTGGTCTACACATCCTCTTTGTTCTTCTTTGCCCTTCTCTTCTGTTGGTCTACACATCCTCTTTGTTCTTCGTGGCCCTATTCCTTACACAGGAAATGCCGATCAAGCAGAAGCCATGTCATTTGTCCCCAGCGACACTAATCATCAAAAAGGGACTCATTAATGATATGTTGACACAAGATCTAATTGAACGTTTCTCCTCCCTGGGCTGCTCCTGTTGTCCTCATCCCAAAAAAGACCGGTGGTCTTAGATTTTGTGTGGACTATAGAAAGACCAACAATGTTTCCCTGAGTGATGCCTATCCTCCTCCCACCATCCACGAGATCTTGGAGTCCTTGTCTGGTGCTGTCGTACTCACTACCCTTGACCTCAATAGTGGTTATTGGCAGGTTGAGATGGAACAGGAAAGCAAGAACAAGACTGCTTTTGTCTGTGCTGAGGGCTTGTTTTTCCTTTAAGGTCATGCCTGGCAGCCATACCCCCTGTCTCCCAGCAACACACCAGAGAATTCACCTGTCAACACAAAATCTCATCATTACTACCTCATAAACACAGTGATATTCTTGACACAGCCATGATGGTTATAAATAGGGGTTGTGTGGCTTACCTTGTGATAGGCACTGATAGATTTCAGAGGCCCGAAAGATTCTGGAGTCATGGACTGAGCCAGGCCATTTTGCCACAACATTGCTGATCACACAGTCAGCATTGCAGACCATCTGAAATCATAAGATGAGGAATATTACACCAATCAATGCACATCACTGGCAATGCAGAGTGTTCGTCAATGGACAATATCAAAAGTTATGTTCACCTGAACATTAATGCTGTGAAAGGATTTCCTATTCACAAAATCGGCCTCATGGGCACCTGAGGGGGCTTTTATCCTTATGTGTGTGCAGTCCACTGCACCAATGACATTGGGGAAACCTGTCACACAAAGTAATGAGTATCCTACTATGTGTTAACAGTTGTCCTGTAATTTGTAGATCCTCTTACCTGCAATCCTATAGAACTCCTCTTTGATGTCACAGAGTCTTCTGTGGCCAGGGAAGGAGATGAAGACATCTGCTAATGCTTTGATAGCCAGACACACACTCCTTATTGTGCGGCAAATTGTGGAATTGTTCAGCTGTTCTGCATCCCCCACTGAGTACAGGAAGGCTCCACTAGCAAAAAAGCGCAAGGCCACACAAACCATTTGCTCCACACTCAGTGCATGGCTCCGTGCAGTGCGGTGCTTAATCCTGGGACCCAGTAGTCTGCATAGATACCTGATGCCATCTGCAGAAAACCTGTATCTTTCATATAGATGGTCGTCAGGGAAGGCCAGTGGGTCCAACCGGTCCCTGAAGACCCTTTCTCGCCTGAAGGCTCTCCTCAGCACAAGTGCTTCTTCATCCACCACATCTCGCACGAATGGGGATGCCATTGTCAGAGCAGAAAGGAACACACAATTTTGGGCCTTCAT